>NC_133819.1:15278322-15585587 GCF_047830755.1 Zonotrichia albicollis
ATGAAGTATTCCAGAACAGGAAGCCAAATTTCACTGCACATTAAATAATTTCTCCTTGACTTCCTGAATTTCAAAAGTATGCTGCTTTTACAGAAAAAAATACAGATAAAAATCAATGCCTCCTCCCAGAGGAAAATGACAGACTATATCCTTACTAATAACAGAAATATATTGTGCTTTCAGGAAAGAGCCTGCAAACTGCATATGACAAAGCTCCAAAATGCCCTGAAAATACACCTAAAGCAAAATGATGTGTCTCAGTTTTTTACACCTTTGATCAAGAATTTACTTTTAGACAACATGTGGAAGTGACACACACTGTGAAAGGTACAATTTGCACTAGACAGGAATATACTCTCTCAAATTACTTTAAAAGAGAAGAAAACCATACCAAAAAATTTGAACACTTCAGGGAATGTTCAGTGTCCGAAGGCAGCTCCCTGACAAACTTTTTCCTCTGTGTGTAGTTCAGAGCAAAGGAAAGGCCAGCCTTTATGGGATCTTACACTGAAGCTGTTTTCTCCAATAAAAAGAAATGCAAAGGAGCTGTGATGGCACTTACCTGCTCAACCTCTCCAAGGGTGACTGGCTGAGTCTGGTAACGAGCATTCATCCTCCTGTGCCTCAGATCTCCGCGATTCCTCGTGGAGATGGCCCTGGACACTGGCTGAGACAGTTTGTTAAACAAAGCCATCTTTTCTGCCAAGCTTAAGGTGGAAGAATCTGGTTCCTCAGACTGATCTTGCCCCATCGCCTCTTTGGCTGCTCTTATCTCCTCTTTAGCTAAAATTTTTTGGTGTGCTGATGCCTGCAAGCTGAAGAAGCAGAACTGGAAATTAGTTTTGAAGAAGCCATTGTGCAGTTTTAAAATCTCAACCTGATAGAAGCAGAAGATCTGCACGTGAAGCAGTAGCCAATGTAATGTAGCAGCCTAAGTGGGTATGCAGTGGTTCAACATTGGCATGATGAATTCTAATTCAAAAGCTGAAGATTTAAAAAAAAGTTACATTTTCATTCATGAATTTATTTGATTAGGACACAACATTTTTTACGAGGGAACTCAAGATCGAGGAGAGATTTTCCAGACAATCTCTTTATACAGAGCTCAGAGCTATGGAGAGACATTTAAGATGCCTTTAAGGTCCTACAGTGCAATTTATATAAAGTTCAATTTTATTGAAAGCAATTTGTGGACTATATATGATAAAAACATTTAAAAGACAGACTTAAACTCCAAGTTTGTACTGCTTTTAAGTTAGAAAAAATTGCAATGACTCTTCTAATCTGAAGTGCAACAGATTTCAGACTGTCTTTTGTTTTGAATTATCTGGGATAAATCAACAAGAAAAATTGGTTTTGAAACACAGTCCATTGATTTTGAAAATTGACCAATGCTGAAGGCAGACATATTGATTCATAAAAGCTGTAACTGCATTTGTCTCTACAATCATGTATTTTATTCTCCTTTACTATAAAATATTTTATTGTTCAACTTCTTTCACATTTATGGAATTAGTAGTATTCTCTAATTATTTTTTTTCCGTCATGGTCTCTGCTAAAATTCTCTCATTCAGAACAGTATTCTGCAACTTTACCTATAGGTGGTGCAATTTCTTATATTTCCTTTAATTTTGCAAGCTAAAAAAATACATGTAGAGACAGACAAAGGACATGTACTGCTTGTGAAATCAAGCACTCAGCTGTGCTATTTTCATCTTAGGATGATATTACCATACAAAAAATTACAAGAGCAAAGAGGGTTCTGCTATGTTTGCTCACATGCAAATTAATTTCTTTCTTTCAGAAGAATAAGCTTCTACAACGGGTTAAGTGTGGTTAGAAGGGTCCTGAAAACAGACGCTTGACAAAAAAAAGCTGCATTGCTTTATCATGCAAACATAAATGAGGTTGACGAATGTTTTAAATATTCTTGAAACAAGTATTCACTTGACACATTGAAAAGGCATTCAAGACTTTAAAGATGCATCTGCTATTGAGGAATCTTGTGCTCCATGTAACATGCATGTTTACCCCCCCAGTACCTGGTAGGTTGTACAGTGCTCTTAACTACAGTGGGACTAGGTACTCTTGTCACTACTGTGTGGGTATTCACAGAACGTGAAGCAGGGCTAGTTTCACTTTAAAGAATTGCCAAGGAGGGAAAATTCACAGGGAGAGAGAAGAAAAAAGCATTAAGAAAAGCAATACATTAAGTGTTAACTACAGAAAAGACCAAACCAAAACAAAACAGAAAAAAAAACAAACAGCAATCATTTTTAATTAACTGAGTTATCTGCTGTGACATTTGCAAAGTAATTCCAAGTATCTTGAAAGAACTAAAGACCTAGAGGAGCAAACAGGCTGACTCTTGAAGTTATTCTTAACCCATAAAGTTAACAGCTGACCATTAGATGAACATCCATTCAATTCACCATTGTTTAATTTCCCCCCCCAAAAGATTTTCCCTTTTCAGGAAAATGTCATGATATATGAGTACAGTGCAAGAAAAGCATTTCCAAAAAGTACCTTTGAGATTTCAGGGTGTAAAAAGTTTTCCCCAATACATATACATTCCATAAGAAATTGTGCAGATTTCCCTCAGCACAAACTATCTTATTCATTTGGGTTATGAAACAATGCTATGATTAATCTCGTTTACCTAATCCACAGGTTCCTAAACTTCCTGCCAAATTACAGTGCATACAAGTTATGCTTTACTAGTCCCTCTACATTTCAAAAGGAATTTCAATATAGTTTCCCCTGTGGCTCTCAAGGCCCTTAGCAATAAATATTTTCCTTGTTACAAAGTTATAAGCACCGGAGATATGGAGCTTATTCCCAGGTTTGAAAGCAGGAGCCAGGGGCAGAGCCAAGAGCAGACTTACGTGGCGGCAATGACCACCTCCTCGCTGGTGATGGGCTGGGTGTGGGACCTGTCCTGCAAGCGCCGCAGCCTCCTCTCCACCGCTGAGCTTCTGACGGGTGGCTTGGGAATATTCTTCATTTCAAATGATTTTTCCATTTCCTAACAGGACATGTGTCATAATTAAAAGCATGGAAGAAAAGTTCTGAAACAGTACTTTATTCTTAGCTTTCTTGCATGCACAGCAGTGAAGTTCCCAAATGCCCATCTCTGAATTAGAAGCAAGATGCAAGCGCACAGTATGCACCATGGAGTTAAAACTAACTACACACTTCTCTCTAAATGACATTCTTAAAGCAGGCAACAGGTCTACTCTGTAAGTAGGGAATGAAGTAAAAACCAAAAGTTATGTAGCTTGAACTTGGTTAACCGCATTGTACTTCATTCTAATGCACTTTGGGCACCTTCAGCACGTTCTGTTTGAAGTGTTTAATTTAATACAATACTCACTCTAAAAAGGAGTCTCTTTGCAGCTACACTTAGTTTAGCTCGGTCATCCAATTTTTCTTCATCTACATAAAGAGAAAAAAAGGAGGCTGAACATAATGAATCAATCTCATATTAAGAGTAATATTTTCTTAATATGAATAATTACAAACCAGAAAATAAGATGGCTGTTTCTCACATTTAACAAAAAACTTATTGTGAATACAGCTGTGTAAACTTCACCTGTTTTTACATGTATTGCATCAAATAAGCAAAACAGTCTGACATGAAGTCTGACGCAATTTGCAAGCAAAAGACTTGTCTTTAGGACAGTTCACGTCCTTTCAAACTATATAAACAACATTTGATGAATAATCAAACTTATTGCATCAGTCTATGAAAACACATGGACTAAGTAAATAAAGACTTCCTTAAGGGTGAGTGAAGAGAACTGAACATCTATCTTCTCCTAGCTGGCCATTCTGATTACCACCTTGTGTCCACATTTCTCAGAGGCTAAATTGGTATTCTCAGGAGCTGAAATCAGCATCCTCCAGATCCAACAGCCAGCATCTCAGAGCTGCAAGGAATATCAGCTTTCAAATAGCATAAGGCTTTAAATCTAAATATAGCTACTCATGAGATTACCTACTTAAATTGTGCCAGACTTGCCAAGGGTGACAAGAGGGAAAGAGAGCAAGACGGCAGACTGAATTCTGTAATGTAATAACCTGCATTTTGCAACTTCCTTAGCCAAAAAACAAATTAGCAACATCAGTTTCACAATATACTACAGGCTTTCTTTAAATTGTAAGTCCTAGACCAGTGATTAAAACTGACCAATGACTAATTATTTTCTCAACAACTAGCTTATTTATTGTCTAAATTAGGATAAAATCCAACCTCAACTATATAGAAAAGTTTCAAGCCATTCTCCACTTGACTCCCATTTGAAGTTTGGTATCCACAGACAGACTTTTGGACTGAAAATGAGATTGAAATCGAGTCTGTAGTAGCTACGGCCCAAGGAAAAGGGGTATTTCAACTATATATCATAGGTAAAGATATTTTCAAGTGGATTTTGTTTCTATTACAAACAGTTCTTTAGTTAAAACAAAATAAAACACATCAAAGCCCATTTCTTCTTTGGAAAACAGTACAGCAACATACCGTCAGCAGTTGGTATTTCTGCATACAAAATTGACCTAGTGAAAAATTGTCAAACAGAAAAAAGTTAGCTGGAAACAAGGCATCAAAAATGAAATTCAAATTTAATCTGAAGTAGCAGGAGAATTTATCTGTTTTTCAAGTTTCAGCAGTGTTCACTTGGGAACATCCTTTAATAAAGCATAAATGCTAGCAATTGCAGCCAAACTTAAATACAGTCAAGGAAAATTATTTCTAGTTCACCTTGCAGAAAATAGAAGTCTATGATTTGCTACCAGCTTTTTAACATAAAAAGTACCTTTGATGGTTTATAAAGAGAGTAAATGATAGAGCAGAGTAGATGGAAAGGAAACCCTTTATATGAAACCAAAAGCATTTAACATTCGAACCAAACAGCTACAGTATTTTATGATGATTCACTGTTCACTATTTCAAATGGGAGGAATTTGTAACAAATTGGTTTTATTGGGGGAGGGGTTTGGATTTCATTTTGTAAGAAGCTACCATAAATTGTTTTCAAAGACAAACAATAACCCTGAAAACGTTTATTTTAATATATGGACAAATCTTGTCCCAACCTTGCTAATATCCACCTGCGCCGGAATGCTACACAGAGCTACGTACGTGCCTACCTATCTGTCTCCTTTCGTTCTGCTGATGTTATAGGTTGAGTTTTAAACCTCTCAGAAGTCTTTCTATTTTCACCAGGTGTAAAATAGCGCCTCGCCTTCCGTGGCCCACGGTCCCCATTGGCAGACACAGTACTACCTGCTGCCGACATCTCAAACCGAGACTCACTTTCAAATCGCACCACAGAGAGCGCATAGGAAAGAAAATAGGAGAGAGAAGTAAAACATAGATGTAAGCATCTCAACAAGTCCCCAGAGACCACTCTGCATGCTCCTCCGGGTCCATGCAGACGAACACATTCCAGCTACCCCACATCACAACTCGCGCTAGCAAGCAGAAGCACAAAAGCAGAGTTCAAACCATCTCAGCCTCCAGTACACTCTGGTGAGAGCTAAGCTGTGTGCTTTAAGTGCCGAACAACAACTGCTGTTGAGTGGGTGTAATTTTGCCAAGGACGTGCAAGTTTCACACGAAAATATGAGTGAAATGTCACCTACAGTTCCGTTTTCTTGTTGGCATTAGCAGACTCCAGAAAGACATTACGGAGCTGGGCAACAGAGACTTTTGTGTCAACCATGCCAATCTCACCATTTGGTGGATTTGCTTCCATGCTCTCCTTACTTTTAAAAGGTTCTAGCTTAGTAGTCACAGTATAGTCAGACATGGAGCGAGTCAGGACCTTATGCTTTGTTGACACTTTCCAAACAGGAGCCTGTGCCTTGTCAGGCTGCAGTACAGATCCGCTCTGTATGTACATGACAGCTTCACTCCTTTCTACGTTCTCTGGGGTCTTAAACTGCTGCTCTGGGGCCTGCCTCTTATTGCATTCCAGCTCCCTCTGAACTTCTGAGTTAACTTTCGGCTTGCTTGCAAAGGAGGAGCTCCCCACAGGGGTCTCCAATTCTCCTCCGCCAAAGAGGCCTTCGTTCTTCCCTTGCTTGCGAATCTCAGATGGCAGAATGGGCCTTCTGCCTTTGGAGGCCTGTTCCCCTTCCAAGGAATCTTCTCCAGCAGGTTTTGCTCCGTAACCGGGTGCTTCCTTCTTTTCACTCTCCGAGGCAGGGGCTGCTGGGGGCTTTGCGTCTGTGGGGAGGAGGCTGCCAGCAGGGCTGTTTGCTGGTTCTTCTGCTGCCATCAGCTGAGCTGTGTGAGCAATGCCAGCAGGCTGGATATAGCCATGGATCGGCTGGCGGACGGAACTGACGGGCTGATTTAGAACCCTATCAAAGGCAGACGTTTCTGTCTGGAGAGGCATGTAGTGGGCTGGCACTGGATGGGATTTTCTCTGAGATACTGTGTCTGTGGCAAGTTCAGGGCTTCCACGAGCACTTTCCTCTTTCACCAATTTCTCTCTAACTTTTACTCTTTAAGAAAGAAAAAGGATTAAAGCTGTGAACAGCAATACCCACTCTGGAAAGGAACACAGACACCTACTGTGGGTACAGACAGCAACATAATAGTAAAATAAAAACCAATGCATTAAATTAAAGCAATCTTATGATGCAACCCCTTCCTTCCCCCGGGTCTTAGCAGTAACACTGCTCAAAAACAGTCAAGTGATTCAGGGGCCATGGACATGCATGACTCCTGAGAAGGTAACTGTGCAAGCTCTGGGAACATACAGCATGTTCTCATGAGATCACAAGTGTGTTTGCCAAACAGCACATACCCATAGTCTCAAACAAGCAAGATGATCAAAACTGCTTTTTATATTATCAGAGTGTTTGGTTCAGCCTGAAATTGCAAATTCTACTGGCAGCTGTGTATGCAGTCAGATGTCTGAAGATGTCTAAACACTGGGAAGCTTGCATCACACCAAGACGTTGTTGCATTGGGGAAAGGGGTGAAACAAACATGTTATCTCCACCTAGCCCTTCAGATATTTTGCCAGAGACTGGTTTACTTGTTTTTTTTAAATATCATTTAAGACATTTGAAAAATCACATGTAGTGTAACCTCTTTCAGTAAGTGAATAAAAACATTGAAAGGGCAAGTCCTAAACCCAAATGCAGAACTATGGCATGGCTGTTACTCTTCAGAGAGCTTGCAGGGAAAAAAACATTTAAAAACTGAAACAGGCATTCTGTTTTAAAATGTTTCATTGCATTCTAACATGCAAAACTTGCAAAAAAACCCACTTGTTCCCAAAAGTTACCTTACTTCACTGTGTTTTCTAGAAACACCTCTGGACTTGTGCAACATCCATGCAAACCAGAGTTTTATTTGACCTTTCTAAATGGAATACAGCAGCACAGTGGGAGGCAGGCATGTGCAGCCAGGGGCTGCCTTTGCTATGGGGCTGCTGCTGCAGGTAAAGCTCTCCAGTACTTTCACAGCCTCACCAAGGCTCAGACACCTCACAAGGTGAGTGTCTGCAGATAACACATACAGTATTAAAAATGAAAGCCCTGTACTTCTTCCCCTCCCAAATAGGTATGAAAAAATAATTTTAGTTTTGAGGAAAGAGAGAGAGTCAAACTAGGAAACTACTGTTTGAATGTAAGTAATCCAGCTCAAAGTATGTGCAATTTCAGGCTTGCTACCAACAGACTTTTTGGAGTTTACATCATTAAGAAAAAAGGAAAAAGTAAGATTTAGGGGGGAAAAAGGCAAATTATCTAAGAGAATAATTCAGGATATCCAAAGTTATTTGAAACACCACTCTTTCTAACATTTTGGTGCTTCTTACCTCTGAAGATTGATGCCCTTGTCAGGGAAAGTTGCTTAAGCACATAAAATGTGTTAAGTCTGAAGAAGGATGCTTTGAACTACACGTACCAAGCATCCTCCAGAACATCCACACCAATGTTAGTACTGGGTTATAGGTATTACTTTAACCAGGAACATGAAAAACAGTCTTCCTGCAATACTTTTCATGGTGGGCTCACTGTACATGTTACCAAACCAGCAGAAAGCAGCTGCCTGTAGCTCTGATCAAGATTTTGTTTTACTTTTCCATGTAATGTTTTTGGTTTTTTTTTACTTCTCTTGTACCATCTCCTTTAGAATTCAAGGAGTTACTTGTAGGGAATGCTAAGATGGAAGGGTGTACAGTATAAAAATATGCTGGTTTGCAGAGCACAAAATGAGATAAAATAAGAAGTTATAAAATCTAGTGGAAACCAGAATGATAGTAGCTGTGGAAGAAGCTTGGAGAATTTGTACTTCTTCACCAAAATAACAATTGGTTCTAAGTTAGAAGAAAAGCAGATGCTTCAGAAAGGTTTCACAGGCTTTTTATTCACAAAAACCTCCACTTTCTTACTTGCTGCTGTTAAAGGAAAATTAAGGGCAAGTGTTAAATGTAGATAGTAAAAGGAAAGACGGGGAGTTTGCAGTCTGATTGTTAGCCACACAGATATGCTTTATGATACCTGGAGGGCCAGCTGATAAGTGAAGGTGTGTCCCCTTCCGAATCTTTCTGAAGAAACCATTCAGGTTTTGCTTTCCCTGCACTACTACAGAAAACAGAACTTCAGGTAATTTCTGAGACCTCAATACACGTTCCCATTATTTCTCCCAATCTCCCTTCCCCACTGGTTTTTATTTTTGATTACTCAGCTGCAGAGGATGGTTCTAAAAAACAAAAGCAATGCACACTAATCCAATTCAAAGGTAATAAACTGGGAAAGAAATTATTATATAATCCCACAAACATATACAAAGTATGCTAAGTGGTAAAGATTCTGCAGAGGCAACTTTGTGCACATTGTCCAAAAATTGAGAAGTGAAAGCAACTACACAACCTTATTTTTGCATTTTCCACTGTGGGTCAGTTTGTGTAAGGACATCTGTAAAAGCTGGGAAAATAATTCCTTTAATTTGTGATTTAAAGTGGTAGAGATTGCTGCAACCAAAACAAAGGAGCAGTAGGAATTTAATGAAGTGGAAAATTGATAATGCTACATCATATTTCCAAAGAAATTCTCAGGAGCATCTGGAACGCCTCTGTCCTCTTGTAACCCTGTATCACAGAGCTTCAGAAATGCCCACCTGGTCAGCACAAGCCAAAGACACTGTGTCACTGGGTGACCCGGCACAGGAAAAACTTAAGGAAAAAAGTGACTCCTAATTTAATCTTGCCTTGACATTATTCTATTCACCTTTTGGAGTTGAAAGCATAAAAAGAAAGAAGAGCTTTTAAAAGCCCTGCAGCAGTGCAAGAAAGGCTGTTTGCTTCCTACATAAAGCTTCTCAAAAACTTTCCTAAAGTTCACCTTCACCTGCAATCCCCCAGCAACAGTAGAACACATCAAGTACTTTTAACCTTGCAGGCACAGCCTGTCCTGCCACATTAATGTTTACAAACTCACTCCCCAGAGGTGACAAGCATCCAGGATGCTTTCCATTACTTATGAAAGAACTTTTCCATTGGAGAAGAGCCATTTGGGATAACCCCCCCAAATTAAGCTCCAGGTCATATACTTCAATTTTTCTTAGCTACTTTTTACTGAAAAATAGTTGAAAAAAGTTAAATCAACAACTGTTCTGGAGATAACAGTGTATTTGATGCAAGTAAGTTTAAATTTGAGAACTCACCTACTGTTGTCATTGAATCCAAATATATCTTAGAACAGCAAACACCAACTGTTGAAACACCTTCTGTTTTCCAAATGTTTTTGAATCCCTAACGGAACTGACCAAAGAGGAGGCAAAACCTTTTCACAGAAGCTGACTAGAAGCAACTAGCTGGAATTGTTTTGAAGCACAGGAACTTCCTTCTCTTTTAATGTGTACTTTGGCACAATTTTATAGTGGGCACGGCCCAAGCAGTAATTATTTGTACTTGATCATTCATCCTTTGAAGAGTGCAATCAGAAGAACGTTTTGAATTTAATCAGCCATTTCAGGAGCCAAATGCAGGCAATGTCAAATGATACCTCCTCAGTGATGGGTGTTGTGGTGTGTTGCAATATCCTGTTTTACCTTCTCCCTTCCCCCTCGCCCCTCGCTGAGTGTGCCCTGTCAATCAGGCTAACATACCAGCAAGGCGTCGTGTGATAGGTGACCCTAGTACCTGGAGACCCTGCCCCTTCACCTGGTTGGTGACTCACCTGTCCCCTCCCCTTCCCCTGTCCTGAGCTTAAAATGTGAATGAGACCATGTGGCCCCATTCTGTTATCAGCAGTAGCCCAGTGCAGACGTATCTGTGCTCATGGAATAAACATCTGGCTACCTTCTAGCAGAATCCGCTCCCTTCTTTTCTTCACCATCGCCAGAAGCTCTCCCCTGAGGTAAACGGAGTCCTGTCTTGTGCCTCGCTGCACTCTGCCGCCAGCCAAGGTATCGCTGGGGTGAACACCGCAGTGCTGCCTCTGGCCCAGCAGCGAAGGTCAGAACTGGCCTAGGCACCATCTAACTGGTTATATTGGGATACATATTCCAATATATTGGCGTCCCTGTGGGTGGCTCGACCCTGAGCCGGAAAACGGACTCGCAGTTCCTCAGAGAAGCTTCTGCCAGCCGTGCATCCAGCTGAAAGAAGTCTGGCTTCAAGACTCCCAGCTAGAGACTTTGGGAATACTCCCAGAAAAAGTTTCGTGGACTGTTCGGCGCCTTTGGAAAGCCCTGCTTCATTGTGGTGAACAGATTTTCCAGAGGAAGAAAAGGGCAGCCTCTCTTGCACCCAGAGAGAGGTCCTTTTCCGGTGGAGACCTGCCTGTACCCAGCCTACAGCTTCCATTTCACGTGAGTATCTCTGCCTTCGGTAGAGCAGAAGCTCAAAAACAGACTCTGCCGCGAGTTCTGTTCCTTTTTTGCCTTTGCATTTTGGCTGCGCAGCCCCACAGACGAGAATTCATAGCGTTCTAGTGTTAGCTTTCCTGCTGCGTGTTTCACTGTTTTTTAGAATTCGCGCCGGAGCGGGATCGCTCTCTGCCCTTCCCCCCCCGGCTCAGCAGCGTGTTCAGACACGTGTTAGGAGATTTTCTTTCTCTTTCTCTTTGCGGGAGAGGGGGGGGCTCTCTTTCCACGTGGCCGGGGGACCTGCGGGGGTCGGGAGTGCTCTGCACACGCGGCGGCGGGGGGGGGGGGGCGTCCCGGTTTCGGCTGCCACGTGGAGTAGTTGCTGTCTCTGCTCCGCGGGAGTGGCTGCTGCATTCCACCGCGGGGGAGGCTTTGTTTCTGCCTCGGCTCGGCAGGGCGTGTCCCAGCTCCCTGCTGCTGCTGCCCGGGAATTTTAAAAGCAGTATATACAGCTGCATTGTGAAGCTTTTGTCTGCTCGTTATCGCTTTCTATCTGTGGTTTTTTTTAGAAATTGGTAGCTGATTTTAGCTTTGTTTTTGGTCAGGCGGGATTAAGTACTTTGCTTTTTAACATGGGTTCCAAACTTAGCATTGTACAAAGGGGAGTGTATTATGATATTGTTAGCATTTTAATCAAGAGTAATGTGAAATTCTCTAAAGGAAAATTGAAACAGTTTATAAGATGGCTTTTTCTGCAGTTCCCAAACATTTCCCCTGAAGAAATCCACAATATTCAATTCTGGGATAAAGTTGGGAATGAATTGATAACCTTAGGACAATCTGGCAAATTACCCTCAGCTAAATTTGTGTTCTGGAGTTTGCAAATTCGAACAGCATTGCTCAAACAAAAGGAAATGGAGAAAAAGCCAAATGTAAAGCCATGTGCCTCTGCTCTCCCTGTTCCTCCCTCTCCCTCTAAAACCCCTAAACCTCTTTCCCCAAAAAAATCCCGAGCACGTGTTAGTTTTTCGGAGAGCAGTGATGTCCAAAATGGCCCCCAGTCCCTAGGGGGTGCACAAGATGGTGGGTGCCACGTGGCATCTTCCCAAACCTGGTCTTCTTCTTCCCAAAATCCTCTTAAACATCCCAAAATTCCTGCCCCATCCCCCTCTCCTCCTGTTCCTCGTGACACCTTTCCCCCTCCCCCCGCCTTTCCTGCAGTACCCTCAGCTCCGCCCCTTTACTCCTCCCAGGGGGCGGTTGCTGACGTGATGACACCAGGTGACCCCGCCCACTGTTCCCACGGTATCCCCGCCCCCTGCCAGCCCCTTGACCCCGCCCCTTGTTCCCACGGTTTCCCCGCCCCTTGCCGGCTCCCTGTCCCCGCCCCCTCCCCGGGTTCCCACGGTGGGGACACACCCACTGCCTGTCCCCAAACCTGTAGCTGTGATCCCAATGCTTCTGATTCAAGGGATACAGAGCAGGGGACAGCAGACCCAATGCACGGTGCCATGTTGTCGCTAGCTCCTGTTACGTTTCAGCCTGCAGCTCAAGCAGGAGCAGCCCCAACTGCTAATTGGAGTTCTTTTGGACGACAATTGATTAAAGAGATCTGTAAATCTCATAAAGAATATGGAACACACAGTCCATATTTCCGTGGCCTTTTAAATTCTGAATTAAGTAGGACTGTTGTAGTTCCACATGATTTAAAACAAATTTTTTCATGTCTCATGACATCCACGGAATTCAAATTATGGGAATCAGCATTGAAACAACTGCTAAAAGATGCTCTCCCAAGCTTACAGGCTGATCCAAACACAGCAAAAGACAACAATGGTAACCCCATTACTATTGACCACCTCTGTGGTGAGGGTCAATGGTCTTCTCCCTCAGTCCAAGCTGCTGCAATTCCTGCAGAAACACTTGAGAAAGTAAAAGAAGCAGCTGAAAAAGCATTCTTTTCCCTCCAACCTGAGGGGCCTTTTGAGCCCTATAGTAAAATCAAACAACTACCATCAGAGCCTTTTGTGAAATTTGTAGAAAGGCTAACTAGAGCCATTGAAATACAGGTTAAAAAGGAAAATGCAAGGGAAGCAATTTTAGAAGAAATAGCGTTTACAAATGCAAATGAACAGTGTCGAGCAGCAATCCTGAGCCTTCCTATGGAACCTTCCCCTACATTAAAAGATATGCTTCTAGTCTGTAACAGGAAAGTGCCTCTGATGAGTGTTGCTGAAGACACCAGACCAAGGCTGCTGCCAAGACCACCTCAGCGTGTTGCTGTTGCCAGCCCTTCACCTTTTCCCTCAGCACAGCAGTACCCTGGGCAGCAGCGGAGACCGGCAATGGTTGAGCCCACTAAACCATGCCTGCTTTGTAATAAGCTAGGGCACTGGAGTAACCAGTGCCCCCTGAAAGGGGAATTTGATGAATTTAAAAATAGCAGGGGAGGAGAACTGCAAGCCCTCCCTGGGGGTCAACAACAAAAAAACGAAGAATAAAGCGCCAGCCTGCCAGGCGTGCAGACATAAAAGGAGCAGGCCAAGAGAATAAGAGTAGCAAAATAAATCAAGCGCGCGATAATATTAACATTTGTGTAAGTGAAGCAGGTGCTTCAAAGACCAAGTCTGCTAGTCCACTGTTGAAAGTGAAACAAAATAACCTTTGTTGTGATTTAAGTGATTCTGTATTAACCGCATCTTCTGTCAATGAGCCTTACAGGTTGCAGCTGACAGAGTCACTCCACCTGAAGGACACTGACTGGCATTTTGTTTCTGTAAATCCTGAACAGAAGGGTACTTGGAACCAAATTCGTTGTAAGTACATCATCACTGGGGACAAAAACACACCACAAGAGATCGAAATTGCTCCGGGACTGACAACATCAGATCCTAAGCAATTTGTTCTCAGCCTGCACTGTTTCCACCCACCCCTGTTTCTTCCCAAGGGACAAATTGTTGCTCAAGCTATCCCTGTGCCATCTTTACCTGAAAATGTCGATAAACAAGGGCCCACAGTCGCCCGGGTCCAAGTTATTGGGACAGATAAACCCAAATTGTGGTGCAATGTCAGTGGGGGTGGGGAGTCTAAACGCATTGAGATGCTTGTAGACACAGGTGCAGACTGCACAGTGATTCCAGTACAAGACTGGCCAGCACACTGGCCTTTACAAAATGTTGCTGGTCACCTTCGAGGTGTAGGAGGTCTGCAATTGGCAAGGCAATCCAAAAGCATTATTCAATTCGAGGGTCCAAACGGACAATTGGCAAATATCCGTCCATTTGTGTTAGATTATTCAGAACCTTTGTTAGGGAGAGATTTAATGGCCCAGTGGGGTGTCACAATTAATATTCCAGACTCTCCACAGCATTTTTGTGCAGCAGTCATTAAACAACAGCGCCCCACCCAAAAACTTAAGTGGAAAACAGACGAACCAGTTGATGTGAAACAGTGGCCACTCAGTAAACAAAAAATTAAGGTGCTTGAGGAACTAGTACAAGAGCAACTAAGAAAGGGCCACATTGTGGAGACCATGTCCCCATGGAACTCTCCAGTGTTTGTCATCCAAAAAGCTGACAAAAAGAGGTGGAGACTCCTCTGTGACCTCCGACAAATTAATAATGTAATTGAAGATATGGGTTCTCCCCAACCTGGTATGCCATCCCCAACAATGCTTCCTCAAGATTGGAAATTAGCTGTTATTGATATTAAAGATTGCTTTTTCCAAATCCCATTGCACCCTGACGATGCACCGCGTTTGGCATTCTCTGTCCCTTCTATCAATTCAGAAGCTCCTATGAAAAGGTACCATTGGACCGTTCTTCCTCAGGGCCTAAAGGTATCTCCAGCTATCTGCCAGTGGTATGTCTCTTCCCTGCTTTCCCCAGTTCGTGCAGCCGCAGAGAAGGCCATCATCTACCATTATATTGATGATATCCTTGTGTGTGCCCCCAATGATGATTTACTAACACACGCGCTTGACCTAACGATCGATGCATTGATTGTTGCAGGGTTCGAGCTCCAGGAACAGAAAATTCAAAAGATGCCACCTTGGAAGTATTTGGGCTTAGAAATTGGAAATAGGACCATTGTTCCTCAAAAACTAGAAATCAATCCAAGGATCAAGACCCTTGCGGATGTCCACAAGTTGTGTGGGTCTTTGAATTGGGTAAGACCATGGCTTGGTCTGACTAATGAAGACCTTGCCCCTCTTTTCAATTTACTGAAAGGGGGAGAGGACCCAGGTGCTCCTAGGTCTATTACCCCAGAGGCACGGAAAGCTCTAGAAAAGGTTCAGATTGCAATGTCCACAAGACAGGCCCACCGATGCCGGCCTGATCTGCCATTCAAATTTATCATCCTAGGTAAGTTGCCACACCTCCATGGAATTATTTTCCAGTGGGAGGAAAAACAAACACCTAAGGCAAAGGACACACCAAAAAAGGACCGGGACCAGAGGGACTCTCTCTTGATCATAGAATGGGTTTTCCTCAGTCACAAAAGGTCCAAGAGACTGACAAAGCCTCAGGAACTGGTAGCAGAACTGATCCGGAAAGCAAGGACCCGGATCAGGGAGTTAGCAGGATGTGATTTTAAGTGCATTCACATTCCAGTTGAGTTAAAATCAGGTCAAAATACTATGAAAATACTGGAACAATTGTTTCAAGAAAATGAAGTGTTGCAGTTTGCTCTGGATTCCTACTCAGGACAATTTTCGGTAGCACGGCCCGCTTGCAAATTGTTTGAACAAGATGTTCAATTTACTTTAAAATTAAGAACTGCTCTAAGTAGGAGACCTTTAAAAAGGGCTCTAACTGTCTTTACAGATGCGTCCGGGAGGTCCCACAAGTCTGTTATGACTTGGAAAGATCCTCAAACCCAGCAGTGGGAGACGGACATTGCTGAGGTGGAAGGTTCACCTCAGGTTGCTGAATTGGCTGCGGTTGTTAGGGCTTTTGAAAGGTTCTCAGAACCATTTAATCTGATTACAGACTCTGCATACGTGGCAGGAGTAGTATCCAGAGCAGATCAAGCAATACTGCAAGATGTATCTAACATTGCACTTTTTGAATTGCTCTCAAAACTGGTAAAGTTAGTCACTCACCGAGAGCAACCCTTTTATGTGATGCATGTCAGGTCACACACTGACTTGCCAGGGTTTATCGCTGAAGGCAACAGAAGGGCAGATGCTCTTGCTGCGTCTGCAGTGATGGCCACTCTCCCAAATGTTTTTGAACAGGCAAAAATCAGCCACCAGCTTTTCCACCAAAATGCACCTGGCCTGGTTCGCCAGTTTAACATCACTCGAGAACAGGCCAAAGCGATTGTGGCCACGTGCCCAAATTGCCAACAACATGCACTCCCTACAGTGAGTATGGGAGCAAACCCAAGGGGACTGAACAGTTGTGAACTGTGGCAAACAGATGTAACACACATACAAGCTTTTGGACGGCAGAAATATGTTCATGTTAGTGTAGATACCTTTTCTGGAGCGGTCTATGCTTCTGCCCACACAGGAGAATCATCTATTGATGCTATTAAGCACCTCTTACAGGCTTTTTCTTTCATGGGCATCCCCAAGGAGCTGAAAACTGATAATGGGCCTGCTTATAGATCCAAGGAATTCGGGAGCTTCCTGCAGCAATGGGGAGTAGAGCACAAAACTGGCATCCCCTACTCCCCTACAGGTCAAGCCATTGTAGAAAGAACTCACCGTGATATTAAAAGGGTCCTGGACCAGCAACAACAGGTTCTGAAGGTAGAACCTCCCCACATCCGGTTATCCAGGGCGCTATTCACAATCAATTTTCTGAATTGTTCTTTTGACAGCCTGAACCCACCCATCCTACGCCACTTTGGGGGGAACAGTCACAGGTTGATGAAAGAAAAACCTCCAGTTTTAGTAAAAGACCCTGAGACTTGGAAAATGGTGGGACCTTACAAATTGGTTACTTGGGGACGTGGATACGCCTGTGTATCCACCCCCTCTGGTTTAAGGTGGGTTCCTTCCAAATGGGTAAAGCCCTATGTTCCCAAAGTCTCAGAGAAATCTGCAGAAGCACCCCAGGTTGCTCACGCTGCCTGGAGAAGAAAACGTCGTGCACGCTCTCTGGAAGAAATTCCATTTAAGCCTCCTATCTGGAATAGTTTGTAATATATGTTTGTCTCAAGTTTTTGTACCAGTTTAGATCCCACTGTTCGTGTGTAGCCTCGAGACGTCATGAGACCGAGCCTGCTTCTCGTCCTACTCGTGATCATCCCACCTGCAATCTCCTACATAGTACCGCAGCCCAAACCACATATGGACTACCTCGATAAAAGTTCTCAGACATCAACAGAGAAACTGACAACGAGCTGAATGGACTTTTCAATGGCTGGGGACTCTCGGGCTGGTTGGGATCTATTCTGAAAACTGTAATTTTAGTGCTGTTTATTTTAGTTGTAGTTATTGTAGTTTTTAGCATTGTTTTTGGAGTAATCAGACGCATGGTTCTCAAGTTAATCTCAAGCTCATCTCCCCCTCCTGAGGTCTACCATTTGGAAGCCCTCAGTGCTCCAGTGGATGACCTAGAAGCCTCAGTAGAATCATTCTGCACCATAAACACAGTCCTCTTCTTTTTAAACAAAACTAGGGGGAGATGTTGTGGTGTGTTGCAATATCCTGTTTTACCTTCTCCCTTCCCCCTCGCCCCTCGCTGAGTGTGCCCTGTCAATCAGGCTAACATACCAGCAAGGCGTCGTGTGATAGGTGACCCTAGTACCTGGAGACCCTGCCCCTTCACCTGGTTGGTGACTCACCTGTCCCCTCCCCTTCCCCTGTCCTGAGCTTAAAATGTGAATGAGACCATGTGGCCCCATTCTGTTATCAGCAGTAGCCCAGTGCAGACGTATCTGTGCTCATGGAATAAACATCTGGCTACCTTCTAGCAGAATCCGCTCCCTTCTTTTCTTCACCATCGCCAGAAGCTCTCCCCTGAGGTAAACGGAGTCCTGTCTTGTGCCCCGCTGCACTCTGCCGCCAGCCAAGGTATCTTTGAGGTATAACACCGCAGAGCTGCCTGTGGCCCAGCAGCGAAGGTCAGAACTGGCCTGGGCACCATCTAACTGGTTATATTGGGATACATATTCCAATAGATGGGTAACTGGATTAATTATTAAATCTTAGTACTGAAGTCACAAAAGCTTTCATATATATTCCAAAGTGAGCTGCATTTATTTTCCAATTTAAACTCAGGAAATTTAAATTTAACAAAACTGATTTTATGGCCTGTATATAATGTGGAACTGACTTCAGAACAGCAGTCACCTGAAAAACTGGAATTAGCCTTTTTTTCTCTTGTGCAAATAGCTTTATAGGGACCACCACAGAGTAACTTTAAATTGACTGCATGGACACAATGACTTTTTTACCACTCAGAATCAGGAACAAGAGTTTCAGAGAGGTTATGAGGTTATTCTCACATCTCTGAATATTATACCAGGGAGTACACACTGGCACTGAAAGTGTCAGGCGTATTAAAGAATGGGCTCTTGGCAATATGGCCTTTAAAATACCAGCTACTGCCTACATGTGTATCCAAACAAGAGACCAAATCCCATATTTAAGCTCTTGGCTGCTTTAAGTACTACACCACATCTTGGTGGGTACAGATGGTTTCCTTCGCAAGATAGACAGCAATTAGGGGAAATTTGTTTTATGCAAATACTACCCAAGCCTCATCCAGAAAAAAAATCTGAAATTAGAGATAATGCAGTCAGCAATTTGTATTATATTATTACTCACAGAATAGTTTGAGTTGGATGGGACCTTTAAAGGTCATTTAGTCCAATCTCTCTGCAATGGGCAGGGACACTTCAACTAGATCAGGTTGGTCAGAGTCCCACTCAACATCACCCTGAATGCTTCCAGGGATGAGGCATCTACCTTCTCTCTGGACAACCTGTGCCAGTGTTTTACCAGCCTTTTTGTAAGAAAATGTTTTCCTTATATCTAGCATCAATCTACCCCTCTTTTAGTGCAAAATCATTCCTTCTTGTCCTATCAGAAAAGAGGAATGCCCCTGTCAAAAAGTCTGTCCCAATCTTACAATCACCTCCTGCAGCACTGAAGGGCTGAAATCAGATCTTGAAGCCTTTTCTTTTTCCAAGCTGAACAACCCCAACTGTCTCAGCATTTCCTCACAGGAAAGGTACCCCATTGCTCTGATTATTTTTGTGGCTCTCTTCTGGACTTGCCCCAACACTCCCATGTCTTTCCGGTGCTGAGGATTACAGATACAGTATTCCAGGGGGAATCTCATGAGTGTGGAGTAGAGGGGCAGAATCACCTCTCTCAACCTGCTGACCATGATCCTTTTGATGTGGCCCATGACCCATTTATCTTTCTGGGCTGCAGGTGCACACTCCCAGTTCATGTCCAGCCCCTCATCCACCAGTTCCCCAAAGTTCTTGGCACAGCTGCTCTCAATCACTTCAAGCCCAGCCTGTACTGATACTACTGGGGCTTGCCCCAGCCCAGGTGCACGACTTTGCACTTGGCCTTACCAAAGCGCTCAGGAGAGGGCTGATGAGCCCACTTCTGAAGTCTGCTTGTGTCCCTCTGGGTGATTATCCCATCCTTCAGGAGTGTCAACCACACCACTTATCTTGGTGTCATCTGCAAAATTGCTGAAGGTGCACTCAACCCCCTTATGCCATTGAGGGAGACATTAAACAACCCTGGTCCCCATTGAGACCCTTAGGGGACACCACGTCACTGATGTCCATCAGGACTCTGAGCTGTTGGCCACTACTCCCTGGATGCAGCTGTCCAACCAATTCCTCATCTACTGAACAATCTGTCCATAGCTCTTCAATTTAGAGAGAAGGATGCTGTGGGGGACTGTGTGCTCCTGCAGGAGCACAGGCAGAGACATCTGTAGCCTTCCCCTTGTCCCCTAACGTAGTCACTCAGCCACAGAAGGCCACTAGATGGGTCAGGCAGGACTTGCCTTGAAGAAGTTGTGCTGGCTGTCTCGAATCCCTTCCCTGTCCTCCATGTCCCTTAGCATAGTTTCTGAGAGGATCTGTTCCGTGATCTTTCCAGGCACAGAGGTGAGGCTGACAGGGCAGCAGTTTCCAGTATCCTCCTTTCTACCCTTTTTAGAGATGGGTGCAATGTTACCCTTTTTCCAGTCACTTGGGACTTCACCTGACTGCTCAGATATCATGGAGATATATCAGCCAGTTCCCTCAAGACTCCAGGATAAATCTAATTGGGTCCTGTAGCCTTATTTTTGTTCAGTTTCCCCAGGCAGTCAGGAACATGATTTTGTTCTTATAATGGAAGGGACTTTGCCTCCCCAGTCACCACCCTGCTGTCCACCCACTCATGAGGTGTGGAAAGTGAGGTTGCTATTGAAGGCTGAGGCAAAAAACTAGCTGAGCCTTCTCCTTATCCTTTGTTACCAGTTTTGCTTTGACCTTCCCTATCCAGCTAACCTACCTGTAGAAGTCCTTGCTATCCTTTGCATCCCTTGCCAAATTCAGTTTCAGCTTCACCTTGCCCCTCCTAACCTCATCTCTACACAACTGGGCAGTGTTCCTATACTCTTCCAAAACACCTGTCTCTGCACACTACTGTGCATTCACTTCTTTAATAATCCATGTTGGTGTCTTTCCTTTTTTTTCCTGATTTCTCACAACTGGGAACTGAAAAGCTCTTGTGCTCTATGGAAAGCATAAATGGTTGAGTTTATACCAGATACCTCAGTTTCTTAAAAATAGTCAACATTGTTCAGCATGCACATATGTATAAAATTAAGTTCTCATTTACATAATTTTTAGTTGCAACACTTTAGGTTAAGGTTTTACAATTATTATTTTCTATCTATCCGCCCAGCAAGAAATTAAAGACTCACACTTAAAGAAAATCATACTTTAAAAAAATTCTTAGTCACAGATTATTTTCAGTCAGCATAAGAATTTGACACCATTTCTATACCACACTGAGAAATTGTAATGTAAAATTAGTGGAAACTAATTTTTTTTTCCTTCTGGAAGAATCTGGTTACCCTATTACCATAGTATATTTGTCAAGTCTACAGCAATTCAGAATAGAATTTTAACTCTCCCCTCTGCCCCTTCACGCATATATATGCTTGATATTATCTAAAAAATTGTCTACCACAGTTCAAAAGGGTTTTTACACTTTCACACCAGGAAAACAAATCAACTATTATTTCAACTGACCCAAGACACTCTTCAGCTTTTAAGTTTGCAGACTGTTTTATTTTGGCAAAAGCCATCATAAAGATAGTCAAATCTTCACTAAGAAGCAGCTTGCCTCTACTTAGAAGCTCCCAGCCAACAATTGCAAGGTATAGAAGAAAGAAAGTTAAAGACTTGCTCTAACAGGTACCAAAAAACAAAACCCAAGGGGATTTAGAAATATAACTCCTTCAATTTCTAGTTTGTGTCCTCTCCACAAAGGGCCTAATTTTAGCAAAAATTCTATAAATATAAATTGAAACCAAGGACATAGCTAATTAGAGAAATACATAGCCACTTCCTTTTATCAGATACACACTGTGATAAATAAACCCAACCAATCCATCCTGAGACATCCAAAGCAACTAAATACATTCTTCAAGGGTAATAAATACATTCTCTTTAATACTGTAGACACTGATGCAGAAGCTGAGTAAGATAAAAGAATCTACAGTAAAAAAAAAAGAAATAGAAATCATACCTACCTTTGTCTGCTGTTACTGTGCAAGGGCTGGTCATTCTGCAAGTGGGTGGGTGAGGCTGCCCGCTTGGGTGAGGAGAGGGACTCTCGGGGGGTTTGCTTTGGTGGCATTGGCACTTCGTTATAGCAGGAAGAGTCTCGTCCAGAAAGGGAAAGGGAGGCAGAGCTATCCAAGGTTGCTGAAGGCTCAGACGCCTGTCTAATGGCACTGTCATCTGCTTTTCTAACACCCTTTTCATTTGAGAGGTCATCTTTGTCTTCACGGCTGGAGTACTCTTTGGAATCAGAAATCGCACTCTTTGATGACTTTGTCTCAGTCCTGGAAAAATAGAGGCTGCCATAGTCCTTGTTTTCATCATCTTGCCTTTCACTTTTCACTCCCTTTCTTTCCACGCTGTCAGGATCTTTCCTTGCCCGTATATATCTGGATGAGTAGTCAGAATCCAAATCAGACTCAAGGGCTAATCCATACTTCTCTGCCAGCTGGCGTCGCCTCTCTGCCTTGTACCTGGCTATTCTCTCTGCTTTTGACTCTAGTTCCTGGACATCCATGTTTGCTGTACTGTACAAGGGCTCTTTATTACTTCCTGTGGTTTCTGATCGGTATCTGGACAATCTGGGGTGTTTCTCTACAGATGAATCTGAAGTTTCCTCCTCCTCATTTGATCTTCCTGTCAAAAGTACAACATATATGAGCAAGTCCTTCCCAAAACTCCAGGTACCCCATCCACCCCTCAAACTGATTGAACTAAAAGCTTTCCATTTTCTTACAAATCAAAGTGACTGCACAGACACATTATATTTTTTGCACTTTTGTCTCCAAAAGCAACAATTAAGAAATATGTATTAGGAATAATTCTTTAATAAGTAATAGTTCTCAATTCAAATAGTTCTTTTAAAGCAATAAACATTTTTCAAGTAAGACAACTGGAGACTTAAAAGGCAAATTAAAAAACCCCAAACAACCTGACAGAGCTCTTCTGTAGAAGAGCTTCTAGGCTGATAGTGTAGCAAAGATGGAGTAATTCAGCACTGCAATATGGCCTGCCATGTGCCACTCACCTAGGTGGGGGCTGTATGGGTCAGTTGCTCGCATATATCTTGGTGTGTCTTCCTCTAGCAAACGGTGTGTGACTGATCCTGGGCAGTTTTGTAGGAGCATAGGCTGTGTATCATTCTCAATTCCCTCTAAGCGCCTAGCTATTCTTTCTTTTCTGAAAAATATGTGAAAAATGTGAAAACAGGCATCTTGAAGGTTGGAGGGCAGAGTTTCTACGAGGAGGTAACAAAACAAGCTGTGTGTTTTGTTTTATGGGCCAAACACTTTTTTCCTTTACCTTTTCATTTCCAAAAAATCTCGGTTGTTTGGTTCAAAGAGTTTTCTTAATTCTGAAACTGAGACAACAAAACATTATGTAGCTTATAAAACAATAAGTTTCAGAAACTTGCTAAAATGTTTTAGAATAAGAAGGAACAGTCAAATAAAGTTCAGTGGTTTGAAATAGCTTTTGGGAGGAAATGAGCATTTTCCTCTTGTTTTCCTACTTTATTAAGGTTGTGCTGTCAAAAGTGCATTAGGCACATAGGTGTGACCATCAAGTACTCCTCTCCACATACTTCCAGGCTAATCCCAAATCTGCTATGTCCATCCTAGCAGTTTTCAAGATGTAGTGTATACTGGACAAGTTGTATTTTGATTAGCTAAAGTCAAACTTAAGTGCCCTAGTAACCCATTTCAAAACCAGGTATTATGGAAAGTCTGCTTGCCCTGCCTACTCAAAGGTCAGGGACTGACCATGTTTAAATAGAAGCAGTAAGGAAGAGGTCCCCTCCTCCTTACTTTCCTCCACACCCTTATATTGATCAAATCCCTAGAACCCCAGTTACTCATTGCTGAAGTGAAAATTACCATGCACCATCATAGTACTCTTGCATGGTAAATCACTTGCTACTTTGCTAACTTTCCCTAGTAGTTTTAATTTTACATACTTTCCTTCTCTTCCCCTGAAGCCTTTGCTGGTATGAAGTGCCAGCAGACAGCTGCCACAGTCCACAAAACTGCAGTGAACCAAGGGGAGGCACGATAGATGAAGTAATCCCTATATATACCCACATCTGTGCACGTGCAGACCACACTGCAGCAGTGAGTGCTGCACAAATAAGTGCAGGGCGGCTTCTTGCCACCAGGAAGAGAAACTGCCCAGGCTGTCCAGGGAAGCAGTGCACTGGGGTGGGGTGGGCCTAACACACAGACATGCACATCCACACATTGTGGCCTTGGCAAACGTGGTGCTGAAAGCTGTGTGCACCTATTCTTGAGCCAATGCACATCTGGGGCTCTAACCCTGCTGACCCAGGGATCAAAAGTTAAAGCAAGTGAAAGTCTATGCCTGCTAAATTGGCAGAGATTGCCATCAGAAACACCTGATGAGTCAGGAGTGTCTGGCTGACATTGTTCCACTGCAGAGGTAAACCTATCAGCTTATTTTTCTTGCTACCAGATCTCATTGCTCTAGATACTTAGAAGATAAATATTACAGAAACACCGCCCTTTTAAAGGTCAGATGCACCTTTTCTGCCTTCCCTCTGCTGCAAGAACTTGACATGCATGGCTTGGTCAGGGTTCCAGCTCGGCTGACTCATCCAGGAAGTTTGCTGTACTCAATACCAGTGCTCACACTTCACAGATACTGTCGACATTGACTGTCACATCAACCTTAAATGCTGAAAAGCCTGAAAGTAGGACTACAGATAAAATGTGCAGGATCAGCAAGAATTAACACATTCTGATCCTGAACCAACCCCAAGGCAAAGATGAGCCTTTATGTTGTGTTTTCACAGACTTTTCTCTCAATACATGAGCAGTTTCTGCTGTTGCCCTGTGTACTCAAGCTGTGCTGGCAATGGAATCAGCCATTTGAAACCAGCCTTCATTTCAGATCCACACCAAAGGAAATGATTTCTCATAAAGACTTTGCTCTCACCTCCCCAAATCTACTGTTTCATTATGTTCCACCAGCTATTAGTTTTTCTGTTCCATCTTTTCTGTTCCATCTGTTGGCTATATACACACAACATTGTGAAAACAAAACCTGTAATTGTCTGTCTTCAGACAAGTCAAAGGCCTCTGGAACTCAGAGTTACTAAAATCACATTCCATCCACATCCTGATCCTTTTTTTTTTTCCCCTAGTCACCAATTTATATAGTCACCAAATCCATCATCAGAGAACAGGTCTTTTACAAGCTTTACTAAATCTCTAAAGCACAGTTTCGTTTATTTGTGAAAGTCTGCTCTCCCCCCACCCCCAGAAAAGGAAACTTGACTATGAGTTGTCCACATACAAGAAATGTGGAACATCCAAAGAACTCTTAAAGCATTAGCTCAACACTCTCTTGCTACATGCTAGCTGAAGTTCCAGAGATTCTACTACCACTTTGCAGTCCTAAAAAGAGCACAGGTCTCATGAAAAATGTCTCCCAACACCTCCCCAAACAACATGGGACAAAAATAGCATGGGACTACTCTATGCTGCCTTACACTTTTTCCAAGGTTGAGATTACAGAAGTAATTTCAGCAAGGTTGGATACAACATCTGCAGAACCTTTTGGGGGAAAGCAGTTGCAGCAATATTCTTGTTTGGGTAAGGAGGGAAAAAGAAGCACAAAAAAAAAGCAAAACCAAAACAAGATAAAATGAAGAAAATCTTCTAGCTTAGTGGTTTCTTTTTGATGAATAAAATATTTTACTTCAAAACATAAAAACCAGTGGGAGACATTTCACTCCCAAGGACACTGATTGGCCCTTGCAAATTTAGGTGACCAGTTTCTCCTTTTTAGTTTACAATTTCAGTATGTTGGTGCCAGCTCCCATCTGTCCATGGGATGTTTTCCCATGTGACCATCACAAATAACACCATGGGAGCGCTAAAGAACAGCAACACTCCTACCTAAAAAGTAGCACAAAAATCTGATTCAGCACACAAGAAAACACTAAGAAGCTTAAAATAATTAATTTCACACTAAAAGCTTCTTATCTAGATTACTTCATGGCAACACATTTGTAAGCACCATTGGTCAGTTAAGGGCAAGAGGAAGAACAGCCACAGCTCAGAAACAGCCCTGAACTTGAGGCTTTATTTTAGGATGTTGAGCAGGATGCTGTGGTGGGACACCCTCTGAGGTAAACTGTCAAGAGGCATCTTAACTTTGGCAACTGTAGTCCTTCCAAACAAAATTTACTTTGGAATACCTTTATTTAGGAAAAACAGTATTGTTCTGTATGTTGACCCAGAATGAAAAACAAAAAGTACATTTGGAGGGCATCTTATGTTTTAAAACCTCCTTAAATTAAGGTGGAATATTTCTTATAGAAATATATATTCACAGAAATCTTTCCAAAACCTGCTGCAGAATATGAACATGCTGAAAGCCCTTTTTGACAGCTGCAGAGGGGACATGTGAATAAAGTTGCAGCCATGTGGCAGCAGTCTTTTTTTTACAATACAGAAGCTGTAAAAACTCAATTAAGCCTTCGAAAAGTTCATAATAGAGGGGGAGCATGTACACTTGTGAAGCCTGGATAGACATGGATCAAAAGGTTACCTGCCAGAGGATTAATTTCTCAGAGATGGTAAATAACCATTGCAACACAGGTACCACATATTTTCATTTTGAGGAAAATTTAGCAGAATAGCAAAGCCTACCAGCCTCATTCCTACTTCTTCCTCTCCACAACTGGAAAGGTGATGGTCTTAAAACTAGACTGGAAAAGCATTTATCTTCTGTTTATGCCAGCAAAGGTGTATTGACATGTTCAATGCCCAACTGCAGGCCTCAGTTCAGACTGTATTGAAAAGTAAACATATTCCTTCAATTTCTCAACATATGCAAACCTGGATCACAATTAGGCTCTAGAAAATAACCTGGATTTTCAAAAAGCCCTGGACTTTAAGTAGTCCCCTTGGAATGCAAACAAAAGCTCCCACTGCTGATTCTTAAGACTGGTACACACCAAATATGATGCCTTCATTATGAGACTATTTTTTTGAAAAATAAAAACATCCTGGAATAGAAATTAGTTAACTGTGAAGCAACTTACAGATAAGGTTTCTCAACTGAAGGCTCAGTTAAGTTGCTGGCCACATGACTGTAAGCTAAGTGTAAAGAATAAGGAGGGACTATGGATTATTTCTGTCTGGTGCTATCAGAAGTCTGTATTGCATAAATGCACATCTCTCTATTCCATCATTCTGCCAACAATGTTTCTTTCTGAACATTTGTAATGAAAATTTGTAATGATTAAAAGCAAGCATGTCACTTATATAGCACTTTAATTCTATGCTGGAAGAAGTGTTCCTTTCCTTTACTTTGCAACAAATGACATTAAAAGAGCAAGCCAGTTCCTTCATGTTGGAATTAGTGCATTTAGCCTTGTAGCTTGTTTGAAAAGAGCAAATACCACCAGAACATACACACATAATTTTAATCCAAGTTCTGATGTCCATGACATCCTTGAATGAAAGGAACATTGTGCCAGTTGCACATAGTTCCTTAGTTAAATGTCACCCTTTGGGAGTCAAGCACATTATGATTTTCTCTAAATAATTTAAGAGAATTAATTCTTGCCTCTGCCTCAACTGTGTCAAATGATAAAGATGGAACTGCTGTTTTCTTTAGAAATTACTCACACTAAGATAGAAATTTGGAAAATATAAAATATCCCCCAAACTAAACTCCATATGTACTGCAGGCCTTTTAACATGCAAGACAAAAATTCAAGTGCAGTCAATTGGTCATGCAAGCACAGTGAGTCCACCAACCACCAAAGGGGCCTGGAAAGAGCTGTGACTCTTAACAAGTCAAGTTTGAACTCAGGATTAATCTATCTGTAAAAATAAACTCTGTGAAGTTTTGGATTTCAACTACTAGCCTATTGAAAAAGGTAAACAAAGCTGAACTTTATGCAGCAGGGATGCAGGAAGGTCTCATAACAGAGCATTGTGGTTCATCCCGTTTCATCCTTCATGCACACTTCACAGGGAAAACTCATTTACAAAACATCTGTGCTTCAGTGATTGTAACTGTGCCTTGTACTTGCATAGATGAAACTTTACATGCTGTTAAATTACCACTTGTGTTCACAGTATGTCTCCCTCACCTACCTTTGGGAAGTACTGCTAAGAGATTAGCATCAATATCCTTTGTGCTGTTCGCAAGTTCTTCTTTATCTTCAAGGGAGAACTCCTTCTGAAAACTGAAAGCAACATCTGGTTTACAGAACTGTGGATGTCTCTGCTGCAAATCAAATAAACCCAAGACATAACCAATTTACTGCAAGATAGTCTAACAGAGATACCAAAGAAAATATTTTCCCTAAGAATGAGCTAAGAAATAACCCAAAGAAACTCAGAAAGCCAAACCTAACATAATTTGAAACTTGTTTGGAACTGACTGTGACACATTTTTGCATTAGATTACTGACTGCCTTCAAAATGCTCTGCTAAGCAAGTACATTTAATATAATCTATATTGAATGGTTCTTCATAAATATTAAAACATGTCATCAAAGGCAGTACTGCATGTACACTCCACCTAGAAACCTTCTGCACGACTACTCTGTTGCTGTTACTGCACTGTTCTCTGGATCTTACCTAGTTTATAATATGCTAATAAGAGTACCAGATCATTTAATTTTATACCATGTCTTTTCAAAACAGGAAAACTGTCAATTTAAATGAAACAAAATATTTCTTTAAATATGTTCATTAAATATGCAAATTTTAACTTTAAAATATGGGTGTCATAATGGTCTAAAGTAGATCCCAACTACTTAGAGTGACTTTTTTGGAGGAAGTGCTCCTCCTTGTAAGCAAGATTTTTTTTTCTCCAATCAATAAAAGTAGAGAACAAATTATGGTATTCAGACATTGTGACTATCCTAGCTGGACATAAGAAAACTTACAACGGTCTTCAAGCCTTTAATAAACTGTGTAGGCAGGTGTAACAGATATAAATCCTCACAGTGATCCCATGTTCTTCATTTTGTCACAGCAGTGGTGTGCTGTATGATTTAATGTCATTCTGATAAGAAAAACTGCACAATCTTACCGCTGGAAAATCCTTCCTGAGGACAGATTTTAAATGGCTGCTTTTTTTTTCAAGGGTATGAATTCTGTACTCACTATTTCTAAAGAATAATTCTCATTGAAAAGAGTTTTAACATATATTGACTAATACGTTTCATAAGTATTCCTGTTTATAAATATATTGTTTATAAATAACATCTCTTTTTAAGATATTGAGGGGAGAATAAAACCCTTGAAATGACAATGAAGAAACTGGGCTGTGTCACAACCAGGCACCATGCCACCTGCTGCAAATTGTCTCCAACAACTGCACTTAGAGAAATTACTCCAGGTACTGCCAAGAAAAGCAATGTTAGCCACTACAGAAAATAACAAATAGAAGATGGAGAGCTGCAATAAGCTGTCCATTAGAGAGAACTGTATGTCCTTACACAGCAAACACATGGTAATTGAACTAAACAAAAATCCAAACACAATGAAAAAACAGCAGCCACAAGCAGATGGATCCATGTGTCATCTGAGACTGGGCAGAGACTCAGACAGTTAACTGGAGGTTTTTCTATGCCTGACCCCACACTGCCAACACTTGCAATTCTTACTAGCCTCACAATATATTCTTTTCTTACAGACACACTCCTGGAGAACACTGGATGGAGAGATAGCCAGTTCCCATTTGAAAGCAGACTTTAGCTGAGGATGAATTTGAAAAATGCAAATAATATTGGCCTAAGGCTATAAACCAAGTCCAAATTTATTTTACCAAATCAACTTAATTACTTAAGACAAAAGTGCTGAAGGATCCAGCTCATTTGAATGAGCTTCAAAGTCATTTGAATTTGAATACCTGGGCTTTATTTAGCAGTATCTCCACTTGCTTTCATAATGCCTATGACAATGCAGCACCTTAAGCTTGCCTCAACAAGGGGCTTTATGCAGAAAAGCATTCACTGAACAGCAAAATCCTTGTTTAAATGAAATGTGTGAATACCCACCCCTAAGCCTAATTCCCACCTGAATTTCCAAGGGTAAAATCATGGAATCAGGACTGGCACTAGCCTGATGGTTCCATAAACAACCATATTATTGGATTGCCTGTAAACTAGTTACATTCCCCCTGCTCCTCCCCTCCAGGGAGCTCCAGTGACTTTGAAGGCAGAGCTCCTTTAAACCCTGCTTAAATGTCTGTCACTGGGTTTCCATCCATTTGTTCTTGTGCCAATGTTGTCAGGTACCTTGCTTATTTTCTTAAAATAGGTTATCTCCATGTACTCAGATTTCTCAGGACAGGCTCTCAGTCTCATCGATTATCTGTTACAATGTCCTCTACTTATTCCAGTCTTAAGTAATCTTTTTTTTATATGGTGACCAGAATTGGGTAGTCTTGATTCCAGACTTGGGTCTCAGCAGTATCTTATGAAAACATGATTTTTTTAATAGTGAAAGCATTATTATATACCTAGCTGAATGCTGGGATCTACAACACATTTGCTTTTTTACATATACACTGTATTGGTTGCTCAATCCTGCATGAGAAACTAATATGCAAAGGCTTTGCTTTCATCAGTTGCAAGTGACAGAAAAATTTATCAGCCCCCAATGCACAACTATGCACTTAGTATTATTACATTACATCCTTTTTCTATTACTCCTCAAGGTCATCCAGTTCTTCCTGTATGGGAGCTCCCTCCTCCTTTATACAGAGGGTGGCTTGCAGCCTTTGCTCACTGGCAGATTTCATTAAAATTCCTTAAATAGCCACAAACTTCCTAAGCTTAACCCTCACTGCACTAGACAGCATCACAGGTTATCTGCTTTGTGAAGGTCCCTTCACAGTTTCCCTTGTGCCCTCATTTTCCACTTCCCTCTGGACATACTGTCAACCATTATTGTCTATTTTTTAAAGATTAACAATTATCAAAATTTTTAACAAAATCATACACTATTTTGTCCACAATTTAGGAGTTTTATCTCTTCAGACACTTTTTTTTTTTTGCTCTCTCTTGCTAAGCTGCAGGTGGAATTGCTTGTTTTAAATGTTTGCACATGAGAAAACCCAAATGTTTTAATCCAATGCATAATTACATTGCTTTCCCATGCACAGAGGAATCAGAGACAGCACTGCTCTGAAGATGACAGAGTCAAGCCAAACAATTGAGTATTTATAGACACATACATCAAATTAGTTCTAAAAATGAAAGTAGGCATATTCAGGACATGTCACAGTGTTCAATAAGAACATTCATTAGGAATCTAAATTGAGTTGGAATGATGTTAAGGCAATTCCAAATAGAAAAAAAAATACAGGAGGTTACTCATCACCATTTATAAGTATTTTAAAAAAACAAACTCATAAGTAATTCCTTAAAAAGGTTTCTCTTTTTGCTTAAAGAGATCTTTCCAGACCTCTCCCTGCTTTATTAGTTTCTCTGCTGGAGGAGCAGTCACAGCATCAATTCAGTTGCTTAAGCAGATTCAGATAGTCAGACTCGGATTGCCAAATCTATTGTACCTTCAAACTCATCCAAAACCCTCTTCTACAAATACCACAACTACATCTAATCATGCTGTAAGTTTAGGTGCAGATTCTGAGCAGCAGCACTATGAATTTTTGCGATTAATAGCTAAGCTATGCACATTTATTATTAAAATAATTAGGGAATACATGGGTTTCTCTAAATAAAAAAGGAATTAACCAGACATTTGAAAGAATTCTTTCTTGAAAACCCTGATAAATCTGGATATTGAAAGAGGAACTTATTGTCCTTTCCTTGCTTGAAATATAGCTTTTGATCATGATTGCATTCAGGAAATGCAATCAACAGCATGAGGTTCCACCAGTTTGTTTCACACAGGATTTGTGTGTGGCTTGGCCTCAGGTCCCCAACAAACTCATTATACTCTCCATTGTTCAGGAATTCAGATGATTCCTGTTAAAACACAGGCAACAACATTTCACAATCTCAATAGTTTTTCTTTAAAAACAATGTGCAGTGCAGGATTAGTGGAGTACTTGACAGTCTCAGTAGTTGTACTGTTCTAGCACCTTCCAGAGTAAGTGTGAGCTGCATGCTGTACATCAGGGATTCCAGGCTGAAACCTTCATCTGCTGCTGCAGCAGCAGCATATGGTTTCTAAATAGCTGTCCCACTAACCTAGTTACATCCTCAAAAGCAACCAGAAGTTTGATCCAAATGCCACTGGTAACACTGACCTGCCATCCCAATTAAAGCTATGGCATATACTGAGATTTTATGATTGAAGTACAAAACCCACTTGTACCCCTGCCAGCCAGGTGCTGCTGTTCACTTCCCTTCTCTTTCTCTGCCTCCAGGAGAACTTCCTTCCCTGGACTCGGATGTAAAATGTCCATTTTACAGTCATGTCCTTCTCTCCTGCTTTCATAGCACAGTGTGTCTTGTACACCATTCCCTCCATCCCTCTGCAGGACCTCAGAAACAACATGGCAGGGAACCAGGTGTGCTCCAGGTGTGTGCACTGACTGAAAAGAAGCTCACAAAGATGAGCCTGTGCACCTGTGGCAGGTGGGTTCCTGTGCAGCTGAGCCAATGGAACAGCTGGTTCCTGGGGCAAGGGTCCACCCCCAGCTCCTGACCTCCTCTCTGTGCCACTTGGATGAGTCCAGCAAGCACAAATGTGGACACCCAAGGCAGCTTGGATGGGAAGAGAGAGGGAATGTGACCAGCCAGCTTGCTTAACTGTTAATTGTATTCCCCTTACTAAGCCTTGTGCAAGTGTGCCCTAAGGACACAGAGCACAGCCACAGCCCTGCATGGAAGCAGCACCACCAGCCCACTCATCTCTGCATGGTCCCCTTCTCTCCCCCCAGACTGCTCCCTGCAGGATGTATAATTAATTCACCCACTTCAGCCACCTGATTTACAGACAGGTAAGTGCTCCAGGCTGGTTCACACTGGATGTCTGTGCTCTGTCCATGCCATGAAAGGACAAATGGGCATTCAAATGGGCATTGCAATGGCAGGAAGCTCAGTGCACAGTGGGACTTTCCCTTTAGCAATGTCAGCTAGAAAATTTAACATTACTTTAGAAGCAGTTGGTGCTTTAAATGCTTGATCAGAGCATCTGCTCTGTACAAAAACTTGGTCCTGTGAGAGGACCAATAATCACTTTTCCTGACAAAGGATAAATGTAGATTCAAGCAATGAAAGTTACTGCAACAAGCCATCTTCACTGGGCTAGAAAAATTCAACCTTACCTTAACGCTCTCTTCCTTAGGAGCAGTCGTGAAGGCTTAAATCTGATTGAATTTCCTTTGGCAAAATCTGTGAAATAGAAAAAAAAAAAAATCACATCAATTTGAAGATCCTGTAATAAATGGGGAACTTTTGGTACACTGGGTTATAGTTTCCAATCATAACCTTTTTCCCCTGCAAAAGACTGTGCAGAGGCCTTCTCTCTAAGCAAAGGAGCACCTGCTGGCATGTCCAAGATGGTGAAAAACCAAAGCATTGTAAAAATGAGTACAGACAGTAGATACATCAAAAGCATCAACATCTTATGGAACTGCCATGTTCTATTCCTAATATTTGTGGTGTAGCAGTACAGCCTGAGGTGATCATTTAAAATCACTGTTTCCCAGCTTATAATGCGGGCAATGGACATGTTTATGAAGCACTCTGCAAATGAGAAATGCTGCAAGCAGCAAGAGCCTTTTTGGCTGCAGCCTGGCAATACTATTAAAACTGCATATTCACTGCAGAAGCCAAGAGGCGTCCAGCTGAGGATCTGTTGCAACAGTATTACACCATCCATGGCAGAAATGTTTCTGAAGATTGCCTACTGTTTGGAAGCTCCCTTTTTTTTTCTGAATAGCCTTACAACATGCATTTCACAGAGGAACTCATGTTTACACTGAGAGCAAAGTTGCAGCCTGATTTTAAAAAAGCATGTATTACAAAGCCTCTGGGTTCCCAAAACTGTGTGAACCATAACAAGCAATGGGCAATCTCCCCACCCTCTCCTAGATTAAACTTTTTAATTTCTGCAGTCAAGTGCATCACCAGAGGGTCTAAATGATGACCAGTGGAAGGAGGGAACCTCCTCTCCCTCCATTCAGTGAGGATGCAACCAAGACACCCCAGAGCTCTGCCAGCCAGGGAGCAGGTCCTGGTCTGGGACTGCTGTGCAAAACCACATGGAGCTACTGACAACTTACTCCCAGTGAAAAATTGCCTTCCATCCCCATCTGTATTAAATCTACTACCCAAGACCCTACATTAATAAACAGTTGGTCACTGACACAGCAATCATTTTATTTTTCAAAACCAGACCCAGACTTCAGAACACAGCCAGACTTTAGAACAATTCAGTTGCAGCTACACTCCTATTACCCTACCTCAGAGCTGAGATTTAACTATTTCAAGGAAGACCTAACTGCAAAAAAAAATTTTTGCTTATGCACAGTGTTTAAGTCTGGGCAGAATGTCTCTTATTTTTGCAGAAAGAGTTTAATGAAACTTATTATAGATGACAATATGGGTCTTAATTTAGAGAAGGTACATTTTGGCTAAGCATTTCAAAACTTCATATCCTCTTCCATTTCCTTCGCCACCCCTACAGGTATAAAGATTGAAAAAACTTCTAAAAAGTAACAGAAAAAGATGATTTTAACATGATAAAGAAGCTAAAAATGTGCAAAAAGGCATTTTCTAGGCATCTGCTACAAGTCAGTGCAGATTTCAAGTAGCTTTGATAATAGCAGTCTTCAACTTTAATAGACAACTTTTCTTGTTTTTGTTAACATTCATTTTCTCTTTCCATTAAGTGGAGAATAAAGCACATAGATTACACAGAAACATCTTGTAAGATCAAAACAGAATATTGTAAGAAAAACAGTGTGAATGGTATATAAATCATTATATTTTACACTACAGCATTAAAAAGAATACTCTGAGCCATATGGATCCTCTAAAAAGGCGAGATTTACATTACTTTGAGAGGACTGTGCACTAGCTTCCAAAGCCCAGCTCAGTATCAGCTTAGCTAATCAGAACCAGGCATATCCTAAATTTATAGCTGTTCTAACAGGATGCAACCCATCCTAGAATTATTGGCACTGGAACAGCTGTCCACCATGAAAACCACAAGCAGACCACAGAGAAATTTTGCCTAGCCCAGCCAAAACTGGGGAGGGAATATGAGAAGGGAAGAAAGGAGCCTGCACTGCTTCCCTGGGAGCAGAGGAAGGGCTGCTAGGAGGGGCACATCAGCCACTTTGGCTCTTGCACCCCTCAAACACATTCAGCAACATTCACATCTTTAATGCCTCAAAATCATCTTAAAATTCTGCTGTGTTTCACAGGGGTGAGTCCCGATCTTCCCCCACATCCCAAACACAGAAAAACTTAGCAGACAATAAAATTCCATTACAGAGTTTTGATATATTTTATGTATTTCCTCCTGTTCAAATTAAACACCATGTGGGGGGGATTAAAGTCCAATAAAACTTACTTACCACAATATGGAAGTCTTAAATACAAACACAGGAGGAAAAGTAAACAACTCTGCCTCAAAAGACAATAAATATGCCCACAAAAGAAACATCAGTTTAGCAGAGTCTTATTCAATGGTTAATTTAAAGATTAAAAAAAACACCCTCACTGTACTCTATAAACAGAAAAAAAAAAAAAAAAAAACTACAACAGCATTTTGTTCTGCTTTTTACTGAAGAATTCTAAACATGTTCATAATCATATTATAGCAATTTAAAATATTTTTATTTAAAATTAAGAGAATCTTTACTGAAGTGTAAATCAGACTTGCTCACAAGTTTAACCATTTGTTCAGTCGAGTTCCCTCTCCCTTAGGCACAAACTACCCGATAAAACCACTATCCATAATTTAATATGCAAGAAATTTAAAATTAACAATGTAAAAAGAAAAAGTAGTATAACCTTCCAGCATTACTCAGTATATTTAAAGGCCCTAAGTCGGTGGCATGCTAAGCTAATTAAAAGATCCATCTAATCGGATCTTTCAAAAGTGTCCTTTAGGAAATAACAAAATAGCCTGGGTGACTAACTGCATACTGATTGCTAAAGTACCTAATGCAGCTGCAGGAGAGCCAGTCAAACAACATTTACACATGCAGACATACATATGAGAGATTAAACACACACACAAAACTGCATTTTCTTTTATCTGTTTGGAACTCTTACCTTGCTCCTCAGAGTATTTAACATTTCCCAAATAGCTGGAGATCCAAGGATTTCTGAACATGGTTGCACAAACAAAGGATTCGGCAAAGAGAAACTACAATAGCAGCTAATTCTGAAGCAGGCACAGCCCTTAGGCCTGTCTTAGCAATATCGTGTAGAGATTTTTCATAGCACAGGACTGGAGCTGTCAGGCTCTGCGTCCCAGGGAGTACAGTAAATGCATAGCAATAGGCTGCAAGCCGGAGCAGCTCAAGCCAGTAATCAGATTACGAACAGAAATTAGGCACATGAATGCTAAAACAGATTGGGCAGTGGTGATTGGGAGATTTTAATATTACCACTTCAAAGATCCAGCCAAATTGCACATTATATTCCTGCAAAACGAATGCAGAACCCCTGAATCCTCATATTAAGAAACCAAACAAACAAAAAAAGCCCCAACAACAACAGAAAAAATGTCGAGAAGAGGAATAATTCCTTCATATCTCTAATCAGGATAAACTGCAGTGCTTATTTAAGAAAAACAGTATCCAGACTGCCAAAAAATGGACTCTGATAATCATAGCATTATGCTTAAATGTTTTGCCTAACTATTAGTTGGAACATTTAAAACAGACAAGATTTATGGATAACATATGAGCAAAATTACTGGTGGGGGTAGGGATTTAAGAACAGACACCACAGCTCCAAATATTTTAATTCGAGACAGAAGGTGAAAAATTGCACTAAAGTACTGTCTAGCTACCTTTTTTTTTATTAAACAGATCTGACGGATTTTGGATTGAAGAGTTGGAACCCTTTTAGCTAATTTTGAAAGTCTGGAAATATTTGTTTGCAATGGGGCAATAACTGTGGCTTAGTTGCTCACACTGAACTACCTGATGGTCTAACACAGACACAAAGAAGCATTAAATGTGTGATTGAAACAGGCCCATGCCCTTAACCCCATCCAAACAGATAGAGAAGTCTATCAGCTTCCCTCCAACAGACCTCTTCCCTCCCAAAAGATTTTAGCTGCTATCAGTATCAGGCTGAGAGAGATAGGGGGGTTCAGCATGGAAGAGGTTCCAGGGAGACCTTAGAGCACCTTGCAGTGCCTACAGGTGGCTACAAGAGAGCAGGAAAGGGACTTTACAAGGACCTGTAGATAGGCCAAGGTGCAATGGCTTTAAGCTGAAGAGGGGTAGGTTTGGATATTAGGAAGAAGTCCTTTATTGTGGGGGTGGTGAGGCCCCTGGAACAGGTTGTCCAGAGAAGCTGTGAATTGCTCCATCCCTGGAAGTGCTGAAGGCCATGCTGGATGGGCCTTTGAGCAACCTGGGCTGGTGAAAATGTCCCTGACAGGGGATTGGAATGAGATGATCTTTAAGGTCCCCTCCATTCCAAACCATTCTATGATTCTCTGTGCAGAAAACTCTCCACAGGACTGGGGTTGTCAGGACTATGAAAAGGCAGACTAGAAACACAAGGCTGAAGTTCTTGACTATTCTTACCTGTTTTTGTGATGCCTGGTACAACAGAACCCTGATCTATGCTGGGAACTTAAATGTACGGACAAGATATGAACAATGATGCTGTGAAAAACTGCAAAACCACAAGTGAAAAACCTACTCTATCAAAACCTATTAATGGCTGTTGGCTCATCATGAAGTTGTATTTAGCTTCTCTAGGTCATCAAAACACTGTTCTTCATGCTAACAAGTTATTGCAATGGATAGAAGAACATGCATTCCATCTTGTCCAATGCACCTGATACTTGCTTTAATATATTTATTTTTAAAAACATAAATCATGTTGGAGTCAACCTAATCAAAGCATCTTTTCTTAGCTGATCTTTCAACAGTCCAGAGCTCCCTGGAACAAGAGTCACCCAACACAAGGAATATTGAAGCCTCTGACTCATCAAGTAACCCTCTCTGTTCAGAAATATTTGATGGTACATACCATGTTTCTTTTCTTTGCTGTAACCTTGCCAATTACATGTTTAATTGTAATCACTCCCAGCACTACCAACAGAACACAAACCAACACTGCTGTGCACGCCTGACCAGCTGTGAAGGCCTCCATGTACTTGAGCCTAATATATACAAAAAATGTAATCTGTTGGCACTAGTCCAAACCTGCAATTAACATGAGAATCTGGTGCTTTATGGCCTAGGCATAAGTGCAGGTGTGCTAAAACCACAAAAATAAGATGAGGCAGAACTTACTAAGGAGCTGCTGGCAACAGCTGATGGGGAAATTCTGGACCAGGATATGTATAGCAATGTATGTTGGTATAGCAATGTATGTTGGTATAGCAACAAGAATCCCCCTGCCCCACCAAAAAACCCTTCTTTCTCAACCCTGCCTGTCTGAAGACTGTTTACCTGATCTTGTGAATAGAGGTATTATTACTTGGAGCATTTTTAACCACCTGTAACTCATATGGTCCACAGTAAGGGAAGTTTCTGATAAAGCTCAGGTAAACATCACTCATTTGATAAATATTGTGTCTGCAATCTTTAGCAAGGTTGAAGGAGAAGTTAGACCTGACAGCTGAGCTGATGCAATAGCTCAAGGCTGACGGTAAAGACAGTCCTAGCCATCATTCCTCCTGCTGCAGCAGCTCTGCTAGGTCCTGCTGCCCTAGTGACCCAGCCTGACAGCTACAGTGGGAGTAAGTATTCCCTTTCATTTTTGCTGGGCGTGCTTTTCAGGAGGTGCCAGAACAAAGAAAAAGGCACAAGATCTTATGATCAGGAAAGGGATCAACTCTTCTGGCTAATAAAGGAGGTGAGCTCAGCTCAAGTGTCACCCCCCTGTTTGGCAATGTCCCCTACAACAGGAGGAGGGGTATGGTTGTTTTTGTGGAGGGCAGGGTCAGGCTCCCCCATTGCTCTGCTATACATCATCCTCAACATTTTGTCCTGGTGAATGAGGTGCAGAAGGGAAAGCACAGAGAGCTGCAGAAAGACAGGAAAACTCTGGAATGCCTTTCACAAGTGTGTAATTTTTAAACAGGCTCTTGCTTGTGCTGTTCAGATTCTGTCTACAGAACACAGTAAGAAGCCAGTCTCTCCAATTGGTCTGGCTACCACCTGGGAAGAAATATCTGTGATAGGCTTTGGTGCAAATAGGACTCCTTTTCCTACTGTATACAGCTGGCAGGTCAAGAATCCAGGGACTACCTCATGGGTCCAAAGAGAGGTATTAGAGGGGAAAGTAAAATATTCAATTGAAAAAAGAATCTCTCTTGAGCCCTTCACAAAAGTACCTAGAGTTTGGCTTCAAAATCTCTTCATGTTTGGTTGGAAGGTGATCATCAGCCATTGCTCTGTGCACAGGACCTATGATTTAATTTTCCTGGCACTGCTGTTGATACTGAAACTGTGCTGCTGTGCAGAATCTGCAATCCCAGAGTTCATTCAGTGTTGAGTCAAGATGAGGGGTATGTGCCAACACTGCTCCCAATATTAAAACTTTGAGATGTTGGAGCCTTTGGATATTACAGCAATGCACTTCACACAGATCATTTAGAATACTGAACTGTAGGTAAGTGACCACTTCTGTCCCTCTTTTCCACCAAAATGGGATCATTGTCACAAGAGGAGTCTCTGTGCTGGCCCTTAACCAGCTTTGGAAGTGGAGAAAAACAGGGTGCAAAATCATTAAGTCAGCAGAGTCAACCAAGGGTATCAAGAAAAGAAGTCTTGGATTTAGCATTTTGCTGCTTGTTTGAAAACAGCAGGTTTCAAAGTAAATCTTTCCCAGAGGAAAAGAAGTTAATCTCTAAATACTCGATGAAGAAAGGAGGAAGAGCAGTTTGCCCTTCAAAAATGACCCAGTCTCCAGGACCTACAAGTGTGCTCAGCCAAACCATGTTATCAAGGCTGTGTTACAAATCAGTAGTAATGTTCTTGTCCCCCTCTGCCATCATTAATTCTTCAGCATTAGCAGCTTCCAACATAAGCAAACATAGAGAGAAGAACAGTTCAGCCTTCAGAAAGGGGGGCAGCCCAGTGGGAAGCTAAGTTTGCAGTCATCTGGGCTTAGAGCTGGAGGTTAAGCATGTATACATTTCAAATCTGAGACTGCTCATGAAAGACCAGCTGGCAGTTAAATATTGTTCTGAAGCTTCCCACAGGAAGAGAAGGAAAATATCTTCTTTTGTCTGGCAAAACTAATAGCTATAATCAAAGCTGGAGTTTAAAGGACTTGAAAAACACTTCCCAACTTCCAGGCTTGCCAGCCCCAAAGCACTGAGGAGTTATGAACCAGGTCCCACCAAGATCAGGCCTTTTTTCCTCTTGAATTTTGATCACTTATGAATTTATATTTAGAAGTGTTTAGAAGTGATAAAGAGAGGTAGATACTTTGTCGTGACTTGCAGTTATCATAAAAGCAAAAATCAAAGAAGCCCATGACAGCTGTTTGAAGAAAAGCTAAAAATAAAATAAAATTTTAAAGAAATCAACAAGGCAAAGGAAAGAAAACCCACAGTGACTGCATGAAACTTTCTGCAAATATGCTAGTTAGGTAAACAGGAATCTGAGCCACACAGAAAACTGAGATGTATAAATGATGATCTTGTATAAATGTAATGATGAAGTCATGTCTTCATCCACTCTTCAAGGGTAGAGATCTAAAGGAGCTCATGAATTTTATTCAACTGCTCTTCTGGCCAAGGTGAGCATCCTTGCATTAGCTAGTCAAAGTGAGCTGTGCCAAGATCCGAGATGCTGTGGAGGATTGCAGGAATGAAGGTCAGAACACTGGGCTAAATCAGACCACTCTTTTCCATCAGTCCATCTGAGCACCCCTCCCAGGCTGCAGGCTGCTTGCCCACCCCATACCACCCTGTCAGTTTTTGGTATTCAGGCATATCTTTCCAAAGGAATGTGGCAAGGCACTCCCTTTTCTTATTTCCCCTTCCTCCCAGCCTCCAGCAATCTCTGCCAAGTTGTTCAAGAAGTCAGCCCAAAGCTGAAGGACAGGTCAAGAATCTCCCAGAAGATAATTTCAGTAGTACAATCACTTAAAAGCTCAAGTCACATCCCAGCAGCCCACCTTGCAATCACAGTACACATTCTGGGTTGGCAATGCCAGTCAGGTTTGTCTTCTCCATCCAAACCCCATGTATGTGGGGAAGTAGAATCTTCTCATTTCTTAAATTGAGGTCCTTTTTATGAACTTTAAAAATAGGATAAAATTTCCTGACATGGTGTCATCACTCCAGCAGAAAGGAAATATAATTCTTTCCAAAAAATCATCCTGGTGAAACGATTTATGTTTGGCCAGTGATTGGGTTTTGGACAAGTCTTCAGTTTAACTTCAGCACTGCATTGCCTGTGCAGTGTACTTTAAAACAGATCATATGCAAAGAGATGAAAAAAGCTGATTAGTAAGATTAAGAAAGGGGACTGAGGTTTGTAGTACAAAATGTGTTGAAAGAACATGGATGGTCTTTTTGTACTGGCTATTTAGTAATGTGCTCTGGGAAAAGGGAGAACAACAGGTATTTTTGTACCCACACTAGAAATCACCTTCCAATCTCGAGATTACTATTTGAGATTTCACTCCACTCATTAATTTCCGCAATTAATTACCCCTAAAAGGAGATTTTGGTATCTTTCAGTTTTGGAACACATTTCAGAATAAGGAACATCCCTACCTCTCATATCACTGTTCACAAAACTGCATGACAAGACTGCAGCATAATTAAAAGCTGTCCAAGGTTTTCCTCTTTAGGAGTAGGATCAGACTAGAGAAACTCCTTCAAGGAAGTTCAAAGGCCAGATGCGCTTTTCTCATGTGTAATCAGATATATCACTGGGGCACACTATCTGAATTCAGTCACACCTATCTGTCTCTGGGCTCAAAGCCCAGACAGAAGATGTCAGGTGTGAACACATCCATTTCTGCACTGAGCAAATGGCTGGAAAGGAGGACAGGGCAGGAACTCCTCTCCCAGCAATACAGACAATCTCAATCATTACACAGCTCAAGGACTTTGAGGAGACATGGTGTTTTACCCAGCAAAACAGCACTGGAGAGCCTTGCACAGCACAGCTCTCTGTGGAGCAGCTGCAGCTCAGACTGTGAAGGCACAGGGTCAGTCACAGCTCGTGGACATCCTTCACTGGAGTTGTGAAGCCTCAGCTTCTTCTTTGCTGTTGCAGTGAACGAGAGCTTTGCTGCTGAGATGGCCCAGGCTTAAACTCTTGTTGGGAGACTTAAACTTGTGTGCCTCAAAAACAAGCAGCCAAGGTTTCCAGGATGGGTTTCCCCATCTTCTGACACTTCTAGTGTCTGCAAGCAGTACGAGGCTGTCTCCTTGCCTGGAGCAGCAAGTGGCCCCATGCAGGTAGGTGCCACGAAAAGCCCTGCCACACTACTGAGTTTTCTCCTGCCTGTTCTTGAACACCTCTGCATGTGTGTGAAACCCAATAAGGGAGCAGAGAGAGGCACACATATCCCAAGGAAGAATTTATAACAAAGTTCTTTGGCTCTTTGCGATAGTCATGTAAGGAAAACACCAATTTTGTTTACAACTGAGATGTGACATTTCACAGGCCACATCCTATCCCTGCATTCTTACCCTGAGATATAATTTTTCAAACCATAGGCAGACAGCAACCTTGCAGACAAGAAATCCATGACCCCAGCTCCCATCTTGTTTATGACACGTTGCAATGCTTTCTCAGAAAATTAAATATTTATTAAAAGAAATAAAGAAAAATGTATGCTTTATTCAAGAGCTGATGGTCAAGGTAGGCCAGCTCGACTGCCAGTACTTTCACTATGAAAAAAGGCACATGTACCAGGCTTAATTTGCAACCAGCATGGCTAAGCAAAAAATAAAGAGGAAAAATAGCTAACCCAGTGATGCTGCAGTTCTGGAGTCTGTTCTCTAGAGAGCAGGTTTAAATTCATGGCAGCTATAGCGTTTTTCTCTTTATTGCCCTCATTCACTGCCAAGGCCCCTGCAAAAATCACCAACATTCTTGGTGCTCAGGGGGGTGCCAGGCAGTTAATCACAAGTCAGACCTGAAGAGCCTTCCCAGAGCTGCCTGGGAAAGTTTGCACAGCATCTGCTTGTCTAAATCTATGGAGATTACACTAAAGGAAAAACGTAAATACTTTTTTAAAGGCTTCTTCCATGTGAAAGTCAGATTTTATGAGGTGGGTATGGAGCAACCTAGCTTAGTCCCGGTCTGTACACAGACAGTGGGTGCCAATGTACCCTTTCTTCTGGGAGCGAGATAATTGTTTTAGCCAGTAAAAAGCAGTTTTCCAATAAAGGGCATAAAACTGCATAATAAGAGAGGATAAACAAGTCCCAGAGTCATTAAAAAAAAGAAAATAAATAGTTCCTCTTAGTCCAGTACTCCTCTGAAAGCAGGCAATGCAAGGAATGAAGACATACTTCCAGCAAAGGCCCACAGAGTGTTTCAGTATATGGACTGACAGCGTGAACTGCCTTCCTAAGGTTATAAAAACGTGCTAGGGACACAACTACAGTCACTAACATTTGCACAAAAGGATTTCACTTTTAAAGCCAGCCCTAGCAGAATTCCTGCTATTTGCAGGGAGGGTACAGTGTCAGTGGCAGGCTCAGTACAGCAGCTCGCTGTCAGCGCCGCGTTCTGGGTCGCATCTCCCGGGGTCTGCGCCGGATCCGTTCTGGGCTGCGCGGCTCATGCAGCCCGTTCCGTCCCCAGACACGGCTCTGCAGCTTGCCTAATAAGGCCAGGCGTGAGTTGACTGGCTGGCTTAGAGGTCACCCAGTGTTTACCTTGCGAGCCAGCGGCAGCTGGAGCCTCCCAGCAGAGCGCTCCTCTGCTCCATCCCCGCGCTGGCAGGGCCGCGGCAGCCGCGGCACATCGGCGCTGCTGCTCACAGCCGCGGGGGACACGCTGTGGTTTCACCACACAGCATCAAACTGCAAGGACTGCAGGCACAGTTTCCACCACAGCACACTGCAGGACCACTAGACTGAAAAAATAATCAGGTTTCTCACTGCATGAATTGCTCGAAAGTAGGGCAGCGGTGTAGGTATGAACAGCCACCTTCACGGCTCCGAGGCAGCAGACAGGTACTTGTCAAACACCAGAACCAAGGGAACGAGATGAAAGCAAGGCAGAGATACTCATTTGAGCACTACTATTTAATTATTTATTACTCCTTATCAGTTATGGTGAGATTCACTGCAGTTCAGACAGATGGCTTCAAAAGTAATGATTTACCCTCCACAAAAATAGCTATCCGGCCAAATTAAAAATCTCTTCTTCTGCTGCTTCCCTTGTGATTCAGTCTATTTTCTCTTTTACACCACTCCTAAGGCAACTTCAAGATGCCACATTTGGATACTGTCCTACCCATCTTCCCAGCACAGCGTGAGGAAAGCCAGGAGACAGCTCTGTGGTTAGAGCTGGCAGGCAGAGGAGAGCAGCACAGGGCACCTCGCACCATGGCACTGCCACAAGACCCCTGCAAGGGGACATACACAGTGGCTTCTGCCCTCAGGTCAGTACAGACAATGCATTTCCATCCTTCACCAAAACCACCTTCTAAGGTTTAAATATCTACAAAGTACTATCAGATATAACGATGCATTTATCATACAATTCTGCTATAAAATTGTCTTGAGTACAGGGAGTAAAACTAAACTAAAAAATAAAAACTATGATTAGTTTTTATAAACTAAACTATGATTATCACCCTACTGAAACTAAACTATGAAAAACTAAACTATGATTATCACCCTGCTGAAACTAAATTATGGAAAACTAAACTATGATTATCACCCTACCCAAGTAGTCAAACTATCACAGTTATGTCCTGCTCCTCCTATGAACCTGAGGTTCACACTATTATAATTAAAAGAGATAAAATATATGGCCCATTCACTCTTAAAACAGTATTTTTTTTTTAATCAGCTGATAGTTTGTAAGCTTAGCCATTATCATTTTGGGCTGAAGCTGTGCCCAGGTGCACACACAGATTTTGGCTCAGAATTGCTGACTTTCACCTCAGACTGTTCTCACCCAAAATATGTTTTACTTATACACGGAAATGGGGCACACACATTCAAAAAGGGGCCAGTCAGACATGATTACACAAAGGTAAGTCCTAAAATAAGCCAACTCACTTTGTGTCCAATTTGCTTAGATCAGCAGCACAATATGCTCTTATGAATATCAATAATGAATGCTGGAGGAAACTAAACAACACACAAGGAATGAGAAGAACTGCTGTGTGAGCATTAGGCCTGTCAAGAGTTTTAGGAAGAAGTCAAGATAGCTCTGAACTATGAAAATCAGTCACATTTCACAGACTTTCAGGCTGGGATGAGAGAAAAGCTAGAGGAAAGTGCTTTGCTAGAGGAAATGGGTTCATCTATTCATTTCAAGTCTCTCTGAATACACACTGACAAATGCAAAGTACCAGGGGAACACTACTTCTGCTCTTGGTTAAAAAGGAGAATCTCAATAAACTTGGGCACATCTGGAAGGGAACACTCTGACACCCTCACAGGTGATTGCTTATTTGTCATCAGTTAATTTAGTTTGTGTAACTGCACATGAGCAAAAGCTTTCCAATGCTTTTATGCTTTCACCATTTTAATTTTAAATGGGAGATAATGTTACAGCTGACTTTTCTCCATTTTAACACTCCCATTTTTCATCTTTGCTCACAGACAATATGATTTCCAAGGCAGGCTTCAGGAAGGAATTCTGGAAGTACAGCAGTATCTCCTCCTCTGCCCTAATGATGGGGGGAAAAGTTGAATTAATGTTTTTTAAAATCTGTATTCTGAATATTTTAAATGCAAAAGGTGGTAGAGAAGTGGTAGGGAAATCACCCACAAGAAGAAACATGGCTTTTTCACTGCTCAGGACAAAGCACAGTAACTGTAGTCAGTTAAACCTGACTGGTGCAGAGCTAGAGAGTAAAATTCTCATTGAACTTTTCAAGAATAGGCCAGAAAAGCAATTTCAGCAAAATCTGTATGTGCATAGCAAAAGTGATGCTGAAAGAGCAGCTCACATAAGACCTCTGCTTAAATCAAGGCTGAAGAATACTTTCCACACTCAGTTCCCCAAAAAGGCCACCTCCTTCAGTGACCTTACAAGAATCAGCTGCCACCCCAGCTCTTGGTCATAGGAGAGGAAACACATCCACCATGTAATCACCAGCTATGTGCTGCAGGCACACATTCAGCGAGAAGACAGATGGGGTTTCAGTGAGGTAATGGGGCAGTGTTCTTCCCCTGCTCTGCAGATGGTCAGTTCCAGCTCGAAAGTAAAACATCATGGCTTTGTTGAAATGAAGTGAGCAGAAAAAAAGCCTACAAAAGAAAGAACGAGGGCAGTTCCTTGGGGAGCCAAGAGGTTTGTTACAGTCCAGGCTCCCAGAGCCACCTCACGAGCAGACAGGGAACAGCCCCCAGGGCTGGTGCAATATTGATGCATGAGTGATGGCTGAAGAGAAGTGCTCAGTCACACCCCAGCTTTTACTGACACATGGAGGAGCTCAGCTGCATTTGCTCCAAATTTCCTCTTCCCAAGACTAGAGCCACCATTCCCAGCTCTACTCCTTCTCGTCTCCTAGCTCTCATCTTTGTCAATCCCTCACTTCTGACATTATTTCTGCTGCCTTCTGTATACTTCCACCTTCTTCCTGTACCCCATTCTATGGGTAATTCCCCTGCATTTCATTCTTCAGTGTTTCTAAATTACTTCCACTTCTCCCCTGGCTCTTCTGCTTTCACTGCAGATTCTCCCATTAGAAACCCAGTCTCCTCACTGGCCCTCTTAACCCACTTCATTTCATCTCCTGCACAAACCCAGCCCTCTTTTTGAGAAGGGTTTTGTTTTGCTTCTTGAGGAGATTTCAGTAAAGGTCTGTCCAACCTAGCAACTTTATTAGGAGAGAACTGATCACAGGAATCTAAGGAGCTGTTTTAGTGAGAAGGGAACCAACTGCAGTGCACAAAGCCTAACTTCAGCAGCACACTGTGGAGCAGCCAATAACCAGAAGGTCACAGTGTAAACATGCTGATACTCTTGGACATTTTTTTCTTGCAGGTAAATTCCCTTCATCAGTCAACTTGTTTGTCCCATGAATAGCATCAAAGGAATGCTGCACTGTTCCAAGAGAGGCACTAAGCATGTGTAATGGAAAGAGACATCCCTTAAAAAAGAGAAAAGACAGGCAGCTTGAACAAATTAAGAGCTGGAAAGAAAGGACTCCCTTGATGTCTTAATGGCCATTGGTTGTTACAGTAATACACCAACAACCACTTACAGAAAGGGTGTTGGACTACAGCCTTGCGAGACAAAGAAAAAATACCTTGCCTTGCAAGGTATTTGTCTAAAAGTGAGGCAAAACCCCTGCTGAGGAACAGTGTATAACCATCAAACTCACAGACAAGCACAGTGCAATATCTCCTAGCACAGTGGGACCCAGCCCTGTGCCAGGGGGTGCTACAGAATGCTCAGTCCCCAGGACCTGAGGAGGGGCTGCAAACCCCAGCAGGGAAATGGGGTATGCTCTGCAGTAAGGCTTCTCTCTGCCACCACACCACACTGTCTCCAAACCCAGGACCTTGCAGCTCTCAGGGGAAATGAGACATTGCAAGCTTTGGGGAATTTTGGGTACAGGGACCCTAGGAAGCTCCACTGTTAAATGCCCCATCATCCTCACACACTCCATAAAGGTTGGGACCACAGTTTGTGGTTCAAGCAAGGAAAGGCAGCTGTTCATGAGCCTCAGTACCTTGACAGAGCTTGTACTGGACAGACCCACATGAAGTTCATGCACTGAATTCATTGTCAATACAGAGTCCTGCCCACAGAGTCTACAGAAAGGCATTCTTATGGCATGAAGACAGTCCTTCCTACACCAGGGAGCCTTTGGGAAACATTTGGGAACTCACTTCAGCCCACCAGCACGACTGGCATATTTACTATGAAGTTCTAGATCTACATTCCACACAAAGGGTGTTGAACTCCAAGCAAGATGCTCATTTTCCTCATTGCCTTTCTGCACCTGGCCTGAATTGTAAGTGCTAATGGAAAACCTGAATAAAATACAGCAGTAGAAGAGTTAAGTAATCCAGCAGCTTCTCTAAATGATTTAACAATTAGTAGTGCAGTTAAGCATACACATAGATTGCTTTGACTTAAAAAAATCATGTTCATAAACAGTCAAGTAAACAAACAAAAAAAAAAGGCTCAGTGAAGGCTACATTTTAGGACATTCAGACTATCTTGTAAAGATATTGTTTGCCAATGGCTGTAAGTCAAACTGCAGCAGTATTTCAGACTGCCATGGAAAGTATGTCTGCATTAGAACCCAGCACAATAAACTTTAAATCCCTGACAGCATGTGGCCATGCATGAGGTCACTGTGAAAAGCTGCAACATTTTCTTGAGCTCTTTATTTTTGTTTCCTGAGAAGCCATAATCAGCAGTTTATACCCAAAGTCTAGATGTAAAGTCAGCACAGATTGGACTAAGCCCAGAAGTTGCATTAGTTCACAATATACAGGAAAAGAACAAAATCCTATCCAAGGAGACCCAGAGCATCAGAATGCTGTTTAATGAAGGCTGAACAAAACTAGAGCACTGCTCTAGTGAAGGCACTATATAGGGATTTCATTAGGATACCATAATTTCATTTTTATAGTCAAATTCTCACTTTCTGCCCTCAAGGGTATGTGTGCATATGTGTGAAAGTATCCTGTTAAACAATTTGGCATATGTAAGTTCTCAACTGGTTCCTTTTTTGGGAGTTTCTTTTTTTTTTGGCTAAGTAGTAATATCATTATTACTTGCAAGTCATTATGAAGTACAGTGTGTGAGCATCCAGATTCTAGTATTTCAAGGGTCTGTGGGTGCATAAAACACATGTGCATAGAAACTGGGTTTTATAGGAAAAATATTTTGTTGGTTGGGTTTTTTTAGCTTTTTTTTCATCCATTGACTATTAGAACATTTTATGTGAGAATAAACACACAACTCACCTGTCTTGTCATTTTGTCTTGGAATCAGAATGCAAAAAACAGCAGAAGTCAGGTAACTTGGTAAATAATGTCAGAAAATTACTTCCAAAACCAGAAAGACAGGGAGGACAAAAAGGAGTAAACTGAGGGATGCCAAGGTGAATGAGCTCTAGGAATGCCAGAAATCTACATTTGGTGCGGACTGCTCTCATGTTTTGTTTCAAAAGTTGTTTCCCTGTGGAAGTCATACTGTTAGTTATGTTTCTTTTTCAAATCAGTGAAGCAAACAACTGAGTGTATTCCAGGATCACTACTTTGTGGAAAATTCCTTAATGGGAACATCCAATAGCAAACATTGTTGAATATTGTAACAAATTTATCCCTCACTACACAAATATAAAACCAACATCGTATTTCTATTTTCTTATCTACGGGCCTTAAGTGCTTCTGCTCACTGACTTTTCTCCTCTTCAACATCCTCTGTCATGAGAAAAACAAACAAACGTGGGCTCTGTACAGAATTATTCAGTTTTTAAATTTGGAGAGTGCAGCAGGCCTTTTGCTTCCTTTCAGTTACCCTCATAAAGAGATAGGAGTTGGAAAAAATATCTCAGAACAGATTTGGGCTCCAGTTGAGTTGGAAGAATCTACAGTTAACCCATTTCTATCGACTGAAATTGCTTTAATTAACTTTTTTCCCCTTCCCATTTTTAATCCCATCAAGCATTATGCCAGCTAAATCTCTCTCTTTCCAAGCACAAGTATTATTAATTAATCAGGATGGAGTCCTATAAATACTCATATTTCAACTTCATAGAGCATTCTGGTTACCTCTGCCATAAATAAAAGCTACTTACACAACATGCAGCCAATATACAAAGCCTCTATCTGTTAGAACTGAGCCATCACACTCCATTAAGCTCCAGTCAGATTACAGCTTTTCTGTAACCTGTTCCACACCACATATCAGTGTAATACTGCTACCCCTTTTTGGTCAAGTATTAAAACAATATATTGGTATTAGCTTCTAACATTTCCTTCCCTATGCACTTGCTGCAGAGAGGCCACACTCGGTACCACCAACCCCTGGAGTCCAAGGGTGATCTGGTGCCCAGTGCAGGTGTTCAGGACATTTCCTGAGACTCATAAGACAGGTTACTAAAGCAATGGCAATACTGCTAAAGTATTAGCAGTATTAGTGCTGGAGGGCATTCACAGCTCATTACAGGTAAATTCTTGACAAATTTGAGAGCAAACCACAAAAACCTTAGCTCCAACACTAGCCATGTGACCAAAGAGTTCTGTGACTCCAGTACCCCATGGAAGGGATATCTTAACATACTTTAATATTTAAAAGTTTCCATAAACCACTTTAAAGTAAGCCAAGGCACAGCTATGGCATATCCTGCAACATCAAGGATCCTGGAAGATGCTGCAGTCTCTCCCACTTGCTGTGTAACCGCTCCCAGTACCTGACAACATTTTCCAAATTGTTGGTTCAGCAGGTTGGAGGAAGCTGTCTTCTGGCAGAGAAAGACAAATGCTAGTACAGCTATACCCTTTCCTGGCAAGTAATTTATCTGAATTAGATTAAGCTCTTCTGACCTCCTCCACCTACGCAGGGCTTAGGTTAAATTCCAGGGTTACCCATCCAGCCCTGCTGTACAAACGGGATCCAGCTGAGTAAACAGCTCTGCCCTGCTAACACACAGCAGTGGGACCCAGAAAAATGAACAGCCTGGTTCCTGGGACTCCTGACACCACTACACCACCATCAATCGCTTTGACCATCATAACTGATACTGAAAGCCAGTCTAGCATGATAAAGGCAGATTCTGTAACTTTAAAATACACACAGAGGTTAATTTGGAGAGTATTTGTACAGACAGCCCATTAAACATAACTAAGAAGTCAAATGAGCAAGAGAGAAGATTGTGACTTCTACCTGAACACATTTAATCTGTCATTGCTTTAACTATAATATTTATCAATTTAGGATACAGCAGTACAGAAAAATATTGAAAAGCTTTTTCTAAAGAGTACCAAGTAGTTCTCCTCTGCTCTCCACAGTGTATAGTCCAATACATACAGACAGTGAGTGCATAATCAGATCTGTACTGAAACCACATTGATAACACAACCTAATTCAAATCCTAGAAACAGTACATTGCCAACTCTAATAGCAGCACAAGTAAAGCATCTGTTGTTCTATAAAGCCTTGAAACTTATATTTTTAAACATTTAAACTCTGAATTTGGCTTCTGCTTGAGTAAAATAATATATTTTTAAAAAGCCCACTAGCATTCAGTACTTCTTGTTAGAATAGATTAGATCAGATTTTAGAAGTAAATACTTTGTGCTTTAAAAAAACAATAAACAATAGAGGTTTAGTTGTTGCTTTTTTTTTTTTTCTTTCAGCCATCATCTCTACAAATATGAACTTGGTGTTAAGTAACTTAAGTTAGCAGTGTAGGCTAAGGATGGCAACCAATTGACAAAGAATGCCTAAATTTGTCTGATAAAGTTCCTTTAGGTAAAACCAACTACTTGTCTACAAATGACTGATGTAGCAAAAATGATTCTCAAAAATCCCACAAAACCAAAACCTTACAAAGAGAGGACAAAGAACTAAAATTTCCTATCCCCCAGATAGTAAGAACAGTCATGAGCTCATCAGGTACTGGTTCTATAGCCTCCCTCTGTTTAACAGGCTGTGAAGTCCTTATCTCTTTCTACAGTACAACAATCATCTTCCCACCCTCCGTCCTCCCCTGAAGGAATATCATACCAGCCAGCTCCTCTTTGGCAGTTCAATGCATGTCTGATTAAACAGGGTAGTTTTTCATAACTTCTGTTTAACCTTGAAATCTGCTGCTTCTATTTCAGACCTGATGAAGTGCTCGTGTGCCTGCAAGCTTGGCTCATTTTTTCCCCCTATACCAGCTGGTCTAATAAATTACCTCTTCCTAACAACCTCATGTTGGCTATGTCCTTAGATCATACACAGCTAAACACTATTATGCTACTTCAAACCTGTGTTAAACCATGATAAAGAGTACTGCTGCCATAAGAAATAATAAAAAACCCAAAGTCACTCAAACTAATACCTTGCATTACAGGTAGTCATTCACCTTGCTGACTCCTCACATAGATGAGGAAAGGATCACTTGTAAATGACTGCCAGGAACATGAGCATTTTCTGTTTAAGGAAATGTTATATTTTGTATAACAAAATATATAGACTGGACATTTTAGTAAGTTTGAGGTGACTCCAGGCCTGCTGGTTAGGTTCCCTAACTGTCTGACAGAGAAAATGAGTTTAAAACATGCAGTTTGCATGATTTAAATTTTAAAGCAACTTTTTTCCCTAATTTGAGAAAGGGAAGGGGGTGAGGAAGGAGCATTTTGTTGCAGAAAAATCACCTCTTTTCAATCCATGGGTAAAAAGTCCTTTATTAAGGTCGGGCAGTTGGAGGCTCAACTCTCGTTTCAGACATGCCTTTATTTGGAAACAATGCAGGAACAGGCAAGGCAGGGCTTTCTCAGAGATGCTGCCTGGCCACAGGCAGGCTAACAGCAACTTGGCAAAATGACAGGCAGCTCTGCACAATCAATACAGATTGCTCCTTGAACAACAACAACAAAAAAAAACAAGCGTGGAGGAGTTTACGGTTTGAAAAAGCAAACAAACAAAAAACCCCTTTGTAATTGCTTATTAGTCATTAAAGGAGAGAGGCCATGCCAGAGCTCTGTACAAATCCCACAAGGATGAGGCTCACCCAGCTGCACTCCTGGGACGCTGGAGCACAGTGCTGTGTATACCTGCCCTGGAGCAGCTCCAAGCAGAGGCCACAGCCCTGCAAGGCACAGGCAGAGCTGGCCATGAACAGGAGCTGCCTGATGTGCTGACAAAGGACTCGGTGTAAAACTCCAACTGTAAAACACCATCAATGTACCAAAGTGCAGGGATTCAGGGCAGCTCCCACACTGGTGCTGGCACTTGGCTGTTCCCAGCAATACCTGCAAGATGGCTCCTGGAGATCACATCCCCCTTCTTCCCACAGACAGAGAAGAGACTATTTTTACACAGCTGCTGACCACTTAGACAAAAATAAATGGAAGGATAACTTGAGGCCAGTCATCTTCCTGATACTCCTGTCTCCCAGGGATCTCAGGAATATTAGAGGCAGAGGAGACCTAGGGAGAAGAGCAGACCCCAAGAATTTGAAGAAATAACCCGACTTCAAGTGAAAGATCACAATCTGTATTTTCTTTCTCCACCCTGCTTTCTCTCACACCAAGAAAAAATCTCAGCTAGAAAAGCTGACATATCTTCAGAAATTTTTCTTTTTTTTCTTTTGGAAAAAGAGACTCCATCGAGCTCCATTCAGGTTTTCTTTCCTACCTTCTTCCTCCCTAGTATTGCTAAGGTCAAATACAGGAGCCATACAAAAAGGCAAGAAAGCAAAACAGAAAGAGTAGGTATCTATTTAAAGGCACTTTCATCCTCTTCAGAAAAAACCTTTTTTTCCCAGAAGTTAAAGTCCACACTCTGCACAATCTTTAGCTTGTGGTTTTCCCTACACTCCTGAAGCATTGGCTCAGTGCTGTTGAACTCAGGAAAAATTATCCACTGCACTGGAGCTGGGTGGACCACCACCACCACAGACTCAGCCAGCCTCACTTCCAACCTCTCTAGAACACAGTGCTCACAGACACATCTGGCTTCTATGATAGGAACTACTCATATCCATCCTCAGATGGATGGTTGACATGAGAGAGAAGGGGAAATACTTACTGAAATATTATTTTGCGAAGGAAAAGCCCAGCTTTCCAACTAACATGGTTTTTCTTTGAAGTGAACAGATTTGTGATGAAGGTTTGGCATCTGTTCAGCTCTTCCTCTGTGACAAGAAACTTTCCTGTCTCCTGCATGGATGCAATCAGCACAGCTTTGGCTGCCAGCATGTGACATCCAAAAGCTTTTAATCCACAACAGTCTTGAACTTTGTTTTCCATCATGCAATACATCCTGCAGATGTATATTTTTTTTTCCACCTGATCTCATGAGTAGAGGCCATGTTGTTAAATGTTAAACATGTAAACATCTTTAGTAAGCAGGTAGAAGGTGGGCAGCACCCAGTTTCTGTGGCACAAATCCCTCTTGAAGGGAAAGGACTCAAGACTGAGCAGTGTGGAAGACCTCATGCTGACTTAATCATGCAAACTGCAGGACCAGGCAAGTGATAAATATGCTTTCCTCTCAGAGCACTCCGAAGGCCTCTGTCCAAAAGGCAGCCTGTGTTTTACACCCAAAAGCAGACGCTGCCTCTTTAGTCACCCTACAACAAGGGCTGCTGAAAGCTGAGGTTAAGAAATGATTTACCTTCTCTCAAGATTGCATCACATCTCACTAGACATTACCAATTTCCTGTTGCACTCCCAGAACTGATGAGAGTTCTTGGAACTATAATTTCTGATAAAATGCATTTCAAAATGTAAGACTTTTTTCATACTCGTGGTCACAAAGCATTTCTATTAGACTTACCGACTGCTGAAGAGCTGCCTCTTAAGAAGAAACATTTCCATTTCAAAGCAAGTTGGAATGATTTTCTAAATTATCCTACACTTTCAGAATCAATTTAACCTGTTTTGAGATTCACAGTTGCTTTCAGGCCTTTCATTTGGATTTAAGAACTGCTTCACCAATGTTTGCAGTGTTTATTTCAGGTGTTTCTTGACCAAACCAAATTAACTAGTTTGCTTTAGATTTTAATTTTATACAACATCTAAAAAAAATTTCCAGGAATTAATTTCTTCCTCTTTCTTCTGTGGATTGTGCTATTAAAAGTGTCCTGTGGGATAAATTTTGAGTTGAGAAACACAGTAATGTGTTCTTCCTTTTCACCCTTTCTATTGAAGAAAGGAAATATTATTAGAAATGGAACAGTAACATTAATTTCAGTAAGATCCCACAATTCAGAGCTTTAACCTCCTGATTCCAGGGTAGCTATAATTGTGTTCAGTAGTTTTGCCCATTGCATTACTACAATACCATAGGAAGAATCACAGAATATTCTGAGTTGCAAATGACGCACAAGGATCATCGAGCCAAACTCTGAACGGCCCACATGGGGTATGAACCACAACCATGGCTATTAGCACCATGCTCTAACCAAGTGAGACAATAAATATCAGGCATTGGCATTGGCATTGGCATTTTTCCTAGAGTTTTAATCAACGCTGTCAAAAAATGCAGTAGCAACTGACTGCTGCCTTGAGTAAGTAAAGGTAGTGAAGTATTAGTATTCCCTGTAATAAGGCTCATGAACACTACAGATTGCATGTAACAATTGGCAATTTTCAAGAGAGCCACCACAGCAGAGCAGCCCAACCCTGCAGGGCAATTTATGACAAGTGAATGAGCCAGAAACTAAAATCAATTCAGTGACAAAAATAAGTTCAAAAGACAAACAGCAACTCAACCACTAGAAGCTGATTTATTTCCACAGTAGCTGGATGTAAATACTTCCTCTTCCCTGCACTGCCAGACTTTCAGTTCAAGGAATATATTAAGAGATTGAGAACCTACATCCAACACTGTGGCTCCCTCTGATTGTTGTACTGTGTTAAAACTATTGTGAGAGTATGTTCAGCCTAGTTAGCCAAGAACTTTACCCCCTCTATAATTAACTCTGGAATCTGACATCATCATGCCCTCAAGGTCCTCTTAAAATTTTAATAGCCTGGCTTATGAATATTCATCTGCCAGCATTACACTTCCAGGGATTTATGAAAACCCAATGGCATGCCAGTGCTCAAAGAGGTTCTATTCCTTCTGCTTCTTCCTTAGCACATTTATTACAAGTCAGAAAGTGCACCAAGGCTGCAGTTGATCCAACCATCTGGGTCAATTCATAGAGATTAAGTGGCACAGCAGACACCTCGTGCTGCTGCTCAGGGTGCCCATTTATCCCTCCAGTGGACATGATGCTTCTTCACAGTTCTAGGCTATAAAAATTGTTTCTCCCTTACCTCCTCCTGTTTCTCTCCTCCTACATGCCACTGCAATTACAAGCCAAGCACACAACAGCCAGCCCTTCAAAGGCTGCTCCCATGCAAGAGAACAGTTGCCCAAACCACAGAGTTTATCAGATGTGTACAGCAATTATTCCCCATAGTCAGCTTGTTTCAGCAAGTGCTACAGCACAGACGGAACTGGCACACTATATCAGCTAAATAAAATTTGTGACACCTTGGTCCATTACCAAGAGGCATAAACATTTCTTCTGTATCACAGGCTGCAATTTGTTTGACAATTTTTTCTGTTTTCCAAATTGTGACAGCGCTGAAGTTTTAGGCCACTGGTTTGGACATTACTGTATATCACAGACATGTGAACCAACCATCCCCAGATGTGAAGCATCTCCAGTTCTAAAAGGAGAGCTCAATAAAATTCACAATGCAGGTAGATCAAAAGCTCTTTTGAATCGGAATATCACAACAAATATTTAGAGCACAGCTTGTAAGGAATGTGAAATTCAAGGCTACATTTAATGCTTTAAACCAGGTGTATATTAAGCCAGAAGCTTCCTCCTAATAGTTATGCAAATTGCAAAGCATAAGTAGAAAGCCAAATAGTGTCATTTCTCCTACATATTCCTTAGCTACATTTCTCCTTTGTCAGCAAAGAGGCAGCTCAGCAAAGCTCAGAACTACTTTTGTCATTTCCTGACAAAACAAATTTAGTTAGAACTTTCTGAAGTTATTGTCAAGCCTTACCTTACAACAATTTATGCAATTATGTGATTTTCCCCTCAGCACCACTGCTTCAGAACAAACAAGGTAAGAGGTTTGATCAGTCATAAATGAACATTCCAAGCTTCTGGTTTCTGTTTCTGCTAGAAATATTTACAGAACAATGAAAAGCTCTAAATTTGGAAGAGTAACTTCCAACAGCACCATTTGGCAAATGCAATATTTAAAAGCATCTCCAAAGAGAATCTCTAGACTATTCAGCAGGAAAAAAAAAGAGAAGAGAAATGTTAATAAAGAATAACAAGTAATAAAAAGGATATAGTGCCTGAAGGGAAAGGGAGGAGAAATTAGAGATCAGCAACTGAAACAGTGATGAAAAAAGGTCAGAAGTCCTGAAGGATGTAATCATGATCCTATTTTAAAAAGGGAAAGGCTAAAACTGTGACTGATACAATGGCCTAGGGGCCAATCCAGAAAGTCAGAAGTCCCATAAATAAAATGGCTTTGTAGAACATCATCACTTGATGCTTCCTGTAGCTCCCAGGTCACAGCTTTGGCCTTTGGTGTTTGGGAAGGCAAGTGAGAATTCCCACCAGAGCCTGGGGAAAGCTCTGCACTGCAGGCAGCCCTGGCCACTGGGCAGGCACAGCAAGCACACATCCCTGTGGCTGAATTACACCATTTCTGCTTGGCTTCTGCAGAGAAACCAGCTTATTTGGACTTGTTTTTCAGCTTCCTAGCCTTCTTTGGGGAGAGAATAATTTATGCTATGTCTTCAGAACACAAAGATCCATTGTCCAAGTCACAAGATGCCTGCTTGCCCTAACCAGGAGAGATCCTTTGTGGTGCAGGGGGAAGGGGAACCTTTCACTTTTATGGGATCTCCCTTAGAAGAATAATGTTGGGGTTTTTTTTGGTTTTTTTTTTTTTAATATTATGATTATTTTAAAAAGGAACAGAAGTTTAAAATCATTTACTTCAAGAATCTGACCCAAAAGCTTGATTGTTGCTTTGCTAAGAGCTCCAAAAGTAGATGAAAAAAATCCAAACTGAGTCTGGTCTGAAAAACTCTTACAGCACCACCAACCCCCTTTATTTATTTATTTTCAGTAGCTTGCCAGTTGAATCTCAAGCCTGCAATCAAATCAGGTTTGGGTAGCTGTCAGCCCTTAAAGCTGAACAGCCACAACACTTTGCAGGTGGTTTTAAGAAAGACTTTCAGCTACAAAGGAAAACATAATGGGCGGGATAAAGATGAATGCCCAATTTTTTTTGGCACCCAATACTCTTGTAGGACAGAAAGCCATGTTGGCCAGCTTCAGGGTCCTGAATTGTGTACATATTTCCAAACTTTTTGAGCCTGTCTGCCTTGCTGGACCACCCACAGGGAATGCAGTTTGATGGCCATGGGAACAGTACCACCAACTGCATTGTTTTTTACTGAACTCTACTGAGTGCACTTAACCTCCAGTGAGCTGACTAAATTACTCCTCTGTGGAGGAAGATCCACACATGTCTGCACAGCAGGAGATGCAGTGAGGCATCCTTTGGCAGGCAGAAGGGCACATCTCAGCTTCACAGGCTTTCATGGCTATGAAGGTTTTGCCCACCAGTTTAGCAACATGCAAGGGACACACTTGTGCTTTGCTCCCCAGGTAACAGTGAAAGTGCTTGACACAAAAATCTGTACTTGTGGAAGCAACATAAACACCAGAAAATATGGTAATCCAGGTAATTGTTGCATGTCACAAGAGAGAGGCAATTCAGAAGTGTTAATCAGCCTGAAGCTCGGTTGAACTCAAACCATTCTTTAGACTATGCAGTTGAGCAGCAGGCTGTTTTTTACAGACTGAGTAAAGATATGAATAAGGAGTAAAACACCCCCAGGTACTGCTGAGGCATTGCCAGGGCACAGGTCATGTAAGTGAAGCCATGATGAGAACGAGTCATTTACACCTCCTGGGGTATAATCTCATGATGCAATATTTAGATTAAATCTCAGGCCATTATCCCAGCATATCAACCCTGCCTGCTCACAGCAGAGGTGCCTGAAGATCCTGTTTAAACCAGCTCATTTATCCAATCAAGACAGAAGAAACAAAACCATGGGAGAGCTCCTCTAGTGTCTCTTGGGAATGGTGCTGAGCAGGGCCAGGAGCTGGACTCGATGATCCTTGCAGGACCCTTCTAAGTCAGCTCATTCTGATTCTTTAAGTGCTTCCCTTAAAGACACCTCTACCTTTCCATCTCAATGCCTGGTCCCTAATCCTTGATCTCTCTCAACTCCTGCTTCTCTCCTCTCTGCCTTGCCAAAGTCTTGCACAGGGAGCAAGTGGCCTGCTGCAGAAGGCCACCATGACACCAGGAAGTACAAGAGAGTGAGCCAAGCAATTATTGATTTATCTGAAGCATTTGCTGAGAGGATTATGTGTGAAGTCACTTCTTTCCTGACAACTGACTTCCATGGAGTTGTGCTGTCATGACATTTCATTGTCTGCATTCAATCCCTCACAGGCACTTGAAGTCACTCATAAAATTCTACTCAATTACTGGGCCCTAGGTTTCAATCAAAAATATTTGTACATTTAATACTTCACTACAAATGTGCTACTTCTGTGCTGGCTTCAATTAAGCTTTAAAGTACTTGTGATATTAAATATAATTCTTTAATATTTGCATTCAAGATTATGCCCCAATTTTCCTTATACCTGTTTTTATTTAAGTCCAAATAAGCCAGCACAGGTAGTATATGAGCTTTGGTCATTCAAAAAAAGAGTTTACATATATCTCAACTCAGAGGTGTAGAACTAAATAATTTCAAGTAGAAGACTGTTCAAATTGAAGTCCTCATGACACCCTTCCAGAAGCATTACACAGAGGCAAGTAGACTGTGGGCAGTTTCAATACTGCCTAGAAGACACAGCAGTAGACTTGGTCCAAGAATCAATACAGTGTCTTAAAATAAAGCAAAGTTCTCTTTTGCATAAGAATATTAGCTCAACACTGGTACAAGACATTTTCCTACATGTCTTACCAACATTTGCTGAAGTCTCTAAATCAAGCAAACAGGCTGTCACGAGCAGTGTGTGACAGACCTCACACCACAGAAATTTAAATGTTGACATCCCACCTGATGAGGAGAAAGCAAAGCACTGAGGAACCCCACAGAGCTCACAGGGACTCCAGGTTTTATCTCATCTCTTGCCATCTCACCTGAGCCAACACAGCTCCCTCCTCACCTGTCCTACACACTCACTCCCACACTGAGGGACTCTTTCCAAAGCCTCATCTTCCTCTGCTGCCAATTCAGCACCCACGCTGACACAGCCAAGGTGAGCAGGTCTGAGCAACCCAGAGGACTTGAGAGAAGCGGAAAAAACCTCTGACAGAGCAGATTCCTGATCTGTGTGGCCGCGTACTCAACTCATGGTATCAGAGAGAGTGGTTCTAGAGCAAACTGGGAATGGAAAGGCAAGTGGGAAGGTTTCCTAAATTGGCATTTGAAAGCAAGATTGCCACTTCCACTATTCCTGTCTGCCAATCCAAACCATCAGCTGCCTAAAGTAGTCAGAAGAACAAAATTGGTAATCCTGACCTTAAACAAAAATTGAGGAGATCTCATTTTGAAACTTAGCCCTCTGAAGCCTCAATCCACTTCAAGACAGCCCTAAGCACCAGTCTACAAGCAAATAAATAGCAAGACCACTCTTGGCCTCTCTGGTTTAAAGCAGGGCAGCTACAAAGAACACAAAGTCTCATGCATGATTTTATGTTTTCTTTCCCGCAATTAGTAATTGCTATGAATCCTAACTAACATGTCTGGAACACATTACTTACTCAGAGAACAAAATGTTGGACAGAACTGTTGATGCTGTGTTTTCTCCTTTGACTTAACACTTACAAATCCTTATAGCCAGCAAATATACACAGTCCAAACAGCAAGAAACACGATTAACACCAGAAAATCTAGGCCTCTATGACTCAGTCTGAGTAAGTGCCAGGATGGATCATTTTCCTTTGCCCACCTAAACATAGCTCTTACATATAAAGGGTTGTGACTTCATCTAATGACTGAACAGCAAAGGCTGCCAGCCTCTGATCGGAAGAGAAATGCCAAACATTTGCATATACAGGAGCTTTTTTTTAAGTTCACAGCTCTTTCAGCTCCTTTCAGAGTTCTCTGATCTGAACCCTTATCTCTTATCTGGCACACTATGCTGTAAATGAGCATGCAACCATCAAACCTGTACTTTTGAGCTGTGATGTACTTCAAGACAACCATTTCTTGCTACGTTTTAAAACAACTTAACCTAGCCAGGTTTTCTACATCTTAAACATGCCATTCCCACCACTGCAAGGTCTCCATCTGGACAGTCCCTCTTCAGATGCACACAACAGTCAGGAGCCCTGATGAAGGCTTGGTGTAGATTCCTACACTCCAACCCTGCTGGCACCAGCTCTGAGCCTGCCTGGCCCCCACTGCCCCACTCAGCTGCTCAGGGCGGCAACACATTTGTGTCTGTTTGCCTTTACAGATGTGTGCACACATCTGTCTACATGCCTGATCCCCTACAAAAATCCTACAAAATCCCTGGCAGATGTCAAGGGTAGATTTACATGTTATTTCATAAAATTCACCTTTGTCAGCATATGTGGTCAGTTCATTTAGTTCTTATTGCTCCAAATAAGCCAAAAGAGCCTTATCCTTTCTAGAAATGTCAGCAAGGGGGGAAATAAAAAAAAAGGTGTCCACATATCAAATACAAACAATTTTTGCAAACAGATGTTTCTTCCACAAGTGTTTGGGTACAAAACCACTGTGGTCAGTTGAAACACAATTCTAGGTGATTGCTACGTAAGCAGAATTGACCACAAGAAAACTTCTCATGGTTTTGTTCATTCTCAGAACAGTTGGTTGACTGAAAATGCAATGCTGATTTTTTTGCAGAGCTACAGTTTCAATAATTCCACATATAAACTCACAATGCATTTTGACAATGTCAAAACTGTCACAATTACATCTGCAGCATTGTACCTTTACATACCTGTGCACTGATAAACAGAGTATTTTAGTATGCAGAGCTCTATAACCAAAACATATCCTGTGCTATTTTTCAAATTTTAGTTTAAGGAATGGAATTTAAAGAAATATGGGAAACTTCAAGCTGAGAATTTGGTTTTTAAATCTGTAATGCAGCCTTTAAAGACCTGAGTTAATTTTACAGGTATGAAATGAAGTTTCCCATTCTAAAACTCAACCTTCATCTATAAATGTGAAGTTTCCTTACTTGCCAAGCCAACCCTTACAATCCAGTCAGAATGAAATGATGGGGGCTGAGCTGTGTTTTCAGTGTACAGCTGTGTACAACTCACACAGCTTTTGCTGAGTGCATGTCAGAGCTAGCACATCTCTTTTGTTTGAAACGGGTTAGAAAAACTAACTCTAGGGCATGCAGTAAGCTTTATTTGCCTCAGCTTCACATTGCTTGGAATTACCAACACTAAAACCTTGAGCCTGCTTTTCAAATAAATTATATCCTCTGGATATTTGACTACAATAAGAAATGTATCATTCAAGGTTAGCTTTACTCACCACAAAAAATAGCTGCTTCTCCTCACAATGAAGAGGTAAAAAAGTGAAACCCAGTGCTGCTGGAGCAAAAGCTGTGTTGGTTGTTCAGCTCCGGTTGCCTGTGCTAAAACATCTGGCAGGTTTTTTTTATTGGAGCTGAAGGCAGGCAGGTGTTACAATGACTGACACCAAAGCCAAGTGAGCCCAGGTCTGAGCTCCCAACTTGTGGCTGCAGGGTGAGCCTTGCCCAGCCCTAGACACTGCTGGAATGCCAACAGCTGCCTGAAATGCTGCTTTCAGTAGGATTTCCCCTCATTTTCAGGGCCAGTTGCCACTTAATGGAAAATGACATTGACATACTGTCCATTTTTCACTCTAATATAAACAGTTGAGGCAATTATTTTCTAAGAGCTAAAGAGTTATTCTAGCTGTCTCTGAGGCTTAACTGGGCTTCTTGTTAGAAAGGGCAAGATTGAAAAAGTCACATGTGAAGCACATATGACTTGCATATTCTCTAGATCATTTGGTGCAACTGTTTTGAAACAGTGATCCACAGTCCTTCTTCCTTCCACAGAGAGCTGATGGGAGACAGTGCTACCTTTGTTTCATTTTAGGGAATAGACAGTAATTTTGTCTAAATCTAAGGCTGATATAACAGAGCAAGAATGCAATCCTGCACATCTTTGCTGCCTGCCAAGAGCTTTACAGGTATAAGCCACCAGGAGCACATTTGGCAGTCATTAACTCCACAGAAATATCATTTACTGCTCACAGTACTTTGGCACACAATCTCTGGACTAACACCTGAATGCAGTCCCTTTGTAACAGACACTGGTAACAGCATGGCATTTTTGGGTGTCAAACAGCTCAGTTCTGTCAGGAAATTGCACACTTTCTTCATAATGGTCTGATGGAGGCTCAAGTTGCTTTAGAAATGGCCTTAAATATTATGACACATGATGCTTGATGTCCAAGTTCCTTATGATGATTTTTTGTGCATTTGAAGAGAGACATGGAAAACCAAATAATTTTAATCTGGGTCTTTAAAAACTGACTTCACTTTTTTTTTTTTTTTAAACTCTGAAACCTGGCATCATTAGAGCAAAGAGAGGCCTTTCCAATAACTAAATCCAAATAAATCATCAAAGAGTTAATGCATGATTGCTGTACCCTCTGTACTGAAAGAGTCCCTTCAACACACCACCACGTGAATCACTGACATCAGAAGCATTTTTACCACCAGTTACCCAATGCATTCTTATCTGCTTAAGGCAGACTCCAAGTAGGACGTGTTTTGCTCATTAAAAATCATGACCTTCCAATGTGTCCATTAACTCTCAAGTGTCCAGTTGGGAATAGAGCAAAAGCAGGGCATTAACAAGGTGAGACCATGGTGCACACTAATTCCTTTGCAAGCTCACTGTTCCCCGGCAGTAGCCAATGGAGGCTTCTCCATGCACAAACAGAAGACAGAAACTTTTGCATTCAGCAAGAAAAACACTCTGCAGACTGCAAGGCCTCTGCAAAGTGAATAATCTCAGCCACCCTGTTCCTGCAGACTATTCCACAGCTTTTGCCTCCTGAAAATTACAGTGAAATTTCCATCCACAACAGCCAACACATTGGGGAGCAAACATGAACTCAAACAATGGCAATTTAAATTAAATAAGTTTGTGCAATTTTCTCCTCTCTTCATTATGTTAAAGGTTTCACAGACACCTGATCTTGTGAACATGTTCTAAGAAAATAAAATTACAATATTACATTTAAAAACCCCAAAGCCACAAACCACAAATTCCACACATTCTTAGTCACCTTTTGCATAAACAAATGTACTAAACTACATACAGCTTTCAAACCACTTCATCAACATAGAGACAAGAGAAACCTCAGCTCATACTGTGTTGTATCGTGTAAGACAGACACTTTCCAAACAGAAAACTGGCAAAAGATTCCAGAGACCTGCCTAAATGTCCTGGTCACAAATGGCCCACCTCCAGCATCTCTGAGCCTACCTGGACTCACTGTGAAGGAGCAATGTGCACTACCCTTTTCATTTTCCTCTACTAGACAGTTCTGGGGAGCTCCACGTACAGTTACAGTGAAATCTTTCTTCTCTGCACAAAAAAGTAAACATGGCATAGTTAGAGACAGATTAAAACTGCTTTATGCCCCCCCACCTTTATCCCGTAAAAGTATCAAATACAAAGAATTTAGCGAAGACATGTCAGTCCTGCTGAATAAAGCTCAGAGAAAATCTGAAATCCTCCTTCCTACAGGAAATTTTTTGCCAAAAATGTCATTTAGCAATGCAATCAAGACAAAACAACATGGGAGAGGCAGAATTAACTTTAAAATTGAGATAGGGAAGAAAATTTACCCGCTCTAACAAGTTTAACCTTCGCTGCACAAAGAGAAGCTGATATTGTTACTTTCCATCAATCAAACTCTTTCCTTCATTCCACCCTTTGTGCACACAAGTCTTAAATTCAAGTTAAAAGCTACTGCACACTCTGTGGTGTCTAACTTCCATATCTGAAGTCTCTGTGGTCTGTTTTAAGACTTTAAGGCACTGACACCTTCTAGCAGGTTTACAGGAACATAACAGGCATTTTAAAATGGTGGTGCAATTTACAGCAACTTGCTTTTAAAAATATAATTAGGAAAGGAAAAGAAAATCAGATAATATAAAAAGGATGCTTATTAAAAATACTTATTTTAGTGGAAACAATGTAAAAACATTTAAAACTCAGTACCAGACTGAAGCACACATCTGTTATACAATACAAAAAATAAGATGTCTGAAGGAGTATTTTTATCAAGCAGTTTCTTCCTAACCCTCACTGCTTCTGCAGGTAGAAGGATTCAATCTGCTATAAAATATGCAGATACAGGTGATTATTTAAATATATATCTAACAAAGTCTGTGGGAGAAAGAGTGACTGTATGGGGGAGTTATTTCCAATACAATATTCCTATCACTAAACTCAAATTGGCTTTAAAATAGTAATGCTCCAGACATGTTCTGTCTTCTAGTATTCTCCAGGCTAAAACAAAGGCTTATATAATTCAGAATAAAAATTCTAGATCCATTTGAGAGAAATACATATTTATAATCCTAATAAAATGGAAGGTGGCCCTAAATTGCTAGTTCCTGAAAAGGAAATAGAGAAGTAGAAATTTTATTTCTTTTTTTTTGTCAAGGACATTATTCTTGTGTTTCTGGTGATTAAAATACAACACCTGGAATATCCCTGAAGCAAGGAAATTCACTTTCCAATCCCCCTGTCCTTTATGCTCCCCCACTTTAAACAGGCTAGAATAAACCCACTCACATTTCAACCTGACAATGCTGCAAACTTTCTGAAACAAATGAACTGTGAGCAAAGACATTCCTGCAGGAGAAGAAGGTGAAGCAGTGCCAGCAACTTCTACCTCTTCTACCTGCAGTGTCCTGGTAATGTTTAAAATTAAGAGAATGGAAAGTTGGAGCAAGTCTTCCTCAGAATGCTCCAAGTCTCAAAATAGAGCACAGTTATCCAATGCAACAGTACTCCCACGTATTTATAGAACTTCTTAAACACAAGAGAAAAATACCACTGAAAGTTTTGTTATTATAGAAGTGTTCTTATAGCCATTTGTAGTACTGTGGCTAAGGTTAACATAATAAAACCTAAGAAGAAAAAAGAAACACATCACACAAACCAACCAGCAGCAGGACTTTCCATTCATAGCAGAATGAACTCATCTTCTAAGCAAAACCACGAGAATAAAAAGACAAAATGCCTTAAGGAAGGCTGAAGGACTGGCATGCACAGGCTGGAATAAACCCACTTGCATTAGAACCTGACAGTGCAGTGAATATTCACAAACAACTGGCTGGAGCAATGGTGTGCAAGCTGCCCGAGTGAGGTGCTACTTACTTCAGAGTCCTGTAAAAAATCCACTTGTCTGTCTTTACACAAAGAGGACAGAAAGAAGGTACAGATGCAGCAAAAGGGGTCAAAGTCTTCTCAAAATAGTTACTGATAACGCCTGCAGGTCTCTCTGGCCAAGTACTTCATTATTCTTGTTTTAAAGAAGTTTCTCGCGTCAGCTAAGATTCTTTTCCCAAGAACCTAACACTCACCCACTTAGAAAACAGAAAAGTGACTTCACAAAAGTTACCAAATATCAACATGCATGGCTGGCAAGTACATGTGCAGTCAAGATGATTCAGATAAGTCAGATAAATTTAGAACAGCGCTTTCCTAAAAGCATGCGTTCACCAAATGCAGTAAATATGCAGGAGCTATATCCAAGTGCTGATTCCAAACATCAGAGCAAAAAATTTATTAGTGAAAATCTCCTTTTAAGAGTTCGCTGCCATCTGAAGTCCTCAACAGTGTTATTCCTTGATCTGCCTTTAGTATTTCCATCCATCACTGGATTTATCCACATAAAAAGCTATAGGCTCTCCAACCTCTGAGGACTAAGCCAAATGCAGTGTGGCAACTTCACATAGGACCAGCCTTTTATGGTTGGAACAGTAGAGCTTTGATACAGCTAATCTACCATAAATAGCTCTTGAAACTCAGAAGGATCAAATCAGCTGTTGCAACACTCCCAGCCTGTAGCTGCTTCAAATCCAATTATACTGTCAACCCTGTCTTGCAGCTCTCCCTTTTATTCCCCCCGTCCAAAACATTTTCAGTCCTCCTCCTGGCAGAAATCAGAAGCTGCTAAGGCAAACACAGCAGAATCAAACCCTGAATTAAACAAATTCTGAAATAGGTGCACAAGTATTCTTACAACTACCTTAAGGAAGACAAGTTCTGTTCTCTTAATAACCAGCTTAAGTATTTGACGCTCATAAAAAAGAAGTTATTAGCCCTGGCTTATAAAGCAAACACATAATTTGAAATAAACAAACAGTTCCAAGAGCAGCAAGCACAGCTTTAAAAGGTGGATGAAACTAAGCAGATAAACTTTATGGAGCACTATCCACATCCCAGATTAAGGCATAAGGCACTGAATTGCTTGCATATTTTTTCTGTAACCTAAATATACTTGAGAAGTACTAGGATACCCTGTTATAAATCCTTGAATTACAATGTTTCCTTTCAGGTAGTTAGAACCATTTTCCCACAAAGAAGTTAAGAACTATAATTTAAGAATTCTCGCAGCATTAAAAGCTTCCAAAATACATGTTTACCAACCATGTAAGTTGGTATAACTGAAAATTACCACCAGGACTACAAGAGCATAGTAATTACTGTGAAACCAGTGCAGTGACATTGTTCTGAGAAAAAAAAGCAGGTTTGGATCCAACAAAACATAGGTGAGCAGTATTATCTTCATGGTGCAAAGAAACACCGTGCACAATGCAAGCATGTAGGTATATGCAAATAAAAGGTATTTTTTAAAACATCTATTATTAACATCCCACCAGTCTTTCCAAAACATTACATCCCAAAACATCAATTACTCCACTGCACTAGGAACTCTGGTACTTCAAAGGGGAAGAAGTGTCTTGTGGGCAAAGTCTGTATCTCTACCTCCCACAAGCACGTAAATTCTGAACATTGCCAGGGCATCCTCCCAAAATACTGGGCAGGACATCTACATCTAGGCATCCACCCTTCTTATTCAAGCAAGGGTAGAAGAGGATTGCCAATTCCTGCTTTGCCAACTGCTTTAAGGGCCTCTAGAAGCTACTCTAATGGAGAGGCAAAAATATAAAAATCATCAGCTTCCACTTAATGGAAAATTGTCAGCCATACGCCATCTTATTAATCTTCACACTTGTGTTAAATTTTATCATCTCTGTTAAAAGGCCTGGGTTTTAACTGATTTGCACAGCATGTAACATACCTTGAACACAAAAAGAGTCACTAGCTGCCTACAAAGACAATAACAAAACTACTTCAATTTAAGTGTGGGTGGGTGAAATGAACTGGTTTGCTGTCTCCTTTAAATTGTGCATGAATAACCCAGCTGGGTCACCTTCTGGAAGTCTCAGTAAAGTCAGAGCTACACAAAGGCATGGACACTTTTCTCTTTAGGACCTACAAAATGCCCAACTGAATCAATTCAGATACATGAGCATTTCATTAGCATGGAGTAAACTCAGCATGTTACAAGTAGATAAAGCAGACCAGCAAGATCTGCCTAAGTTTATAATTTTGAGTAGAGCTTGTAGAATATTACAGTAGTCACATTATACTTCTGCATTGCGGTGAAAAAAAAGTAGCTGAACCAACTGCTGACAAAAGTTCAACAGAGCTCTTAAAAATGCAGCAGGCATGCTTGCAGCTGGTATGGAGAAAGAGCAGCCGAGAGCATGCTGCCACAGCACAGCCACTGCTGCTTTGTGCCCTATCCATAACCATTAAAATCCAAGGTCTTTTATTACTGTGGAATTTGAAGGATGCAAGTTATGACATGGAAACACACCCCCCTCTCTAGAAGCAAGACAGGGATTGCTTGTTTCTTTTATAGAAACCACTCTACATTCATTCTCCATATCACACAAGAAACTATGTTGAAGATTTCATGTTTGTACTTAATTTAAAAAATAAAAATCCTGCATGTGCTTTTCCATAGAACATAGGCTTCCTTGAATACAAGCACATAAAACAGAGCTGCCTACTACAGAAATACAGCAGTTTCTGCCTCTTCCTCCCCAATACAAAATTTCTGTAAACACAGAGTAGAGGAAGTCACAGACAATACATTAGTTAACCACTGTCCCTTTACAACAAGCCTAACATCTAGAATGTATCTTCCAGACACTATCAGCTTTATCATCAAAGAGAGGGAGACATCAAGCACCTCTCAGGCCCCAGGTTCTGTCCCAATAAAGTACAAATTAACAGACACATTTTGATTCTGAGGTCAGGCTTTGCAGGAGAGGATATGTGCTTCAGTGAGTAAGAGCCAAGAAATAACACCAGGGTAACACGCACTGAAGTGCACACAGCGTGCAAAGTCTGGGTTCAGCATTCCCTGATTTAACAATTCAGCTTCCCAGTTTACAGATAGCTTCTTTTCAGTTGGGGGAGGAAGGGAGGCGAAGGAGAGACTTCCCAGGGGAAAAACCCAGACAAATTTAATAAAAAGCGACTTACCAGCATCCATTGTTAAAATCATGACCCCACTTGTGTGTCCCAGGAAGCAGGAAGCCTTACCCATCCAGTGTATGAGAATGACTCAGAAGGACAGCATGGCTTTGTTTCAGCTTATATCTTCTGGCTCATTCACCCCTCCTCCCTTTCGAGGGATAAAAGTGTTGCCTGTGCCTGGCCATCCCCATTGGCTCAGCCAGGGGAACCTACCCATTTAGCACATTCAAGTTTCTGTGAGAGCCTAAAATGACTCACAGAGGATTTTTTATTTATGTTTAAAAAAATCCACCAAACACCAACAGCGTTAAAAAACTAAAACCAAGCCCAACACAAACACTTTTTTTTCTGGGAGAATAAATCCTTCATTCTTTCACTATCAGACACAAATTACAGCGATGTTATTGCCATGGGGAGGAACAATTCCCTGCACTCTGAATTGAGGAGAAGGTGGCAAGTTAGGGAGGACAGTCCCACAGTCTTCAGTAATCCCCAGCTCTGCTGCATTGTCTGTCCATGGGAATAAAACCACACATTTTGTGTCAAAGCCTGTGCCCCCTAACCCAGCTTATCTTCAATGCAAACTGTATATAATCCCAAAATTGAGCATCTCTTGGTTTGCCAGGGAGGATTTGCTCTTCCATTTTATTTTTAAGTAGGTAGAACAGTAAAAGATTATTGTCTTACTGAAGACACACACACAGACTCCCAGACTCTACAGGTTTGACTCTGCAGTGAGGAAAATTAAGTGATATTTTCTTAATCTCCAGGATTCTCTAGGTGTAATAATTGGTACAATCCAGGCTCTGCCTGAAGAATTTGGAAAGCTGTTACAATCTGTTTGTGAGCATCCTCTCTAGTGAGATAACAGTGTTTAAATAAGAAAAATCTATCTGATCAAGAGATATCACAACCCATGATATTGTTAACTCTGATCAAACCACAGCACAGCTTAAAAAGTGCATTTCGGTGAGCAGCTGGAGGGGGAAAGGAATTTGTTTCTTTTTATATTGCAAAATCCTTAAGAGCTTACAGTCAGACCCTGAGAGGGAAGTGCTGTGTCTTGGCACCATAAACTGTCAGCAGATTTGATATCTGTCCTTAGCTCAGCAAGCACAGAGAGGGGAACACCGGTGCTCCTTGCCTCTGATAAAAGCCACCTTTTCTAAATAAAGCATGGACATACTGGGCTCCTGTCTCACCACATTACTCACCACCAGATAACCTAAGATTCATAACTCTGAGATACAACCACAAGTGTATTTTGGAAGTGTTGCTTGTGGTTGTTGAAATAAACAGAGTACTCTGTCTCTCCTGCCTCCTTCTGTTTTTAGAAAAGGTATCAGTTGCAAGTCACAAACACCGAGGTTTGTAGACGCTACTGATGAAGTCAGAATCCACAATTCAAAGAAATCAGCAAAAGCAGCACAATTGAATCATCCCTTCTCAGATTTCTTGATCCTCTCTCGCTTTGCAGTGGGGCTTTACAGCAACACAACTGAGTCATTACACTTTGTGGGGGAAACACATTCCTAAAGTTGAAAATTTCTGCAATAAAAGCTTTGGGAAGAGGTGTGAGTAATCCAGATCCCAGAAACAAATAAGAAATCTTTCAGTGAATGGAAATCAGGGACAAATGACCCAGGTGGACAGGCTGCTCCTCAAAAGCCATACTACAGAAAGAAGTGCAGTGGCAGAACTGAACTGAATTACTTCATCCAAAGGTTCCAGTTCTCAAATAATCAGGACATTATTTTGTCCATAAAAAATAGCTAAAGACATGTGGCAACAGCCATGCAGAGGCCATGTTAACTATTGGGAGAGATACATGTTAACTTTTGGGACTGACATCAGGCATAGCTTCTTTTTTACCAATAATTATTAGTCTGAAGAAAAATGCAGCAGTAAGGAAGACACTTTTGCACTCTTCCTATTCCACTCTTTTTCACCTGACATCTTCATTAAAAATTTCCAATGGTCTAAATAAAATTAATGACAATAAAAATCAGGATGTTTTCAAGAAATGCAATCCCAAAGACTGGGAGGAACTTATGGAGAAAACAGTGTAACACTTACTCTTACCAACAAGGTAGAAGGGGAAGAGTTGGTAGAGGGAAGAGCTTTAAGGACAATTAAAGACCTTGACTCTCTGCACAAGACACCAGGAAAATCCAACATTTACACTCCCATCCTCAGGTAAACTGAGAGTGACTAACACTGCCAGAGAATACCAGGCACTACAGGTTTTATGCCAAACAAATACATTTTAAGAAAAGCATTATCATATGCTGTGTAAGAACAAACTACTTTTGACAGGATGACATTTCCTGTAAGCTCAGCTTTTGCAAGAAGTCCAGTACCATTGTCCTGGAACAGTAAAATGCAGAAGTTCAAGTAAACTGTTTCCAAAACAGAAAAAAAAAAAAAATCCCTAACTGCTGGGTCAGCAATGGATTGTGAGGTACTGCATGCACTATTTTAAAAATGGTGCAAGCATTAATAATTCAGCTTACAAAGCATTTGGAAAATGAAAACCATGAAAACTGAAACCACAGTAGAGAGGAACAATCTCACTGATATCCTGGAGAAAAGAGAAATACATCTATTTGCTTTTATTTTCAGAAAGGAGAGGATGAAGTTTCCAGTCAGGCCAGCAAGAACATTAACCTGAAGGGGACTACTGCACAACATAGGATTTACAAAAGCTGGGCATCTCCAATGTTCCAGTTCTATTCTAGAAGGCAGAAATAAACCCACTCACTTTTCAACTGAGTCATTTTTCAAGCTATATTAGCCAGCAAGAGTTGGCTGTGATTTATGTAATTAAAAATACACCAGTATTAGAAGGAACACTGTATGTTTCTTCACATATAAGCAAGGCTGTTAAAGTGTCCAGCAAGACAGCACATGAACTTACACATGAAGCCTTGGCTCTGTTGACATTGTGGAAGCTATGAAATACAGACAGCCCATGATAAATGGTATGCTGCTAGCAAAGTTAGCACACTATAAATTAAAAAAACAAACACCTGTCCATAAACTGTTTCTATTGTTATGTTATGAGAAGAGGGCATAAGTGACTCATCTGACTGTGCACACTTCCCAGCCTCTGAAGTCAACTGGCCAGTCCTAGGTGCAGCTCCAGCAATGAAGTAGAAATCTGGTCATGACCTCCAGAAATCACCAATTTTTTCCCATAATTTTTCAGTCAGATAATCTGAAGTCCATGTAATTGCTTAATGAATATATGTTATAAGGCAGTAACAGGTACAGTAAATACTGCACAGAATTCTAAGATGCTGTGGAAAAACATTAACACATTCTTCTGAAGACTATTTCCAAATAGCCCATGGCTTAGTAATCTGACATGGTCCAGCTATGTCACATCAAATGTGCCAATTGCATACTGTTAACAAACCCTAGTTCTGTAAATTCTCTACTAAAATAAATCTCTTTTTTGTTGCTGATTTTTTAAAAATACAGCAGAATACTCATTCACATGGTCTAACAGCATCATTTTCTGAAGCTTACAACCATTTTATGATGGTATATACTAAGAAACAAGTTCAGCAAGAAATTCTCTGAAGGCTTGACTTGAGTCTTGGTTGAAAGAAATTAAGTCCATACTACCTTTAAAAAACTAAATTCCCATGATTGTTCACATAATTTTAAGTACCTGCATTAGTCTTGCAAGAGCACCCTACTTCTGCTCACCTTCATTAAATTGTTCTCTGCATAGAAATTACACAGCTAATAACTGTGATCTGCTTGCTCTAACATTTTTGGAAGAAACTTTATTAATATGCCTTAATCCTGAATTGTCAAGATTCAATTCATGTTTTCCATGATCATGCTCCAAGCTCAAATCTTCAGCATTCAAGGTCAGGTTTTGCTTTTCTACAGCAAGACCTTTACAACTTTTCAGGCTTTTTAGCACATGCAAGGGTAAACACTGTTCCCAGTCCCTCACTTTCCTGCTTTTTAAGTCAGATGTTAAAACCAGCAGAAGATTATTTCATCCAAGCTTCCACTCTTTCCACAGTGTTCTCTCAGACTTCAGAAGCTATGACGAGTTGCAAGGAAAACAGCTCTTGCATAATTCTGGAGCAACAGCTGAAATGGTGCCTTCCATACCCCTGAGAGAAAACTTGGGCTACATGCGGCAAAAGAACTAACAGCATTACAGCTCTGGCAGAATGACCAGAATTAGACATCAATTCTCTGTAAGGAATGTTAAAAGATAGATCATCTACATCCTAATTTTTCTGATTCAAAACCACTGAGACTTTCCTGATCACATCCAAGAAATCACATCTCTCCAGTAACCAAAATTACACAATTCTCCAAGGGCAAGATTAATCCCACACTTTACAGAAATTCTGCAAGCTCTGCCTCAGTGGGACCAACAGAACCTACCATCTACTTCCACACACAAAAAGGTCCCTTTTGTTCTTGGTTTGTGTTCACATAGGGAAATGCTTTTCCATAGCTAAGAGTTGGAAAAAATCCTGAATCAAATCTAAACTGCAAATATTCTATCAAAAGTCTGCAACATGAAGAAAGGGAAACATGAAAGTGCAGATCTGTAATTAATTAAAATATTGCATTTGAAGCAATTGTACATGATCTAGAATGGTGGAAGCTACTCTGTTATACAATATTTGGAAGAAGGAATAATAGAAAGGCTGGAACAGGAGGCCCACCTTAGCCACCTGCTGCCTCCCAGTGAATTCTCAGGAGAAGACTCAGGAACTCTTATTGCAGCTTCCTCATTGAATAACATTTCTTCCCAAGGCAGCATTAGCATCTCTTAGGTATTTAAATACCAATAAGCTTTTCTGAAGGTCCTATGGGCTACCCTGGAATCTTAACTATTATATCACTGCATTTTGTTATGGTACATATGCACTAGAAGGCACACAGAGATCTTTCTTTAAATGCTTGATCCTAATACCTCCAAAAAAAAAAAAAAAGAAAAAAAAACCCAACCAAACAACAACCTATAGTTCTTGGTTCAAATCTGTATGTATCTTTCAGCAAAGATTTACCTTAAATCCCAGCCATCCAGGCCTGACCCTGCAGGTACAACTGCATCACCTTGTCCAGGTGCTCACAGTCCAAAGGCAGCCCTTCTGCAAGAAACAAACACAACAAAGCATGGGTGAGAGCCACAGTGCACCCCAGGCTGTGGCAAACCTTTCAGATGTAGGCAGATGCACAAAGGGGCAAAGGGGATGAACTGATTGACTGCAAGGGCTGAGGCAGCTTGGAGCATTCTGCTACCTTGGCCATTCAAATAGGCAAGAACTGAACTTCCCCTTAGCTTTTATTATTATATATTAAGCCTTTATTATTATATATTCACAGGAAGCCTTTATTATTATATATTCAGCCTTTCTGTAAGGTCAAGCAGCACTGGAGATAATAAAAAAACCAGGAACATCTACCAAAATACCATTACCCTCAGAATCCTATATTTTAAACATCACTGGATGCAACTGAAAGAGACAATTCTCTTTCTAGAACCACAGCAACCAGGAGACAGATCCAAGACTTCTCCCAGTGTAGAGCACCTGACCTATCAAGCAGTTCTGCAAACAACTCTGCCACAGGTCTGATTTCTGATCCCCACACCTTGAACCACAGCTGGTTTTATTTTATTCTTTGGCAAACACAAAACACCTCTGGCTGTGCCTGTAACATTATCTGCAGGGTGATTCAGCCCATGTGGATCCTCATGTTAATTAAGTGTTCAAGTTAGATTGTTTCAAACTAGCTGAATTATCCAGCACCACACTGTCCTTAAAGATGCCAATCCCCTGAACATATGAAAACTTAAATTAACCAGCTGCTCTGGGCTTCTTGCTCTATTCTGTACCAGATGCAGCTGCTTCTTTCCACAGAGAGTGAAGAGTTCTCCAGTGCAGACCTGAACCACCTGAAGCAGTCTGTGCTATTGCACAAATTATTGTCTCCCACCTCTTTCAGCAGCTAAGTAAAATAACATTTTTACTCTTGCTCAGCTCAGGCTCAGCTCACCTGCATATGTTTAGGTGCCAAATATACTGTTTTCACTTTCACAGCTGCTTTATTCAACTTTTTTTTCCCATAACCTATTAGGAGGTACAAAATGAAGTCATGCTATCCTGTGTGACTACAGCAACAACTTTCAAGAGCAGTCAGGTCACTGCTCTGCTTCCTGCAGCTGCTGAACATGTCAGACTCTAATAACAGCATCTAGAGAAGAGGTCAAAACAAAAATAATTCATTGAAAAGACAGATAAGACAGAAATTTTGCCTGAGTTGGGAAAAATTCTGATTTTGGAAGACAAGCAGACCCCCATACACAGACTACCTTAGAATGCATAGGGACAGGTAAGGCAGCAAATCAGACAACTAACCTGTCCCTAGCGTTATATAACTGCTCACAACAAGCGAACTAAGACAGATTTTAAGATCTATCCACATTTATCTCTGTATTTCAGGGAGGAAACTCACTTAAAATTCCAAGAATATGGTAAACCACATGCTATTGTTTTTGTATTTCCAGCTTCCATCCCCCTCAAATGAGCACCCCTGCACTTTAGAAGGGTAAATGAGTGGGCACTTCAGTGGGGTAGGAAAGGTGAAGAAAATGATGGTTAATGATGGATAGCTGGAAGAAAGATAAAGTAAAGTTTTTCCACCTTCACATAACTCTTGGTTCCAAATTCATTCTTGCTATTTAACCATAGGGTTGCCTGATTACTTCTGCTGTTCCTTCTGCTGCTTCCTCTTTAAGTATCAGTATTTAAAAAAAAAAAAAAAAAAAAAAAAAAAAAGAAACAAACAAAAAAGAAGAAACAGAAAAGGAAGGATTTGAAATCCAGCTATCATTTTGGTCAAGTACTTCAGAGACTTTCTGGAAGCAACTGTGTGGTGGGAAGAGGGGACATTTATAATGCACAGAACACATTAAACCTGGTGCACACTGCCACTGTCCCACTACTACACTGTATTAATTCCTTCATTTTTTTGGCAAATTCCTCCTTTTTTGGCAAATGTTACATTTGTATATTGGAACAAGAGACAAGACTAGGGTGCTGCAGTTTTGAAGGCCTGCAGCTTTGAAGTCTACCTTTTAAAGGAACCTTGAATAACTGGTGGGAGTGGAAATATCCTGACAGAGTGGTTTGGGGTTTTTATATATACATATATTTGCCTATGTCACTGTGTGCTACAGAACTTTGATAGTGTCAGGAGTCTCATGAGAAGTTCTGGCAGGAACACAACACAAACAGAAGATCTAACAAATACAGAGCACCTATCAGGAAACATTTGAGATTGAAATCAAAATGTGAGGGCTGGCAATTGAATTCTAATCTCTTCAAGACTGACCTTGGCTGCAGCTTTTTGTGCTCTCTCTGCAGTTCATCTGAGAAATTCCTGGCAAGCCACTTGAACTGCACATCTGATAACCCCTGCAGTTTAAGAGTTTAGAACAAAGGCAGGAAAAGACACTCCAAATACTAATTCTTGCCATTTTCATGGACTCTTTATTACACAACAGACAGATTTCAGAGTTAGTCAGTACATCATGAAGGAAAGAGACATAAAAATATCATCAGGATACTTCCTATTATCAACTAGAAAGAGGGGCTAGTGGGTAATCATCTCTCTTTAGCCACAGAGATCCATCATTTTTGATCCAAGAGAATAATCAAACTTACATTTCTCTAGACAAATATTCTTCTAGGTGCAGAGAGCATCAACACTTGAACTGATTTAACACTTGCAGCTGAACCAAGAAAGAATGCCACCATGTGCAACAGACAAATAGCTGCTCTGCAAGGATCTGCAGTGATCCATCAGGTTCTTCACTAGGTTGGCTGCAGGACACCTACATCACCTTCTTTTCTCCAAGATAAGCCTCCTAGATCCTGAGCTCCTACATGCAGAACAGACTCTGGTGTGTTTCAGTTCCACTGAAACAAATTAAGGCTGCATGCCTCCAAGCAGAAAAGGACAGGAAAAGGAAAGCAATTTTTAGGATGCTTTATTTGTTGCTTGATGACTTATATCAGATTTGCAAAGCCACCACCTTCTCAGGCTCTTGCCCAACCAAATGAAGCCTAACACCACAGAGATGTTGAGATGTTTTGATAAAGCCCCATTCTGCAAAACCTTGGTATGTTTTCATTTCTTACAGGAAGAAGAAATGCAGCCTGGAAAAACTTGGGAAGGAGGTAGAAGAGTGCAACATCTTTCCTTTGAAGCCAGGAATCCTCACAGAGAGTTCAATTAAACCAGCAGCTCTTTCAGGTGTTATCCTCCTTCATGCTCCAGAGGCATGTAACACAACTTACTGGGCAGCAGCCAGTGCAAAGGAGATTTTCAGACTGCTGGTTTTCCTTTTACTATGTCTCTTTCCACTCCCACCTCACCAAAAAGAAAGGCCACAAAGATGTTTATCAGTCCAAGTCTCTTGAACACTCAGAATATCACTTAAAACCAGTGAAATTCCGCTCTGTGCCTGCACTTACACTCTGCATTAGTGCAAGCCTGTAAACTCTTAACATCCCATGTTCTTTTATTTTTCTGAGGCATTTCAGAAGAACTCTACACAAGAGCAACAGGATACAGACACTTCTGTTTGTAGTCAGTTCTCACAGGAAACATCCAAGAGCTCAAATCCACCCTAGTTGGTGATTTATACCCCTAGCGGGGTATTTCCACCATCTCACCTCAATTGTCATTTGTGATGCAGCCTGCCCCAGGCAGCAGGGCTCCCTTCAGTGCACTTCCCTCCCATTTCACATCACACAGCCCTGCTGGAGTTCTGCTCTGGTGCCCCTGCCCAATGCTGCCTGCAGGAGCAAACTGCTTTTGCACATTCCAGGTGTTTAAAGAAATTACTTACCTGCAGAACTGAAGAAGAGCTGCTGAGGAAAGAATCTCTGCAAGCACCACGACAGAATCACACTTGACTGTGCTTCCCTCAACCCCCAAAAGTGAAGCCACCTGCCTGGAAGTGACCAGCTCAGCACTCAGGAAGTTGACACCCACTCTAACAATAACTGATGCAGGTGCAATTCTCCCAGCGCACAAGGTAAGGATGACTCCTGTAAATGCCCTGGCACACAGAATTATGAACCAAAAAGTCATGGCATTGCAGTGAAAGATGAATGTTTGAGGTGCACACTGGAGCCACTGACTGTGCACATTCCTGCTGATACGACATCAAAGTACTCTCACTGATATTTGCCTTGTATTTGCCAGGCAAGGAAAGTTAAAAGTAGGAAGCTCAAAAAAGTCCTTTAGCCAAGAAAGTCACAAGACACTTCAATGTGAAGTTTTTTCCATAGTAACAGGCTACAGTTTCTCTTAGAATCTGGTTTCAAAGTTGATGAAATAGGATTCTGCAAGAAACTCTATACCACAGCACAGAAGCTCCCATCATACACTGACCTCTAGTGTAATAAAGACTCAAAACATCAGAAGTCTCTTTGAAGGCTTAGAAAGATTATCTTTTTTTTCTCAGCACTCAGAAGAATATTTCCATGCAATAAAACAGACTGAAGTCAGAAGGGGCTCCCTGGAATACTCTCAATTGTTTAAGAAAACTGGAGCATGGGTTAAAGAAGCTACAGAACTTAAATTGTTCAACGGATGTGAAGTTCCTGCTGGGTTTACATAAAGTAATTTACATCAAAGCTGCATTTAACTTCTTTGAACCCAGCTGAATTTAACACCTACGCACTCTGAATGTGCAGAATTGTTTCCTAACTACAGCTTTACAAAGCTAAATTAAAAAACATTTAAAGTTGAAACACTCAGCTTGGGCAAGTCCTGTATCAGCCAGATCACAATGAGACCACCCCAGATTCTGCACAACTCTCCAAGTGCCTCTGGACAGGGTGGCTGACTCAGATGCGCTTCCTGCAGGCAGCACTGAATTCATGGAGGTTGCTGGAAATGCAACATAGAAATCTGCATGAGTCCTCACTCCCTGAAGACACAGGGCTCACAGAGGGATGTGGACGTGGCCCTGAGCCCAGGCACACTGGGGTGAGAGAGGAGATGCTTGGTTTGGGTTAGCAGCTTTTCTAAGAAGGTAAAAACACAACCTACCAACACCAAACAAAAAGCACTAACAAAAAATTTAAGTTAGTTTCAAAAACTGTTTCAAACAAAAATGGTTTCCCCACAACTTTTAAGATTAAAGAATCTGCATTTTTTTATGAGTTAACCAGTTTTATGACAAGAACTACTTATTTGGAGCATAGCCGATTCTAAGAGAACAGAACAATTGAAATGGACACCCAAACTATTCAGGCATGTATGCCACTTGTATGCCATTTCTACCCTCCCTATGCACCTGCCTCTGGACAACAAATCCCAGAGGTGCTTCCTTTACTTCAGACCATTTCTCTCACCTCCTCAAAAAGCAAGGAATCATCCAGAGGCTGTTTGTGATAGTGAAGTGATATTTTCAACATGAGCAAGCTTTCCCAAGCCTGGCATATGTGGCTCTGTTGGAACAAGAGCTTTCACCTGCACTCCAGAGAAGGAGCTCTTATAAACCATCTTTTGAACAAGATTTTAAAAGCCTCAGAAATATTAAATTCAGAAAGAGTTAAGCCCAGCACGAAAGTAGCCATCATAATGTATGAATTAAGTTTTCAGAAGTCATCTCGGAGGCAAATGTTTGAAACTAAATTCAGATCAACCAGAGGAGGCCCTTTACATTTGCAGTCCCAGACTTGAGTCTGTGAAGACAAACTAGGAAGTGAGGATCACATTGTTAATTTTGGTTTCTAGCTGTGAGTATCAGAACTCAATAGACCTTATCTGTAATAACAATATCTAAAAGATAGCTTTAAATTACTTAAAAACCCCTCTACTTAATGATGTGCTCAAACCTACAGTTTCAGACCACATCTGAAATACCTGCAAGTCACTAAGAAGACAACTGTTAATATCTACCATTTGGCTCTGCCCAGCAGTGAGATTTTTACCACACCAACACTTGAGTTCCACTTCAGCTTCAGCTGTGACCTGGGTCCTGACTGGGATTTTTGGATATACTGTATCCTGCACTCAAAAACTGGCAGCCCCTCTGTCAGAGCAAGGTGCTATCCCCAAAGTATACAAGCTTTAATGAAGCACAGCACCCTTCCTGCAACCTGGTAATCACTCTAGGAGAACAAGGACTTCCAGCTTCTGGCCCACAAGGCTCCAGGTCAAACCCTACCCACAAGAATTGTTTTTGTTTTCTTTATCACATTTATTTTATGAGCAAGAACTCTCACTGCAGCTATGGCATGGAGACAAAGAGAATCACTCAGGATTCGCAGGGATATTGGTCACCAAGTTGGATCACTTCAGGCAGAGTTATGGGTAAGATTCATGTTTTAATATGAGAGCTCCTGCTTTGAACACACTTTATTTGGCCACACTTTGTTTGCAATACAAGGAAGCCAACTCAGCCACCTACGTACCTCACATGCAGCCCAAACATCCCTCAAACAAGAAATTACATTGAGAAACCCCCTTAGTTTATTAGAAATCCCTTTAGAGTTTAGCCTTATTGCTCAACTCTAATTTCTATGCAGAAAACAGTTTACCACCAGCTAGGAAAGCACAATTCCACTCTCCCAGCTCCAAGGAAGGGAGAGCTGAGGCACAGAGCACACCAGACCCTGGATTAGTGACTGGAGAACTGTGTGAGTGAGCTCCAACAGCTTCACAACAGATCCTTCCCATTGTATTTGACAGAATGTGTCCTTCCAACTATTTTTTCTCTGAATTCTTGTGTTTAATTCAATGCATGTGGTGAGGGGAATGACTTTCAGAACAGCGATGTGCAGCAGTACACAGATGTTCCACATTTGTCATGTCACATGAACCTTGTGGCTAACACCCAACCTTTAAAAGTCTAAAAAGCCTCCTACATAAAAATCCATATGATATATTTGTTCCTAGAAGAACACCAGACAATATACTAGATTGCTGGACATTTGTTTTTTAAGAAAGATAATACTGGAGAAACCTAACAAAACCCAACCAAAAATCCCACCTGCAACAAGCTTTCTTTGATTCCAAGAAGTTTAAAAAAACCCAAATAAATAGAACAAAGAACCATAACCAGACATAGAAATTAAGTCAAGTGGTAGGCTGACAAGATTTGTCACAGCTAGAAGAAAGCCCTTCAAATTGAATTAACTGTCATGTACTGTGCAAAGAAAATGCACATATGTTACATACAATCACATCCAGAATATTTTTTGGCTAGTCCTCTTTCTAAAGAAACTTTAAAAAGACAGAAGCAACACAGACAGATTTATAACCAGCACAGAGCTCCAAAATCTTCACTCAGAAAATTTCTTTGTTTCTTTCCTCCCAAATGGATTCTAACAGGAAAATAGAGCATAGAAATTGATGCCAGAATACATGACCTAAGCCCTCATACCCCTACTTTCAGCGCTGCTTTCACAATGTACATATCTCAAAATGCTGTACATCCAGCAATTTGTGTGCATCCAGCAATTTGTGTGCCCAGGATTGGTGAGATGCTCCATTCTAAATTCTAAATAAGGTATTAAGCCACTGATAAAGTATCAGCTGCAGATTGTGTGAGTTATCAAGCAACTGTGACCAACTGATTTTTTTACCAAATTGGCAATATAATAATTGGCAATGATTTGTTTCAGGCACTAACTCCTCATCTATCTTTACTAAAGGGCACTAGTCCTTGTACAGAAATGTGCAGATCATTACGTGTACAAAAATCACATTTCTAAGGGAAAGCTAGCTCGAGTTAATTATGAATTCCTCGTGGAATGCACCCAGCTTACACCTGAAAATCTACAGTTTTGACCAGATCAGTACGTTTGGATTTTGGCATACACTAGAAAGCAATTATTAATTCATACAAGAGTATTTGCAAACAAACAATAAATTCAAGAAGAATAAATCCAAAGCCACTTCCTGCCAGTTACTACATTTGACAGACCTGTGGTCAGCACCCTGTAAAACACAGAGAGGTTTCAATTTCCTGCTGACAGAAGCTTATGTGACCTTGGCAAAGTCACCAGGGCTGGTCTGTGGCTCCATGGCAATCCCAGCCAGCTGCTACCTGCCAGATTCCCACTCCTCTCCCTTCCCTGCTCCACAACATTTGACCCTGCACTGACTCATTTCAGACCAGCAACCATAAAAATAATTCAACTGCTCTGTAGGTATCAAACGCAGATGAGTCAGTGCAGGGTCAGGAGAGCAGGGCAGGGCAAGGGGGAGCTGGCACACGGGGGGGGAGAACGTGGCAGGCAGCCCCAGAACCCAGCTCCCAGTCCATCACTCAAGATAAAGGGAGCTCTTCAGTTTCACAGGGGTCTGGTGAGCACAAATAACAAAAGGTTAAAAAAGCAATGAGATTCATATTAACTCACTGGAACAAGTTTTTAGATTATTTGTCTAAGGAAGGGAATTTTTTTTCTACAGAACACCCATTTGGTGTAAGCCTTTGGCTTCCATCACTCAAATTTCTCAGCTCTGTAGGGACTTTTGAGTCAGAGACTTGGTGAAGTCTTACAGAGGGATCCATGCTGATGCAGAGACTCCAGGACAGGTCTGTTTTGCAGGAAGCTCCAGTACAAGGGATGTAAAAGGGAAAAGTCACCAGGGTTGGTCTTGGTGACTTCCTATAGAAGATCACCATTTGCTGCTGTTTCTTTGTGTGATTCCTTCTGTATCTGGGTGTGGAGCATTACACAGATTTATCTGAACAAGTACAAATCCCTGTACCAAAAGTATAAATTCCTGTATGCATAGTGTGCATAGTGCTTTCTCTCCTGTATGCATAGAAGTATGCATAGTGTTTTCTCTCAGCTGGACAAACCCCTAGCACAAACAAACAAACAAAAAGAAGATAAGAGAGTCTTGAGGATGTTCCCTAGATAAGGTGCCCCCAAAAGATGGAACTCATTTCTCCTCTCTCAGAAAATGGAGGAGGCAGAATCCAGTCTTAAGGCGCCCCAGAAGGAAGTTCCAGTTTCCTGTGATCTCCAGAGTGCTGGCTGTATCTCTGTGGCTCTTTGGGGCTGTCTGTCTCAAAGAGCAGGCAGGACAAGCCATTAGGATGAAGTCCATCACCTCCATGGCTGAGCACCTCAGCTATCTCTCTTCTCCAACACCCATGTTCTGGGGAGCACTTTTTTCTGGTTGTATTCTTCCTACTGCTTCTGTTGGCACAGGTGACATAGGGGAAGAATTAGATGGGATAAATGGGATCAGAACAGAAATGTGTTAATACTACCAAAGCAGAACAAAAAAGGTCACAGCAATGCTCACTTTATTACCACAATTAGAATACAGCAGAGAAAAAGTATTTAGCAATATATGTTATCTAGCAGAACAAGTAGCAAAAAGCTCACTGAGCATTTAAAGGCTATTTTGAATGGATTACTAAAGTGACCTGATGGAAACACAGCTATATGGTTAAAGAAATTCAGCATACATCAAACAATAAGTTTCTTTCTTAAGGCATACTTTGTACAACTTTGCCATGTATCACCTCACACATACTTTAAACAATTAAGCTTTAACATTTACCCCTCTGCAAAACCTTAAGTAGCCTCTGGAGCCTTTAGTCTCCTTGTTTATTTTATGAAATCACATCACAAATAATCCAGTCTTATTCATGAGCAAAGCTCTGGAATTTTCCTCACTTAGTAGTCTACATAATTATGGTAAAGATTATCTTGGCCTGGGGGTTTGCACAGTTCCTTGCTAACTGTCTCTGCTGTTAAAAAGTTTACATTGCTTAACAGTTTATTTATGGACTTAGGTTCTTTTGGTTTAAGATAACTGTTTCAAATTCTAACCAAAGCCTTAGATCAGAGCAGCTCTGTGGGGCACCTCATTGTAGCCAAGAGCAGACTGGTTAGTCAGTAATGGAGCTGTGAATGCTGTATGCAGAATACAATAGCTGGAATGCACTGGAAGCAATGACATTACCATTCAATTTGCCAGTTCTGCATAAACCTGTTCAGAAGATACCTGTGCCTGTGTTGTTGGCAGGGGAGTGAATAAACAGTGGGAAGAAAAACCAATCATGATGTGCAGATCTTGTAAAGGAAAAGTTATGTATGTTTATTACAACACAAGAAGCACTTATGGTAAGGTTTTACATTTCAGAGTAAAATAGTCTGTGCTGATAAATTCAGTTTTGAAAACAGAACCATAAGTCAGAACACCAGGAAGGCTGGAAGAGCCACAGCTTGATTTGCATACTTAGTTGTTAGCAGCAAGAAGCTTCCAGCAGAACAAGTGACAGAAGAACATCTTTGCCTCATGTAACTCCTGGGAGAGCTGATTCTCTCAGCATGTTTGCTGTGATCCCCTCCTGGAGCCTTATCACTGCTGGCAAGCTCAGCCAGCACTCCTCTCCTGCACCACACAGCTGGGAAAGCATCCCAGCAGGCACAGCCCTCCCTGCTCCACGCCCTGAGAAACTGCAGAGCAGGGACACCAGCATAGGGACACCAGCATAGGGACACCAGCGCAGGGACACCAGCGCAGGGACACCAGCGCAGGGACACCAGCACATCCTGCCCTGCACAGCGCTGTCCTCTCTCTTTCCCTCAGCCCCATGGAAATCCCTAACCTGTCTGTCTAGGTGTTCAGTCAGCCAGCAGCAGGCAAGTGCTTTCTCTGAAGCACACACAACAGACACATTTTATTTATTTTTTTTAAATTGAGTTTTAGACAACCATGTTTCACTTTAAATGAAGAGTGAGGTGTTTTTTAAGGCTAGTAATGAGCCACTGAAAAGCTAAACACAGTGTTAAAAGGCTGTCAGACAGGTAAGTTGCTATGCTAAATGCAAAAATTAACTATTTGCATCACTGTTGAAATGCATCTAAATTAAAATTAATTTCTCTACTTAGAAGTGAAAAAAGAGCAGGAAAAAAAACTAAAAAAAACCAACCCTCACAGCACAATACAAACAAACAGATTAAAATTTCAGGGTTTACAGCACATCCAGGAATCAACTCCTGTCTTCAGTATCTTCCTTTCAGTTTAGAGTATGTGCTGTAAAACACCCACTGCATGTGTCAGCCAGCTGGCAGACCCAGTGGGCTGTGTTTATGTTATCTAAGCTGCACTGGCCCAGCTCTGCTCAGCCAGGCCATGGTCACAAACTGGGGCTGTGCTATTTGCACTCCCCCTGAGAGAGCAACCTCTGACAGGGGCCAGTGTGCAAGGAACAGCATGGGAACCTCCCTGACACAGTGCCCCGGGACAGAAACAGGGGCCAGAAACACAGACTAGAGTGAGAGCTTCAGTCGTGGGTTCAGAGGGCAAATTGCATTGCTGGAGCCCTCACAGGCACACTCACTCCTTAATCTGCAGCTTGAATTCCTTCTACATATCAATTAGCTATACCAGAATTAAAGCCAAGCACTAGCTGCATGACCTAGCTCATCCCACAAATCCAGTTTATAAAAAGTGCTGCAATTCCTACAGGTTCTAGACAGAATGAGATGGAATATCCCAGTGATAAACGGACCAGTTTTCACCCAGATCCCTGCACACACCTGACTGTACATTGAAATAACTTCAGCAAAGTTGAATAAGATACAGCTGGCAAAGAGAAGATTCCTTTTATACCTGTAAAGCAGCTGCCACTAATTCAAGTCACAGTTATCCATGCTAACACATCCTGAATGTCTAATGAGACTTGCAGTCAGTTGCCTGCTCAGCTGTTTGTCTGAGCAAGAACAATTGCAACTTTCAAAATTTTCCCATAAACCCCCTAGAAATGGAGCACAACTGTAATTAAATAAATGCCAATTTTAGCCAAAATGAAATATGATCTCAGGTTTAAAGGTTTCATTATTTAATAGCTCCTTAACAACTAAAATGTGACATCAGAGATGGTTCCATTACAATCCCTCCCTTAACTCCTTTGGCAGGGGCATCAATTATGTAGGACATCTGAAAGGGCTGCAAAACCAAATTATAATGTTCTCAGTCTTGTTGAGTAGCAATACTCATGAAAGCAATATTTTATTATCATGTAAACCAATGTCTCCTGCCAACCTAATAGTACTGTGGAGCAGATTTCCACACACACACTTATTAGATTGTCTTCCAAGTCCTCAAAATGAATTTTTGAAACATTTCTTCAGACTCAGAGACATGTGCATGTTCTGACTTCATAACAAGAGCAGTTTTTACCTTTAGAACACACATTCCATTCTGCAGATTAAAGTTCTTAACCACTTCTTCAAAAAAAAAAAAAAAAAAAAACAACAAAAACCATACATTAAATAATTCATTATTACAAGGTAAATTTTATTTGATTTTCTTAGATTACCTCCTTTCTCTGACTTATTTTTCTGCCATGTTATCTCCTTATTGTAATTTAAATCTGTGGCCTTCCTAGTACATAAGTTTCAGTGTTCATACCAAGTACTGAGGTCTAGAGATTCATTCTTTCAAGCCAGTCTGTTCTCTTTTTCCAAAACAAATCAATTTTGATACTTTACTGTCTCCCTGAAATACATGAGAAATACTGAAAATCAGTTGCATCAATTAATTTTTAGAATGTTTACAAACACGGTCTGGAGCACATTTTAAGTAAGGAACTGCTCAGTTTCCACTTAAATTAGTTGCTCCAAAGCCATTAGCAGCATGAAGTATTCATTGCTTTAAAGATGCTGAACTTTTACATGCCAAGAAGTGGAGTGATCACAACTGTTTTCTATGAGACCACAGAGGAACAGAGTTGCTGCATTGAAGGACAGAGACAAGAGCTGACAGCACAGTCACCTCTGAAACTCCAGTTCATCACAAAAACCACTGACAGTTTTGAACCTGCCAGCATTAATCCAGAGACAGGTGTCCATTTCTGCAGTTCAAGAATTAGGTGGAAAAATATTTCTAAAAGACAGACTATACAGTTTTGAACATAAATGCTTCAGATTAGTCTGCTCTCAAAAAGAAATTAGTCTGCTTTCAAAACTCTCAAAAAGAGTTTTGCTGGAGTTATTTTTTAACCCCCACTGGGTCTTTACCTACACAAACAAAATTTGTTGAAACAATATAATTCACACAACTCATGCCCTCCTTCCAAACTCACACTACTTCCCCACTCTGGCAAAATGATTGAGTGATAAAAAAAAAAAAAATAGGCATATTACAATGTGCATGCCTCTTTTTCTTTTTTTTTTTTTTTTTTCCCAGAAAAGAAAGATATTGCCAATATGGGTAAAGGAGAAGATTTGGTGAGGTCAGGCAAAGGTTGATGCGCTAAATGAGAATGTAACCTGGGCAGTCTCATAGCCCCTTAACATTTACCTGCCTTCCAGCAGCCCTTTCCCCAAAGCTAATAAGAGGTCACATAATTAGGAATCCTGTTTTCCTCTTCTTTTTTCCACAGGCATCTCTCCTGGTCAGGTTATTATGCCTGATCCTAAAATGCACAAGCACAACATCCAACTCCAACAGGAAACAAGTTACCTCAGCTATTGGGACAACTTGGATGTGGCTGGCGTCTGGCAGTGAAGTCTTTGGAGCAACTTAAGGAGGAATACCCACCAAAGAAACCTCCCAAGTACCCAAGGATCAACTAATGATAGAAAGAAGAGCATAAAATCCAAAATAGAAACAGTTGAATTTCCTACCAAAGGCAACAGTCACTGCTAACCACAGTCTCTAGGAAGATTCAGAAATGGAAAGAACATTAAACATTTCATTTCCCCAGACAAGTCAGAAAGACATGACTAATAATGCATGATCTTTAACCAGCAGGTCCTGCACTTGTCCATTCAGATCACCTCTTTACAATGTATTCAAGACAGGACATTGCCCCATGTTTAGATTTACCTCCTGGACTTAAACATCTTGTGAAAGCATGCCTGAAAACAACTCCCTTATTAATGGAACTAATTTCATTAAAAATAAATTTAGTAAGAATTCCTAAAGTTAAAAATAAAATCTATTTTTCAAGCAAAGTAACAAAATGAGGGACGTGTTGGATTCATGTCACCCTCTGCACTTCTGTTCCCCTATGTGAATTTTCAAAAATGCTCTGTTAGTGACCACACTGGAAAACAGAGGAACTCTGACAGAACTGCAATGGTCTTCTGATCTGCAACACCTCAAAGCATCTCAAGCTTCCTTGACAACAACTGAGATCTCTTCACTGAGCAATTATGGAACAAGGCAGAAGACTTGCCTATATATGAGAGACCTGAATTTCCAAGGTCTTGCAAATGGGTAGTACCACACAAGAAAGAAAAAGAATCTAAGCAAAGGCAGTAGACAAAATGAAGCAAGACTCTGAAGACACCTGAATAGTGAATCTTGTCAAGCAGGTGCACACACAAATAAACCCTTGTTCTAAACAACAGCACTGAATACAGACGATATTAAGAGGATTAAAAAAAAACAAAACCCAACCCATAAACCAAGCATAAAAGACAATACTCAGGTTGCCATGATCAACCAAATAAAATCAGCTGTTGTGCTCAAAGATCAAAAGTATATTAATTAAATAGAATGAATCAAATTGATGGTGCAATTAGCCCTGGAGAAAATACAAAGTAGCATTTTTGAGCAAAATCTGAACAGTCCCAACTAAGTTCCAGAAGCACATTTCAGGATAAGGCTCCTCCATGTCACATCAATCACGTTACACATGTTGGTGCTGTGAGACATCAAAAAAAGCACTTAACAGAGTGCAGCATGCAGTGCTCAGCTAACAAACCCTGCAGCTCAGCTGAGCAGTGAGAGCACCTTTGTTAACAATTAACACAGCAACATCTCTGAACAACATGGACTTTGCTATGGAGATATATTAACTTTGAATCTAAATCCCAGATCCAAATTATGCAGTATTTCAGATGATAAGCTCACCAGAAAACAATGTAAAAACAAAAATAAAAAAATCTAAAGAGAATCTTTTCAGGACAGTCCTCAACCTGTGAAGAGGTTTGTTTGTACAACTGAAGTTCAAAGCAGTCAAGCAGTTGCACTCTGCTCACTGCCAGATGGCTCTGATTTTTTTCTTTATTTCATCTACCCATAATGCAGAACACCTTCTCACATGTGGAGCTTAACACAGTCATGAGTCTTTCCTTCACACACTGGATGTGCATCTCCTGCCAGAATGAAGATTTTGAGAAATCAAATTGTTTTGGTTTGGTGGTTTGTTGTTTGGGTTTTTTTCCTTTATCTCAAATAGTTCAATTCAACACTCTAATGGGAAAAAGGTTTATTATGGTGTAAAAGAAGATAGTGCCTTCTGTTTTAGTCAAAAATGTATATATGAATTAGCCTGGAGGATATACTGATAGTGCAGCACAGCTCCTGTAAAACACTGGAGCAATTCAACACCTGCAGCAGGCCACAGAGCCAGCTCAGGTGTCCTTTCCAAAGGAAGCCCAGCAATAATCTAGAGATCTTGCTCTGGGAGATGCTGTCCTCAGCCACAAGACTCCCGTACTGTGAGGAAGGTGTGCAGGGCCAGTGGCTGGCAGTGAATTCCCCAAGCTGCACCTGGGATGCCGTGCAGGCAGCAGCAATGGCTCTGATAAACTCAGCTGGCATTTCCTGGGAAGCCAGGCACCTGGAACTGACCATCCACCAAGCTGTTCTGTTAAATCTGATTGTTTTGTTTCAAGCCAGTGTTTATAAATGACCAGGTTGTACCCTATATTAAAGTGGTTTTGAGACATTAAAAAATCCTCGAGTTTATGCAAGTTGTCATAACGATTTTGTGGACAAATATTGATTGGTGGCACTACTGAGCATTTACAGAAAAGGTTAGGAATCAGCTCATTGCTAGGAATGTTTCCACCCAGACACTTGTATTCTGCTAACTCAAATAAGAAACTTATCTTCCTTGTGCCAATGTAAATTCCCAGTTGCAAAACTAGGTGAAAAATCAGGCCCTCACTGGTGATCACAAGCCAAAGCCATCAATACCATGTATTACTATCCAGTAAACCTTTAAGTACTCAGACTGAGTTTAACAAAGCTTCCCAAAACTTCCTATATTGTTTACATTTCCATGTACAGTTATTTCAAATCTCCTTACTGTTTATTCCCCACTCTCCTTAATTTTCTCCATCAGTACAAAGAGACATGCTGTCACCATGACCATTCTAACTCCAAAGTACCATAACTCACTGTAATTTTAAAAGATGTTGGATGGTCTCATAGCATTTTTACAATCTGCCAAACAGTAAAGCATTTACAATTTTAGGTTAGTAAGAGTCATACACAGTTACAATCCAACAGAGCCAAGCAACTGTAATCATTTCAGGCCTTTCCCAGCTGCAATTTTCCCTGGGAAGTGTAAAGTTTCCTTTAAACAAACAACATGTAAAAACAGTGTGGCATAGGAGCTACAAACACAAAGGGAAACAATACAATTCCAACATTTTAAGCTTCAAATAAACACTACTTTGGGGTTCCATTTGAAAGCTTTTAGTTTGTCAAATCAGAACTGAGAGGTGCCATCAGAAAACTCGTGTTCATCTACAGATCCATGCTAGGCAAACTGAACTGTGCAGAGAACATATTTTTGTCCAGTCTGACACTGTCCCCACTGCAGCAGTTCCCACACACCTTGGAGATCTGAGACCTTCCTTGGTTCACTAACAGCAGACACTGATCTACTGATCCAGCAACCAAAACCTGAGATAAAGCAGCTTACAGAGCTCAAGGAGTGGACTAGAACCACCCCAGAATAATCAGCACATGCATACAGCTGGGAGCAGGAAGGAAAGAGGGAAATGGGAGGAGAGCTGTTAAGAGTAATAAAATTTCAGCCCCAAAAATGGCATTATTGAAAGGCCACAGACATAAAGGGGTTGTTTTGAAAATTGTGACACAGGTTTCAAAGCTCATTAAAACTGTCCCTAGAACAAAGTTTTCAGAGTAGGGTTACAGTGGGAGAAGGGGAATCATTTCTCTAGATTAAAAGAGTCTGCTGTTCTACAGAACAGTTCTGAGTTGCCTCATTATCCTGTGCACAGAATACTTGATAACACTGTAATAATACCGTACAAACTATTTACAATAAAATCCTGCAAACTGAACAGCTGTTGGGACATAAACCAGAGTTGAGAGAGGAGCTAACACTGAAGCTACTGAAGGGAAAATTCCCAAACCCCAAGGAAGCCAATGTGCAAGGCGCGACTCCCAGAAGGAATGGAGGAAGCTGAGGGCAGGACAGGAGGATGCTGCTCAGGCTGGGTCCCAGAAACCTCGGTGTGAGTATGAGGCAGGGTTCTCACTGTTTGTGTGCATTTATTTTGTGCACATCCTTGTGTACAGAAAGTTACACCTGATCAGAAAGAAAAGTTAATTTGGCCTATTTTAGCAAATTATTGAAACTCTGCCAAAGCATTGTGCAGATGACACAAGACATAGCTACTGGCAAGTTGCTGCTCTCAGAAATTACAGACTTGCAACGAGTTGTTTAACTTCTGTGTTATTTTTAGGTTGCAGAAAGAGCAAGGGCTACATAGGTAGAGCATAAAGGCAAGAATTGTTCAGGCTTGGGGAAATCAGACTCTAGACACATCATGACAGATGTCCTGCCTTAAATAGCAGCAGCAACGTTCCACTACTTGAGAACCCAGCTATCACTCCAAAATAGTAGAAACTATAAAACATTGATGAAGATACGATAAAGCTGATTCAAACAAGTAGTCTGCACTGTAAAAAAAAATAAAAACAAACAAACATTTTTATCACTGCTAGCTTAGGTGATTTGCTATATCACCACCCATTACCTTTTTTTCTGTCATAAAAAAAAATAAAAAGAATGTGCCTGTGTAATTTGAGTTCTAGTCTTGATAGTGTATTTGAAAGGAACAAAAACTAAGTAGAACTTAGTCAAGAAAGGGTTTTATTGTGCAGTTTGATTACAGCTTGCATACCAAATCCAGAATAGGGACTTGAAAAAAAATATATAAAGAGGACAAGACTGAAAAAGACTAGCATAAAGAAAAAGAGGGATGCTTAGTAAGAAGTAATTTTTCCAGTCACCTGAAACTGAGGCTCCCAGCCTGTAGCACACATCACATACCAGAGGTGTACAAGTCGGGCTGACATTGCACACAAGTGTGCCAAGGAGTGCACACGAGCACAGGGTGTGTCTGTGGGTGCGCACTGAGTGACTCTGCCCCACCACCAAAGGCAATTTCAAGTGCACCAGTTTCAGAAGCCCTAACAAAGCAACTCATCAAACACATTGCTGTATTTAATACAGGGATCATGTTCACTTGCTGCAACTGTCAGACTTGAGGGGGTAAAAATAATTGAGCAATAAAGATGGTCTCAGGCTTGTAGGCATTTGAGAAGTATCCAAGCCCCAGCAGCATGCACAGGGACTTCAAGTGACTGGAAACATCTGAGCAAGGCATCTTCTGTTTATCAAAAGAGAAGCATTTCTTAGAGCAGCTCTCCAGAGGCCACAAAAAAAACCCCCAAAAAACCTAGAACATTCTGCACATTTAAGACACAAAACTAATGACTGTTTTACAAGAGTTACAAGTTTTCCGCAGTAAGAATTTGTGGTTTCCTGTGCAAGGAAGAATGCCAATTCATACCAACATGTTCATGGAAAAAGTTTTTTCAGGGCTTCCTTAAGAAACAAACCTCTGTAACACCAAGATTACTTGCTTTGTTTCAGAGGTGACTGGCATGATTATAAGTTCTCATATTGGTCTTGCATAAGAAACATTTAATGAAGTAATATTTGTCTTATTGGAAGGGCAGTGTCTTCATTTGTATGTTACTCTAGGAGTCTCACAAGTCATCACAACTTTTGGAGGCAGTAATAAAGGTGCCCCATTTCTTTATTGCACTTGGAAAGATCTTTCAGCTGAAGTTCAGCACAAAACCACTCTCATTCCCAGTTTTCTTACTTCACACACATAGATGGGCCTTTTGGGGTTTTGCTTTTGATGTCAACAGCTCCTTACTGGCAAACACCTCCTGGGAGTCCAGAAAAGGAATGTTCAACCAAATATTGCTTTAAGGATTTCTTTTAAAGGCCACTAGGTCCTCTAACAGTAGGTCAGATGAAACAAAATCACTGGTAACTTCTTTTTCACAGCTCTTTATCTCTAACTGTAAGGCAGGTTAGGTTCCCAAACCTAAAAATTTTTATCTCACCTGGAATGTTTCATCTGCCTTCTCCCTGCCCACACAAATCCCTTCAAGTTATCTGTGGCTGTACTATCCCAGCAGGGCACACCACACAGTGCACTTCAGACATGAAGTTTATTACAGAGGTATAAGCTGAGCATTCCCCTCTTAAACCACGAATTTTAAGAACCTGAAATGCATCCCTAGCAGTAGTTAGCTATGCTATAGTTTGCTTTTATTAATGTAAGCCCTAGAAAATTGTTTAACTAGGTTCAGTGCCACTTAAATTCAGTTAATTTTACTGAACACAATTTATTTTCAAGCTGAAAGAATTAAGCTTGCATTCCAATCCAGGAATCCATATAAACAACTCACTTCCATACACCAGGCTTTTGCTTGCAGTAGGAAGCCACAATTACTTTGTTGCCAACCCACAGAAACAGTACAAAAATAGGCATTTGCATGCAAGTTGTCGAGTCAGGCATGCAACAAATATTATGGAGAGAAGACAAACAAGTGTATTTCAGGAAAAACAAATTCTTTGTCTGTCAACCATTGGCATTCAGCAGGAAGGAAGAGGACGGGCCCAGGGGGAGCATCCAGAAGAGGTTTGGTGCAATCCCATGGTCAGGGTGTTTATAAATTCTGAGAGTCTTTACTCTCTGAGCTTTGCAAGGGTCAAGTTTTGTACAAACTCCTTTGAAGTAATATTTGTCACAGCATATACTTCAAACCACAAATGACAGAGGACTCTGACTGAAGCAGTTTCAGCCTAAAGCCAAGAGCATGATCTAAACAGGAATACCTCAGCTGACTTTTGAGGAGTGAGGTGGGAGAAGAAGCAGCAGCACTGGGACTTTTCAGCAGTTTCCAGCTAAATGCTGATTACAGATGAGAGCACAGCCTCATGTGCAGAACACAAACGAGGCAAAGCATCCAGAACTCAAGTAGCTGTAACAGGCAACCCTAACAACAGAGCCTAACTAAGCCAAATCCTTACTGACACACATTACCTAAGGAAATATATTGTTTTCTTTTTGTAGTTTTGTTCATTATTGCAACTCTTGCCTAAGCAACCTTCTTTGAAGCCTTGAATCTTTTCAGTGATGGAGACAATTTTGTGAGGTCTCTGGGGAGCTCTGCTGATAAGCTACCCACAGGGCAGAGATTTGAGCCACACGACCTGTGAGATAACAGGCACCCAAACTCACCAGTGAGCAGGACAACCAACACTAAGAGCTGCAATGACCACCCTGAAGAGAAATAACTTTAAGTGCCAAAGTTATGATCTTTAACTCTCAAAGCTTGCAACCTAGTGAAGAAGCTCTATTAGAGCCACTGCTCTATTTCTGTCTTTAAATTGACACATACTGTAATTTTTAGTCCCAGAGAGCAGTGGAAGAATCAGTGGAGTGAGGCAGGCACAACAGCACTTAGCACTGAGCAAAGGAAATCATTAACAACAGCAAAAGGAAAACAAAGGTGGAAGGGATTAATTCAAGCTACATTTTCAGAACAGCAATTTTTCTGAGCTAGAAATGCTGCTCTCCTGTGCCATCAACAAGGTCTCCTCCTTCATTAAGCCTTGGAGTTTTCAGCTTTCCTGGATTTAAAAGGTATTACATAGACAGACAAGTCTTTAAATTGACTAGGAAGCCAATTTAAGTTTAGAGGAAACTTTAAAATAAATATTTTCCCCTGTAGAGGATGGAGCAAATTTAAGCCAAGTTAAAAACACTGGCAGAACCTTTCATTTAAAGAAAGAAAGAAAAACACCTAACAAAAAGTTTCCTCAAGTGCTTTATGCCTTCCCAAAACATTCACCAACTTCATTAAAAACAGTCTCAGGAGGTGGGTGAGACTGTAATCCCTTCCTTTTCCCCCTCTATTATTTTAAACATGTTTAGCCAATTTAAGCCCATTTAAAAGCTTTTCCCTTCACTTCCCACCACATTCTGAAAGAAATATTTATTTCTCCCAAAGCCTTCAATAATTGAACACTAATCACTAATCAAATACTGTCTTCCTCCTCTGTTCAACTGAGGACAAACCAACACTTCCTTACTTTCTTAATTCTCAAAATCCACTTGTCCCAACCTCCTCTATGTCCATTCTCTAAAGCCATTCCAAAGGGGTTTATGAATTAATCAGCAGCACTTTAAAAAATTAAAATGTTAAGACGCTCTCCCTAGCTTTCTGTGTGACAGAAGCTCCTTCTCCATTCCCTACCCTCTCTCCCTGCCCTCAGTATCACACTCGGTTGTCTCTCTCTATTTTTGAAGTGTTTTTTTTCAATCTGCTGTTCTGAAAGAGAAACCCTGCTACCTGTTTTTTAAGAACTGTTCATACATGTAATTATTAAATCCAGAACTCACATTCATTTCTACATTTTCTGTGTCAGCGAGACATTTTTAATCTAGTATCTATCACTCTGCTCAGTTAACATAACTATGTATCTATATGATCACTTCAAACTATAAGCCTGTATTTTTGCTATGATTTCAGACAAATAATGATTCAGTGCTCCAACACTGACTTTGAAAAATTAACTTTCCAGAAGACAAGTGAAGCATCTAGCCAAGTAGTGTTCCAACTTCTTTTAGGACACTTCCATTAGAATGGAAAAGTTCGAACTCTGAGCTATTTGGAGATACGAAAAACAGATCCTGAAACATGCCACCTTAAATCAAAAGAATTTTTTAATGGTTTTGCTTTTGTTGTTACAGGTCAAGGCTCTATTATGAAGCCAGAGTCATCCTAACATAATTTAGGTAGTGTTGATGTTTAACATGAACATGAAAGCTACAACCAGCAAGGATTGAGCAGGCCTGGTGAAAGGGTGGGGGAAAAAAGAGGTAGAAAAAAGAAATGTATTTACAGTCACCTGGAAATTTCCTCTCTGAATAATAAGGTATTCAGGCCAGTTACAATGGGTAACTTGGACCCTGGGGCAGAGGCAGTCCTGCAATCTTTTCTGCAATCAGGAGCAAGAATGCACAAGTCATTCCCTTCCAGTTTCCTTCACCATGAAACAAATAGCAAAACCATGAAAAAGCAAATTTATATTTTTCAAATACAAATTGCATTAAAAATTATTTCAGGTGAATACCTGATTTATCCCCTTGTATGGGAGTAAGGAACACTAATCAATGGCACCAGCCTCTGAAAACTTGGCTTTATCACTATTTTTAGATCTTTATCTTGCAGTCTCTTGCAGCAACCAAGGATACACTCCTCCTCACCCCAAGTTTCCAACTGACAGAACAGGTTAAGTGGTTAGAATAGTAACTTTAGTCATGAACAGAATTATCTCCTTTTTCCAAAGGAGCTAGAATTTACTCTGACTTTCAGCTTCTGTATCTCCAGGCAGATAGCTGTGGATTCAAAGCTGCAGTAAAGAGGAGCTCAGTCACACAAAACATTTTCCAGACATTTGCTATCACTTTCATGGCAGGGAGAGCAGGCTGGAAAAGGCAGGTCTGCCTGTGGCTCCTCACCTGGACTCAGCACTCACTGAGTTCAGAGAGAAGATATTGCAGAGCCCCTGCTCCTTCCCTGACACCCAGTCTGAGCAGAGCTGCCACTGAAACAAAAGTTCCCAGATCCAGTAGACAAAAGGGCTGGCTGACAAGAGAGCACAGGATGCCTTGTCAAACTGAACATTGTTCAGAGAAGTGGTTAAACAAACGAGCTGCTGACATGGCTTTAAGGCACACCTTTTGTAACCCAGTTCTTTCGGATTAGTTACTGCTACAATCTGTGGCTGTATTTGTAAACACAACTGGGTTTTGTATTTGTTTCAAATCTACAAAACAAAGATTTTTATTCAACTAGTGACAAAGAAAACTTCTAACTTCGATGTGGTAAGAACAGCCTGCTTTTGTTTTAAGTCCATTTGAAGCAGAAGAGGGGCTCCAGCATCTAACATTTAACAAGTCAATTTTATCTCCACTCATACTTAACACCAGAGAGACAAATGCAGCTACAGTTGCCTGTATTAAGCAGCTGGCAAGCTCAGAGATGGAAAAGTTGCAGAACAGCTGGGGAATGCGAGACCCTTTTGAACAGGCTGCTATATGATCCAAAATAATGGTACATGTTTACACACAACACAATGGCAGCAACAGCCAAATGCAGGTCTGGCCAATGGACTACAGCTGCTCCTTCCCTCAGACCAGCACAGCAAGCAGATAAAAAGGAGTTCATACTCACAAAATATGGCTTTCATCTCAAAAGGCAGCAGTCTGAGCTCCAAAATAGACAGCTGACCCTCCAACTGGACCAAACTGTACAGGATCCTGTGTTAGAAGTTACCCTCTAAAACAAGTCTGGATTAGGGTCACAGAGCTTCCCGAGCTGCTGCTACTTTACCACCAACAGTTTCCAACAATGTGTTACTCTAACAGGTTGCCATCTAACTTACAAAAAAACTTCTCTCATGACAGTATTCTCCAGCTAGAGTCAGGAAGACAGCCATTTACAAACTCTTAACATAGACTACACAGAAGTCAGCCTTCCACTTCAGAGGAAGACGCTGAGTATGCTAGAAAGAAGGGCTTGAATAAACACGAGCTTTACATCTATTTATATCTTTTTTTACTCTGGTGTTGCACATTGGTGCAAAAGTGAGTTGGCACCTGAAGACAGCACATGCCACTGCCCACCTAGACAGAGGGGTGGCCCTTGTTTCCTGCCTACTTATGCAAGAACTGATAGCATGGTGCAAGGAGCACTCACTTGTTTCACAATTGCCATCTGAAGGATGAAATGATTTTGTACGTGACCTCCTACAAAAATTGCATCACCTTATTTCAAGTGATCTTCCCAGTTTTCAATTCTCAGAAGCACAGTATCAGTGGCACCATCTGTCTTGCTCAAGACAAACCATGATTAATTAGTGCTAAGGAACTGGCTCAATTAATATAATTAATTAATATAATTAATTAATATCGTAACCATATCAGCCCTACTTATGCCAGGCACCAAAACAGAGTTAGTAATGGAATAGTTCTACTCATTGCAACTAGATTAAACCTAGTGCAACTCAAAAGACATATTTTTTGACTGAGAGAAGGAGAAAGCATTGAAAGACCTCCACTTCTTCACATGGCCATTGAAGTTACAACCCCACTTAGGAGCTACTCAGAATAGGATGGTTAAAACTGGACAAAGACAGCTGTGACAACAACAATAACAGATGCAGACACAATTTTTAACTTCCTCTGCTTTTAAAACAAAAATGCCACAAACAGCCATCATAGAAAGCAGGATTTTGAAATATATTTTGTAAGACTACCTCATAACTAATGGGACTCTGCTAATGGCAAACGTATCTCTCAACACACTTAAGCAACAAAATGCCACATCTGTACACTTCAATTTCAGACTTCAGATAAAGAAGTCTTTCTAGTGAAATTAATTTGTGAATTAAGCCACATTTGTAAGGAAATTCCCCATATTAATAAAGACGGAAAATAGGTTGAGCCTTGAATCGGTCACAGAAAAGATGCTTCCTGTACCAAAACAGTACTATGCCAGATACCCCTCCTGCAGTCAAAGAAATGACAGGCACACCACCTTCAAATCCTACCATCTGTAAAGGTAAGAGCACAGATTTGCTTTTCCTGCTGCACTGACAGTGCATGGATACAAGCACGGGGAGTGATGGTTTGTATCCCCAAGGGACCTCAGTGAGCTCCAGAGCCCCATTTGCACCAGGGGCTTTTTCTCCAGGGTTTGGAACCACTTCTGCAACCCAGATGTATCCAGTTTTGAGCACATCCCACTACTCTAGTGTCTCTAGAGTTTTGTTCTCAAAATAAAAAATTAAGAGTGGATGCTTAAAACCTTGCAGGATGTTGGCATGAGTTATGACATCAGCAAGGCTGGGCACAGTTCGGCAAACAGACCATGTTTAACTGTTGCAGGTAATGCACTGACAGCCCACCTGAGCAAGTGATATGGGATTGTCTACACCATCCATGAGATCACTGAACCTCTCCCACACTACTCTCTGTCAGTCTTTCAACGAAGCCCACAATAATAACCAAAAAAAAAAAACAAACCCAAATTTTAAAACCCACAAAAGAACCAAAGAACTCTAGTTTCTTATCAGCTAGTCCCCAATGAATGAATTACTGCTTTAAAGGAGAAGATATTTATCTTAAAACTCCAATAGTGTACTTAGCATGTACAGCCAAAATAAGTGTGCTTAGAAATCATTCTTTGATCCCATTCTCTTCCTTTCTAGCCAAATCATATACTGTAATTTATTTTCAATTAAAAAATGAGAATTTTTGTGTGCATGAATGGGTGTGAGTTTCTGTATTTCTGAGAATCTTTTTTTAACATGCATTTCACTCATGGATATAAACTCAGGTATTTCACAAGACAATTAATTACCACTGGTATTGGCCAGAGAGGAACTAAGAAAACAAATATTGTAATAGCTTATTCCTGGTTTTACTATAACTGCCCACAGACATTGTTTTAGAAATTGTTGGGAGCTACATCTACACCAAAGAGTACTTGCCATAACAAAGATTTCCCTCCATGTAGATCTCCTGACAGCCATGTCCCAACAGGCTCCAGATCGCTCATGCACATACCATGTATTGTTCAAAGCAGACTTGCTTTAAGCAAGATTAAATACCTGTTCAGTTTGAACTGTCCCAGTGCCAGGATAAACTACACCGAACTAGTTCAGATGATTATCCCGCTGGGCACCAATGGCCTTTGAAACTCCCAGAACCCCAGAATCTGCTGCTTCTGGGAATTGTGCCAGGAGCTGTGGGATAGCTCTCCACAGAGGACATTACAAATTAAATATTTTAGAAGTGTGCCTGTGTTTACATGGAGCAAGGCTGCAGTTCAGCATATGAGTCAGCATGGTTTGCATCCACTCAGAACTGAGCAGTGCAGTTGGGAACTATAAATTTTCTAGCGAAACAAAGGGTGTGAAATGATTCCCCCAGGGGAGTACAGTCAGGCCACACCTAGCAAGAGCTAACACTCACCTGAAGACAGGAATTTTGTTCAGAGCTTTACTGTGAAAAAACCCATGCCTTTCCTCTGGTGACTGCAGAAGTTTCTACACAGGACAGACACTTTGGTCCTGCCTGTATCAGAGGGGTTTGTAACGATAGCATGGCCAGATAAACTCACAGGCATGCACATCCATGCTAGTATACAACTCTTTTGCATTACAATTAACTACTTTAAAGTGAAAGCTGAAGCATATTTCCTATCAGGATAGCAAATCAAAATTGTAACTGCATCTCACTTGACACAGTAACATGTAACAAAGCCTCCACACAGATAAACAAAGCAGAACTGAAACTGAGCAAACTACTCTAAAGCATCTCACTGTGCCATTACCCACGGCCAGATGCATTTAAGGACCAGGCCAAAACCCTTTTTATTGCGGCCTCAGGGGGCAGAGGAGAACAGGGTGACATCTCAAGCCTCTCAGTGTCCCACCAGGGAAGAACACCTCTTGGCAGGAACAGCTGTCAAGCCTGTGCTTGAGGAGTGGGGCACATCACCACTATTCCTTCCCAGTTTCCAGAACAAGCACTTCTGTCTCATGAAGGCTCCAAAGGAACCTTAAAGCAACCAGGACTGTGTCTCTGAAAACTCAGGCTGGACCTCTGCCACTGCTGGTCACACAGAGCCAGCAGACAGCCCATCCTCAGCTTGAGCTGCACTTCCAGGTGTGAGCAGCAACACCTCAGTGTAGTAACACTGCACACAGTTCTGTTGTCATAAACCTCGTTAGCCACGTGCATCAGTCAAGAGTGGTTTCAGTTTTCCAGTTGCTGTTGTTTTCATTTTGAACAAATGAGATTAAGATATTACAGGCTGAGAACATTCTTCAGAGTGATACAGTCTGGTTTACTCTTCCAGAAACACATTTGCCCATTATAAAAATAACCAGACTTGTTCAGAACATATTCCATATTAGAAGGACTGCTTGCACAGCTAGAAGAAGTAGGTACAAACCAGGACAAGAGTAATATCTTTCAGTACATGAGATGCTATCTGAGCTAGGATCAGTCTATGATGACACTTATAACCGTCAAAGACACAATATCAAAACTAAATGAGTAATGTTCACTTCCTATTTTCATTCCCAGGCTTCATGCTGCTGCCCCCTGCCAAGTAATAAACTTGAGTACACTCACTCTTCGAAAGACCACTTAAGTCTCTCTTAAAAGAGTCATAATCCACGATCGGGATCCATCAGACCGCAAGAAGTGTTATTAGTAGAATGGATACAAAGGTGTAATTAAGTAGTCAGCTCTGCAGCACTGGGTATCCAAGCTCTACGTAAAACCCTACAAGCACTGCACTGATAACCATCGGCATACCCTACTACTCATTCTTCTCCTATTAATCACAATATCACACTGTTTCCCCTCTTTCTAAACGTCATATTGTTTTCTGGAGTTTGGACAAGTCGGGGCAAGCCAGAACCCCACTGCCGAGCCATTTAAGGTGAGTGCTCAGTCTCTCCAAACCAGCTCGGGGGCTCTGGGCCGAAGCGGCTCCGTGCACCTCCCAACAGGCGCCCGGTTGATTCTGTGCGCCTTTCCCGGTATCCTGCTGAGCTGCAGCCAGCCAGCATCATGAGTCTCCCTTTCTCTACATCACACGTGCGCGCTGCCGCCGCCGCCGATGCCCTTCCTTTTCCAGCTGAAAGAAGAGACAAAACTCCTCCAAACATTTCTCAGCCCCGCTGCTGTGCGGCCCCGGGAGCGGCCCCAGCGCCGCGCCCCCCGCCCGCTGCCCCGGGCACCGAGCCGTGCCCGCAGAGCCCCGCCGAGCCCCGGGCCGCCGGCGGCCCCGGCTGCAGCCCGGCCCCGGAGCAGGTGCGGGGAGCGCGGGCGAGCCCCGCATCCCCACGGGAGAGCCCCGCGCCGGGAGAGCCCTGTGCCGGAGTGACAGCGCGGGAGCAGCGGGCGAGTTTCGCGCGGCAGCCCCGCCGCCAAAGGCGCTGCCCGGGAGCGCGGGGAGCCCGCGGCGCCTCCGCCACGGCGGCAACGGCCGTGCCCGGGGGCAGCGCCTGTGCCCGGGGGCAGCGCCCGTGCGGGCTCCCCAGCCGCGGGGAGCGGGGCAGAGCGCGGCCGCCGCCACTCACCTCGCACCCGGCGGCTCGGGGGCAGCCGCTGCCTCCGGCGGCCTCGTCCGTCAGTCCGTCCGTCAGTCCGTCCGTCCGTCCGTCCGTGCCTCCGGCCGGCGGCGGGGCGGAGCGGGGCGGGGGGAGCGGCGCGGCCGCGGGGGGCGGGGGGCGGCACCTCCGGCCGGCGGGCGGGGCGGGGCGGGGCGGCCCCGGGCTCGGCGCCCCCCGGAGCGGCCCGGGAGCGATGTGGGAGCGATCGGGGGGCGGCGGGGCCGTGCGGAGCTGCCGGAGCTCCAGGACCCGCGCCCAGCTCCCGGCCCCGCGCCACACGGACCGGACCGGACCGAACGCGCTCCCGTTCCCGCTCCGCGCCTTAAAGGAGCCGCGCCCGACGGGGCGGGGAGCGGCGTTTTTGGGTCCCTTTCACCGAGCGTGGCCAATAGAATCCGTAATTGTTCAAAGGAGGGCAGGCCCAACAGAGAGCTCCGGTGCAGCACAGGGCTGGCAGGGCTCGGCGCCGCCACTCACGGTTATTGGTAGCTCCTGCATTAGCAGCGTTTCTGGACAGTGTTTCCTTCTCTGTAGTGTACATTCAGAGACACACGACTGCTCTCTTCATTAACTTGCACCCCCTCTCCAGGCTGTCTCAGCCTGATGGAAGAGTTTGCTCCTGCTGGGATGCAGCAGATCCTGGAAGACCTTGGGGAGAAGGTGTCTATAGAAGCAGTTCGATAAATGTCCTGCTCCTTCCCTTCCGCTGGGGCCACATGAGGCAGAAATTGGGAAGTCATCACCGCATTTTGTTTAAAGGTGAAACTTTTTTCCCTTGGATGTATTTATTTAAAATCAAGGCATGATTAGGAAGGTGGAGGAAATGACATGATACAGAGACTTCACCTTTGATTCACGGAAGGTGTTTGTCCACACAGTGAAAGGGAAGCATAGCATTGAAACTGACTAATATTAAACATCCCAGAGGGCAGAATCTTTTTCTCTTCCTTTCGCTTCAGTCTTTTACTTTAATCAAACATTTTTAAGTGAATTACACGGATAATTCAAGACCTGCTTGATCATGTCTTACAAAGCAACCTGCAACCTGACCAACAGCACGGAGAGAATAATCAAAAATCTAAAAATCATTTGAAGAATGTGTTAAACCTTAGATAGAGGACGCCCAGAAGCAAATACAATAACATGCTTCTGTTCCATTCAGTCGCAGAGAAGAGCTATCTTCTCTATATCTGTGTGAAGTCTGTGCAGAGAAGCAGGAGAAAATCTGAAGGTGTGGAAGCATGCTGAGATGAAGCAAAGCCAAAAAATTTCCAATCAATGCTCAACAAGTAGTTTACAAGGCATGCTACAAAATCTCTCTGCAGCGCCACAGCAGCTTTGTGCCTTAGATGAATTCAGAATGGATATTGAGGGCTTAGCTTGAAACATCACTGGGCTTTATGGCTTTGTGGCAGGGAGAATTTTCTTAATTGCAGGATAATGATGTGGTGTGGGCACATGCCTTTTGCCAAGTGGTTATGAATTACTTTGTGCAGATACATGAAACCCACATCAAATAGAAAGCACAGACGTGTCCTTCCAGTCTGAAGGAGAGAAGGAAGAAAACTACTGTGGAAAGAAGGTCAAACATAAATCACAGCAAGGTTAAAAGCCATGGATTAAAAAACTGACCTTGAAAATATGGTTTATCCTGCTGCCTTTCAAGAAAATTTGTCCTGTTGTTCAACACCCCTATATGAAACTATCAAAGGCTTATCTTTCCTTGTTAAAAAAAAAAACAGGCAGCACCATCTCACTAGAATTGTCAAGGTTTAGAGATGGAATTCTGATTCTGAAAAAAATGCCCTTTAAAATAGGCCTGAGAGAATTGTCTGAGGGGACAAAAAAGTAATTGGAATGCTAAATTTGCTTTTCTTGTAGATGACATGAGGCTGTTCTTACTTGTTTTCAAATATCAGAATAGTTTCTTGATGGAACTTTTGTAACTGAAAACCTGCAACCCATTTAACCAGAACTCTGTTTTCACCCGAGCTCAGAGCTGATTTGTGTGTCTGGATTTAGCTTTAGGCACGGTCCCTGCCATCTTCTGCCAGAGACTTTTCTCCTGCAAACTTAATCCATGATCCAGATACATGATTATTTCAAATTTACATTTCAAAAGGAGTAAAAGATTGATTTTAATTCCAAGGGAGAAGAGGGAAGCACAGTGATGTTGTCGAATCTTTTGTTCCCAGAAGAATCAGCAAAAAATTAACAGTATTGAAGAAATATAATTTGGGTCAGACCAACCATCTTAATCCATGTCTGCTATTTTCTACTCTTTTTTAATGTGTTAGACATAAACATGTTTGATTTATGACAAGAGTCAAAAACATCTGTACTTTGGGGCACAAGCAAATACTTATTTGAACAATGGGCTCCCTGGGGAGGGATATAGAAAAGAAATGACATTTTTTTGCAAATAATTCAGTGTTTTCCACTCCATAAAGTATTTTGCTTTGTTTTGAAAAGTGCTCTGCAGAAGACACAATGACTCAATCCATTATAAAGGAGTCCAGAAACTTTCACCTTTATGTGACTGTGTGTCTGTGAGCCAGGGGAGCACTGGGGAAATGCTGATACCATTTGCTGGCCTCAGAGTGACCCATGTGAAAAGAATTGGTCATCTCGGTGCCATTGGCAGCATACAAGCATTCACATCTTAAAAACATTTGGAACTAGTTGGCAGTCTGAGGCCTTGTCTGTACTGAAGATTAGTTCTGATTTCAGGAATTATTTTAGCTTCTGGTAAAAACCCACTGTAGATCAATTTGTGCAAATTGTGATCTGTGCTGCCATCTGCATCCATGAATGGCTGATGTGGGGATTAGTTCTAATTGCAGATGAGGTTGGAGGAGAGGAACCATGTTCTGAATAGTTACACATTCTGGATCAGCTCTCGTGATGTGCTTCAGTAGTTTATTTGAAGTTTTTCAGGGAAAAAAAGTGTCAAAAATATCAGAAGATCAATATCTGCACCATTTTCAGTTCAAGCCTGCACTGGCCAGAGATTCAGTTCTGTAACCAGATGCTGTGCTCTGTGTGCATTGACATGATTAGAAACAGGCTGGAAAGTAACATTTAAAGTCACTAGAAAACCTCTCAGACCTCAGTAAGCCAGGTCTGGGAATGAATGCCGTGCCCTCTCCTTTCAAACCATGATCTTGAATGCAGACATCTTGCACTTGAGGGCCTTTCCTGCCAAGCCTTGGAGCTGCCCTCTGTGACAAAGATGTGCCTCACTGCAGAGCCCAGTGTAAACTCCTAATGTCAACAAAGAAGCCAGAGCAGAGCCAGAATTAATGTCTGCTCCTGTGAGGTTCTCACATATAGAGAAAGCAGAAAAAAAAATTAAAAAGTAACAATCACATTTCAGCTGCTTCTCTAAATGAGCAAATTCAACAATGTTGCAGTCTAGTAGCTTTCTGTGCCTGTGGTAAAGCTATGCCAAACTACAGTAAAAAAGCCTAGGGTCTTTTAAAATAAGGTGTGAAAAACTCTGTAGCAAGTGTAGAATTTTAGAAAAGAGCCAAAGCCTCTGTCCACCCTCAGAAGAGCAAAATGACAGAGCTCTGGCAACCATAGCAGCCACCCCCGATTTATTTACGAGTTCCTGGAGCTGGTCCAGTGTAATTATGGGCCTGAACTCCAGATCAGATTCACTTGACATTTGAGAAAGTCTGTGGAAAAGCAGTAATAATAAACTGATAATAACCATTCATCTCATAAGCAACAAAAAATAAAGAGAAGAGAAAGGGCAGGTGGGGAGAGGCGGTGCCAACATAATCCCCAAAAAATCTCCTGTTTGTCAGGAGATACTTTCAGTACAAATTCCTATGTATTTTCTAAGAGGAGCTGTGGAGAATGTTGGAGTAAGTCCTGCCTTATGTCTGTGCTATTGCAATCATTGCACTGGAAAAAATGAAAATAGGGGGTGCCAAGGAAGTTGGGATAAGTTAGGACAGCAGTTTCTGCAGGTGGAGTACATATTTTGTGGCCCACATGGCATTTATACAAGCATGCTCATCACCTAAATCATCTTACCGAGGAGCTGTTGAGTTTAGAAAAAGATGTTTGAATAAACTGTGCTGGAGCATATGATTTGTTTTAAATTTCATGCAGTATGGAAATACATTTTTTGTGCTTTACTGTTGGTCTCTGATTCTGCTTGTTCATTTCACTGTATAATATGGATGAGTACCAGGGTTAAAAAAAAATCTTTGTATGTAAAAACATCTGAAGCCTTATATCAGGATTTATATTCCACTTTTCAGTCCTTTCTGTTTGAATCACTTGATATGATTTTCAATTGAGGTTCTGTAAGACTGCTTTAAAAACCCAACTCTTGGAATATTTAAAAAAAATATTTTAAAGTAATGTAAGTTGATTAATTGTACTGAATTAAAAAGGCAGCTTCTCTGAGAAGAAAGAGGGCTGACATTTAGTTTACAGTTGTCTCGAGTATTTTGTTACAGGTGATGGAATTGAATTGCAGGTTATGAGTGAATGTTTAGCAAAGCAAGAGCAGTTAGTTACATTTATGCTGCATGTAAACAGCTTTTCTCTATGTAGATTTCAGAATATATCACCCACACATGCACAGGTACAAAGGACTCCACATATGTGAAAGGCTTTCCTCAGAGGAAGCTCTCCAATTAGCTGCTTTCATCAAACAACAGCAAGCAAATGTCAAAGTTCCCTGGCAATCAATACCAAGGCCAGTAACACGAGCCAGTGTCTGAGGGAAAAGGAATCCTGGGTGGATGAATGGGGTTACTGGCCCAGAACGTGCTGCCTCCCAGTGACCTGCTTTGCCGTGCTCACCTCGCTCCTCAGGAGCTCCTGCTCACAGCTGGGGTGAGGGCCTTCAGCTCTGAAGGAGAGGGAACATTGGAAAAGGGTCCCAGCTGTGTTTGGAGCAAATGCAGCTCTCAGATACCAACTGCATGTATGCTTTTTCAGGTTAGCATGGATCCCATGCACTGAAGTGGTTTATCCTGTTCTCCCTGCTCTGACAATGGTGCCATGTATTCACGTATTTCTGCATAGGAACTATAGGTAGAACTGGGGTTGGTTGGTTTGTTGGTTGGTTGGTTGCTTTGTAAATTTTTAATTTGGCTTTTTATTTAATTTCTTTATTTGGCATCTCTTTAACACATGAGGTTATTGGGCTATTTCTCCTAGGTCTTAAGGAGGTGACAGTCTGAGGCACTGGAATAAGAACAATAATAAAAGTTTGATTTATATGATAGAATTTTTTTTTTTTACCTACCTTATATCTGGCTTTTACCAGACATATTTTTTTACGTTCTTGGCAATTTGGTTGGGGATGGATTTGAGAATGCTGACAATTGTCCGGAACAGTCTCACCAGAATAGCAACTCTGCCTGAGCTGCTGGATATCTGGAAATCCTAGACACATTCATGTGCATTGCAGATCAACTCCCCAAAATTCTGCAGTACTTCCAGTGTTAAACCTTCTGAGCATATGTTGCCCAGCTGAACAGCACAACCCATACTAAACCCACTTACTGAGCAAAGTCAGATTAACTGTACAATTTATGCACTGCACCTCTGCTATTTGGACATGCCAGGCTTATGGTGATTTTCTGTTCTTCACATGCTCATAGAGTTCTACAGAGTAGTTCTTTGATACAAATAATTTGACCTTTTATTTACTTGTTTGCATGTCTCCCCACAATCAGACATTGTTACCTGGAAGAAAACTGATTTTTGCTTGGAGTCAATCATAAAATTCTGCAAGACTGTTTTAGTTTGAGGATGCTCCCAAACCACTGAACTCAGTAGAGTGTTGGAGCACAGGGTCATGCTGAAATGAAGCTTTCAGCTACTGGCAGCATCTGAAGAGCGTCAAGAAAAAGCTGAAGGCCTCTGTACATGTCCTTCAGAAAGTGGCTGGCACTGACATACAGATTTCAGAAAAGGCAGTGAGCCTGTCTGTCACAGAGTTTTCATCACATTCATTATTTGGTGTAAATGGCCTCACATAGAGATCGCAGTTACAAAGATACAAATTCTAGTGCTTCTAGAATAATGGATTTTGACTGTCATTCCTCATCTTGGACTTCTAGTACCATCCAGCAGTCTTATAGCAGATATTAAAATGTAAAACAATTAACATGCAAGAGGAACAAAAATAGTAATTCCATAATAATGACAAGGAACATCAACATTAGCATTTTGCTGTTCACCAGAATTTAGAGAGTTGCTGGCATCAAATATTCATGGTCCATAGTGCTTAAAAGGAGCTGGACAGCACTCAGGGGCACCCCAGTGACTGCACAAAGCTGTGTGTCCTCTGCACAGATATGTGCAGTTTTTTATTTATCTGACATGTGCCCGTGGCACAATGAAGATGATAATCTCTAATGTTAATGGCTTTGAAATATGCAAGGGACCTAAAAGCAATTGCTCACAATTCCTCAGTCTTCCAGCCTCAGTGAGCTGTGTGATTGTGGCATTACAGAGTTTGGAGTCTGTGGTGACTTTCTGTAATGGCACAGGCAACAAAGAGATGGAGCAAAACTCATGTGGGTTCATTCACATGCAGGACTTCTCCACGTGGAAAAAGCCCTGCAGGTTCCTTGCACTTGTGTAACTGAGCTTATCTGCTCATTTCTTCCAACTTCTGTTTCCACATAGTTGGTGTTCTGCAAGGTTTCACTTCTGTTTCCAACACTTCAAGGGAATATTCAATTTATAAGAAATTATGTAAATTAAAATACCACTACTTTAGGCAGTTCACTCACAAAGCCTTAAGATACATTAGCCTTTCTTAAAAGCCTTGTATGAAAGCAAGGTCTTTACTTACAAACTTCTACAACTAGAGGAGCTTTAGCTGCTTCAGTGCGCACAAACTTTGATTGCTTGTATGGAGAGCATGAGAGCAAATCTCCCACTGGGAGTCTTTTGCTGCAGAACTGCTTGGGTTTAGAGAAAGGATTGTTTTGCACTACTTTGGAGTATCAAGGATTTTATTTTACATAGTCAAGTCATTAAACAAGTTGTACTCAAGGGGACAACAGTATTTGGGAATGTCAGTTTAATTTTCTTAATTGCTTCAGCTAGAAAAGAAGGAGGAAAATCAGAAACATTATATAGTTGGTTTAATTTTTAAAAGAGCTGCAAAACAGTTAAACAAATTTAAGCATGAAACAAAACAGCTTGGAAAAATCATAACTTTGAAAGTTTTTAAATTTTCCCTTTTTTCAAAAATATTGTGACCTTTGAATTAGAAGTCCATGACCCATTGTCTTTGTGTGAGAGCTCTGGCCACTGCTCAGACATCCAGTAATCCTCCACATGAAGCTGGGTTTTCATCTCATTAGCTGAAGCAAGAGTCATTGTGGCTGAAGGAGATGGAAATGTATGGTCCTGAATGATCCACCAGCAATAATAACTTTTCTGGAGCACTCTTGTGCTTAAACACAGACTTCCCATGAAGTTCCACAACTGCAAATAGTTAGAAATATATGAAAAGCACAATCTTTTTAAAATCAATCCCTCCCAAGTCTTATAGCTGCCAGTGCCATATAAACATAAAGTGTGATTAATGTTTACACTCCCAAGGAAAGCCTGAGTTTGTTGCAATATTTCACTTGGATCCTGCAGTTTAATAGTGCATTCATTATTTATTTTCCATCTCAAAGTCATGTGTCAGCAACAGCTATGAGGGCCACAAAAATCCCCAGAAACAATGGAGAGACTTCTTATGGGCAATCCACATCAAAGGGTGAAAGACTGTAGGGGTGGAAACTGGAGCTTAGAGTGACTTCTGTCTACAAGAATGCAAATGTTTGCAATCTCACTTGCACTGTTTGTCTCAGAAAAGCTACATGGGACCCATCCTCCTGCAGGCTACATCTCATCTGCGAAATAAAGATCTCACTTTTGGCTTGCCTGAAGCAACTTTTCAGAGAAATAAAATAAGGTTGTTTGAATAGGAAAGCCCTAATTTAAACAAGTAGCGCTCTGTACAACTCAGAGCTTTTTCAGCAAACTGAATTCATGAAGGAACAAAAAGCTAAACAGAGATGTTTTGTCTTGTAATGAAATGCCCCAACGTCTTCTAGGCCTAAATAAAACTTTAAAGGCAGGAATTTTATAGAAAGACAGATTTTATGAGGCAAATTCCTGTTTACTACCGAGTGATAGAGTACTTGGTGACCTAGATGTTTGTTACTGCCCAATTGTATTGTGATATTTCAGAAACATCACCAATGTCACTGTGTTGTGGGATGTAAATATTGTCTTCAGTATAAACTAATTTTGCTAATACTCTTCTATATTCACTGGTTGTCTACAACATGACTCAGGATTGGCAAGATTAAATGGAAAACAGCGTGGGCCACCAGCTTCAACTCCCAGCCACAGAAATGGAGGACAGTGTGTCTTTCAGCTGAAAACTCAGTCTCTGGTTGTACACAGTTTGTGTGAGAGCCACTGCACACATCTCCAGAGCAGTCCAGAATATTGTCACTAGCACACATCTCCAGAGCAGTCCAGAATATTGTCACTAGATTGTAGGTAGTAAGGCAGAAGATACAAAAAACGTTCTCAAAGATTTCCTTGTAAGTTCATTTGCAGTGCTAACAATTTCACACACTTTTTCTCCAGCCCTGGAGATACTGCTGCCAAAGATCTGTGTCTGGTAATAAGCAGAAGCAAAATGTAAAAACGTAATCCCAGCAGTAACACTGTGTGGAGTAATTTCCATAACAGTGATAATTTTGTAAAGATCAGAAATTACTTAGCCATAAAATATATACTCTAAACTAAAAGTTCAAATACCTCAAATCAAAGGCAAATTATTTTCTGCCTTCTATTTTATATATTTGTTTGTTTGTTTATGTTCAAGTTGAACATATTTGTGCAGTATTTGCGAACTCTCAAAGGATACAGTAGTAATCTCAGAATTAAATAATTGTAGTGGAAGATTTTAAGTTAAGCTGAAGTGATTTGCCACTTTTATGCTGAACCCACAAGCTGTGATTGATAGAGGTTTGTAGCAGAAGACATTGGTACTTGTAGCTCTGGGATTGCTTCTCATTTTCTTCGGGTATTTGAGGTTCTACCAAGTGCTGTAATAGCTGGGGGATGGGTAAAAATATTTTTAAAAATTAAAAGGCTGTAATACAACATGATCTGACAACAAATCTCTCTTCATTGATGCACTCCAAAGTCTGGGCGCTGAAATTGGAGATGAGGAGGGAGCGCCTTGGGAAAATCCATGGACATCAGTTGCATTAACTCTGAAACCCATCATGTTGCTGTGGCAGTGTGGAAGAGCCAGAACAGAACCAGCCACACAGAAGGTTTTTAAAAGCCCAGCAGGCTTAATGTCATGGGAAGGTCATAAGCACTGAGCTGCCAAACCGCACTCTGAGACCTTTCTCCTGCTGTGAACTAATGGCTACATAAGGTACAAGGCAGTGGAAAATCAGGTTCTGAAGCCACCCCTCATTAACTGCAAAATGTTTGCATTTTAGCCAATTAAAATGTCTCAGTGTGTTCAAATAATCTGTAAATCCATGGTCTTGAAGCCTGTCCAAAACCAATAAAGAAGGCCAGTACCTGCCACAAAGACGTCACAAGTCAAGGAACTTTCAATGTGCTACACAGGTCAATATAATGAACACATTTGGGTGGGATTGCTTGTGGAGCCACAGATTTGGCCTGGCTTGAGCAGACTTAGCTCACTGTTTTGGAAACTGTATCCTCCTGTGATAGGGTGGAATCTTCTTCCTCTGCTTCTCTGTATTTCTGTCTTAGGTATCTTTACACCCAGGTCCAGTTCCTTATATTCTTCTTAATGATACTCTCTAAAGCAAATAACCTTCCCCAGTCTGATATGAGTGTAATTATATTTCATTACTACACAAGCAAACCATGAAAAAGCCATGTTTTATTCTATGCTTGAAGCAGCAACAAAAATAATAATACTACTCTTCCTTGACAGTGCTGGCACCTATGAATGGATGGAATTTATGGTGTTTCACGTGTGCAGATCACATACAGATCAAATCAAATCAAATCAAATCAAATCAAATCAAATCAAATCAAGTCAAATCTAGAAACATAAGTGGAGAAAATTCAGGTAACTTAGGAGAGACTGAGTTACCATAATGAGAGAAGTTCTGCAAGGCTACCAAGTTATTTTTCCTAGTGGAAATAAAGCAAATAAATATGGAAAGGTAGGAGAAAAGTGTGAGATAAATGAGATAACTATCTCATTAACGGGGACAATGAGTCAGTAAGTTTGCTCTTCAGATGTCCTCTGCTGTCCTATCTTATGCTCCTTTGTGATCACTGGGACCTGAGTGAAAATGAGCAGTTGTGAAAGTTGGTGGAGAGCTGAATTTCTGTTTCTGCTCTTTTAAGGCCTTTTAGTGCTGCAGGAAAAAACACAAAGTGGCGAAGGAGCAGCCTGCTGCCAACAGCATCTGAGATGTTCTGGCTGGTGCCAAGAAGGTGATTCCAGGGCAAACTCCTTCCCAGTCCATTGAGACAGACGATCATCAGGTGAGTGTGCTGCTACCTTACATGGAAAGTGTGCCAAGTACAAGATGGGGAGAACACTTAAATAATATCTATGGTACTTTTTAGTAAAATTTATTTGAAAACAGAAACTTGAAGCAGTTTTCCAATCTATTCCTAGTGCTGGGAAAATATTTTCTAAACGTTCTCCATTTTGAAAATGCTGAATCATCAGTGGGAATATGTCGAGGTGGAAATTTCATATTGGAAATATCTGTGCTCAGTAAAAGGAAATTTGGTTAAGGCTTATTGCAAAGGTCTTAGAAAAATGTTTTTCTTATTTATTCTTCTTTCAGAAGAGCTTTTATTCTTTAAAAAAACAAGCAAACAAACAAAAACCTAAATTGATCTTTTATTGAATTTTAACAAAGTTTTTTATTTCCATTGACATGGCTTTTTTTGGAACATATTCCTTTAGAGAAATTTATGAATTCTCTGATCTTTTTCTCATTCCAAACCTGCATATGTTTCAAAATGTCAGAATTTCCTGTGAAACAGAAGTTCCAGTTCTGCCACAGTCTTGTGTGTGGAGCCTTTAGACAGGGAAATAGTGCTTAATTACCTTAAGCCAAATAAATCCAAATTTGCAGGAAAGAAATAAAAGGGAAAAAAAGTTGTGAGAAGAAATAACTTAGGCAGATTTTTATGCTGAGCATGTCCTCAGTAACTGAAGCATACATGCAGTGGTCCCTGAGACAGAAGAAACTCTTAGAAACAAGAGCTTTCCAACACTAAACCTGTGTCTGCCCTCAGACACTGGTGTGTCAAGGAGACATCAGTGGTATGGTACAAGCCACTCTTCTGGTCACTTTTTTCCTCAGGCTGGAATGAGAAGATGGATTTTGTTTAAATCTGTGGAAAAATAATCACTCATAAAATCATGGAATCTGAATGTAACCATTTGGGGCCTTTTAAAGCTGCCTTGCTTTGCCTAGCTGTGCTAGTTCAACTGCTCATTACTGGCATGCCTAAATATTCATCTACAAGCTTGGAAATCCATTCTCTCTCTGAACAATTTATTCACATAAAGCTTGAGACTTTTATTTTTCCAGTAAATTTAACTCCTGATTTCTCTCTCTCTTAAATCTCTTTTCAGAAGATTAGAAGACAGAATATCTAAGGAGGACATAAAATCATAAGGCACTCACCTTACTGATCCTGCCCAGGAGGAGTATTGATATTTTGAGCCATGTGACCACATCACTTCTCATTTCTAAAGATGCCTTGGTCAGGTTTTATGCTGTAAGATGAACAAAGAGGGAGAGATTTGTAGGCAGTACTAAATACAGCTGGGTGACTTTTGTTACATCAAAGACCAGAGAGTGAACTGCAAAGATTAGGAGGAAGGTTCTGTGCTTTTTTTTTCTTTCAAAGTCAAAAAGGAAACAAAAGAAAGTTCTTGAGTTTGTTTCTTCCAAGAATATGTAAATCTGGATGCATGAAGAAGTAACATACTATGTACATAAAGTCTTTCCATTTCCTGGCTCCACCCATCTGAATTTACTGGATTTTGGCCAAACAGTTGTAACTGCCAAATTTTTCTCTAAGAGAAAATCCATCTGAGCAGAATTTAGTGTTGGCAGAGGATGTTTGGAGACATGTGTGAAAAATTACAGACCCTTTAAGGGAAGAAGTCACCCAATTAAAAATGTGCAGAAAATAATCTATCATACATTCCCATCAAATCCCTTTTGATTTCAAGTACCAAAATAATGACTGGATCAGATCCCAGTTGAGTCTAGAGCTGGCTGAACTGTTTGTTATGGATTTACCATTATTTTTGGAAAAAGAAAAAATTGTGAGTTGAGCTTTTTAATGTTTTAATGTTGCTTTTCACCTACTTTCTTTGTGGAATACCTTGCACAAATAATTTTCAGTCCTTTGGCTCTTTGAAACAGTTTCCTTTGAGCATTTCCACATATTTATCTGTGTTGTGTATTTGTACTCTCAACTATTGTTTTTCCTCAACTGGATGACTCTTAAATTTAAAATAGAGTCATAAATGAGAGGATAAAAATACCAAACTTTAACATATTCTGCTTCTAGAGGATAATTACTTTTCTAAAATATATTAAAGTCAGTAACCACAAGCATTTGGAGAAAATGCTAAATAAGGCAACAGATTAATATTACTACAAATTAACAGAACACATTCTTCAGCTTATTAGCGACTCTATTTGCTACTTGGGATTTTTTCTTTGTCTTGCTCTGTAAATACTGACTCAACTCCAAACACAATAGGTGTCATACTGGACTTGTAGACCAAAAGCCAGTGCAGTAGATTTTCTGTTTTGCAGATAAATAGAAAAGCTGTAAAATAATTCTTTGAAGTTTTTTCCCCGCTTCATTTTGTAATTATTATCAAAACACTTTCTAGTTTAAATAGCACCTTTTTTTAAGAGGAAAAAAAAAGGTCAAAATAATCTCCTTACTTCCAAACTCAGTATTTAATTTTCAGCTTTCTTGAACAGAAACCTTTGCGTGGTTTGACCTGCTGTAAGCATCACCACCCTAAACACATATATCTCTCTGAATAAAGTGATTTGACAGCTATACATGTCTCTTTCTCCAAATTTTCTGTAAGAATGCAGTTAGACAAAATGCTTAACTCAGATTTGGCTACAGGCAATTATTTTCCCCCAAAAAACCCCTCATCCAATCCTCCCAAACCTGTTTTTGGAGTAAGTTTGAAATTACTTCACATATTGAGCTCTTAAATTCATGATTACTTGACAGTTCAACCTGAATTATTCCACATATTTGGTCCAACCCCACTTCTGAAGCATGCCCTAGAGAGAGAAATGATCATATAGCACTCAATTCTCCATGTCCATAAAGATTTGAGTTCTATTTTTTCATCTCAAATTATGTCTGCTTTATCATAGCTTCAGGGAATGTTACAGTTACCCTTTGCTCTGCTAACCAAGAAGAATGTGCCTATTATTCCCCACATTTCTTTCATGGAGCCAGTCCCTGTTTCTGGGTGGATGCAGGAAAAGTGTCCACCTCACCAGATGGATCACTGGAAGCCTGAGCAGAAACAGCCCAATGAGTTTCCAGCCTTGTAGCTTCTGTGATTGATTAAATACAGATCTGTGCATTCCAGAATGGAAAACAAACAAAAACATATCCTCCAAGAGGATCTTCTCTAACCCCCGTGATACAGAGCTGAGAAACTATTCCTACATATGGTAATGAGAAATTTGCAGAGACATTGGCTTCATCAGGAAGCTGCTGGACCCCAGAACACAGGCACAGGCTGCGACACATGGCAATCCAGATAAAACCAGTAAAGATAAAAGGACTTTATAATAAGTATATTTTCTGTAGTTTACATTCCTATATTGGCAGAACTAACTACTTCTTGAAACGATTAAAAAGTTTTTTTTTTTCCTTGCACAATTTGTGGTATACCTGTCCCCTTGTGTCTGATTTGGTAACTAGTTCCAACATTTTCCATAGAATCAAAGCACAATTTGGGTTGGAAAGAGATCCTGGAAGTCATCTGGTCTGATCCCCTGCTTAAAACAGGACTAGGTTCAATATTCAGTCAGGTTGCTCAGGATCTCATCCAGTTGAGATCCGAGTATCTGCAAGGATCAGATCTCTGCAAGCTCTTTGTGCAGCTTATTCTGGGGTTTGGCTGCCCTCAAGGAATATTTCCCTAATCGGAATTTCCTCCTTGCAGTTTGTCTCTGTTGCCTCTTTGACTGATGACCTCCAAGATAAATATATCTTATCTTCTGTACTAAACCACCCAATCTCTAGTTAGGACAGAAGTTAGGTCCCCACTTTCAGCCTTCTTTTCTCCAGGCTGAACAAACTCAATTTCCTCAGCCTCTGCTTTTCAGCCACGTGCTCCAGCCTCCCAACCATTGTAGACTTCTACTAACAGATGTTTTATTTTTCACATTTTCTGCAGTCTCTTAGTGTTGCCACTTTAAAAAATCCCAAGCCATTGAAATTAGAATACATTTTTATTTGTGTAAATTCCAATGCCTTTGCAGTAATCTGATCATCCCCAAAAGGGAACTGCTTGAAAAATATGACCAGCTTTTCTACTCATCTGGTCTGTGGAAAAGTGACTTACTCCAATGAGGCAGCCAAATTTAACGAGGAGAAAAACCAGATTTAGCAACCATATCAAAAGCAGACATGCTTTCAAGAGACTTAAGACTCTTGATAACAGCCCAGGCATCAGCACAAGCAACTTCCTAACTTCTGGTTTAAAGGTGGATGGAGAATCTATTTCTATTCTAAAACGGTTCAAAATAAAAAAATAGGAATGAGTGTGTACATAGGGTTAAAAATTACATATACATTTCTGAACCCATGCAATGAGGGAAGGGCAATGGCAGCATGAACAAAATTAGGGCACTGAGCTTTTTTTTGCCAGAAACTACATAGAGTTAACACAGAGTATAAAAGACATGACTGCAATTAAAATTCTGATTCCTCTTAGATTTCAGTAGAATGGCACCAAGGCAGACTGGCAGATTTTTCTCCATAAAGAATTCTTAACTCTACATTCAACTAAAAGAGGATATGGTTTGAGCCCAGTCCTACTTCCATGATCATATTTAAAATGCCAGAGCAGAATCTGGCATCTGCCTTTATCCATCCCCACCCTTGCATGGGAAAACCCAGATTTGGTGTCAATCAAACACCAAGGCAGGTACGAGCTGAAGTGAGGAGTGAGCACAGTCCCAAGGGCTGGGGTCACAGCCTGCTGTCCCACCAGTCCTCCTGCAAACAGGCCAGCAGCCAGTTTGTGTTTCTGCCTGGCTGAGAGCTCAGGCTGCCAGCGGGGAGTGAGTCAGTGAGCCTGCCAAGCTGCGGTCAGTGCTGAGAGCTGGCTTCTTCCTCCTAGTGCTTCCTCTCCCAGTGCTGCTTTTTCTCCCAGTGCTTCCTCTCCCAATGCTGCTTCTTCTCCCAGTGCTTCCTCTCCCAGTGCTTCCTCTCCCAGTGCTTCCTCCTCCCAGTGCTTCATCCCTCCCAGTGCTTCCTCTTGCAGTGCTTTGTCTCCCAATGCTTCCTCCTCCCAGTGATTCCTCTCCCAGTGCTTTCTCTCCCAGTGCTTCACCCCTCCCTGCATCATGGACAAAGCCAACCAAAGCCAACCATACTTTCCAGAGCATCCCAGAATGGGCGCTCGTGTTTGAGGGACACCTGGGAACCGACAGTCTCAGGTTCCTGCTGGTCTCTGTTGTGCTCCTGGCAGGGAGGGCTCAGCAACTTCCTCAACCCCAAAAATTTCAACTGTGAGCCAAGGCTGAGCTGGTGCCAACACTCTTCCTGTAGCTGATGTGTTTTTATTTTATCCTAGTAATCAGTGACACCACCAACATCAGCTGCAGGGGAGAAGAGAATCTCTGCCAGGTATGGGGCCGTTTTTCACATCTAGCAGGATTTGAATTGTGATTTGAGGAAGTGCTGTTGATTAGTTGTGTCATAGTCCTGCCCATCTGGGGACCAGTGACAGTCCTTTCAGATATAACTACTGGGACAATGGGCACAAAGACCAAGCCAACATTGAGCTGGCTTAGAAGTAGCTTAATCTGACTACATTTCTAGGTTTTCTGGATTTATGCCCAGAAAGCAAACCAAATATATAATATAAATTACTAAGAAAAATACTATTATCAAATAATATATTATATAAACTATAACAAAATAAATTCATTTTACATTTTAGAACTAATATATGCAGAACTAATATAGCTGGGCTGCTAATGCCCCAAACCTCTTTCCAGGTGCCTTGTACAAAGGCAGGATTTCTCTCCTGCTCTGGTGAGTGTACAGCAAGTGTAGTTATGGTTAGTACCTGCCATGCTACATATGTATTATGCTATTGAAGTGCAAGATGTCCATTATGTCCCAAACATTTCATATTTGCATGACCCATCCAAGAAAAAGACAAAGCAGGGCAGCTCTACCTGCTTGGTTTTTTTGGAAAAAGAACCTCAAGGCTCTCCCTGCAGGAGTCTGTTAGTTCCTTGCTGTCAAGATGGAAACATTTCCTTCTTTTCTTTTTTCTTTTCTTTTCTTTTCTTTTCTTTTCTTTTCTTTTCTTTTCTTTTCTTTTCTTTTCTTTTCTTTTCTTTTCTTTTCTTTTCTTTTCTTTTCTTTTCTTTTCTTTTCTTTTCTTTTCTTTTCTTCTCTTCTCTTCTCTTCTCTTCTCTTCTCTTCTCTTCTCTTCTCTTCTCTTCTCTTCTCTTCTCTTTCTCTCTCTCTCTTTCTTTCTTTCTTTCTCTCTTTCTCTTTCTCTCTCTTTCTTTCTTTCTCTCTTTCTCTTTCTCTCTTTCTCTCTCTCTCTTTCTCTCTTCCCTTTTTCCTCTCTTTTTCTTTATTTTTCTCTCTTTCTCTCTTTCTTCCTCTTTATTTCCTTCTTTCCATCTCTCCTTCTTTCTTTCTCCTTCTTTCTTTCTCTCTCCAGTTGGCCTTGTCACTCTGCCTGTTTTGTTTTAAAAAAGAATTAATGCAGAAGTTTCCAAATGATATTTATCTGGGGAAATACTTCTGTTCTCTGGAAGCCAGTATTGTTAAATACCTGTGGATTTACTTCAAAGGAGAGGAAAGTTAAAATACAGAAACACTGGCAAATTAGCTCATTTCTAATTTTCCTCTGCCTATTTTAGATTTGTAGCTACAGACAGACATTAATGTAGGACAAACTTTGGCTTAAGGAGACACCATTATTTCTGTGAGACAAGGGTCAGAAACAAGCTCTGGAAACCATTTGTCAATAAAACCCTGATAAAACTAGGAAACTATTCATGTGGTTTGTATTCCCACTAAGTCTTGTAAAGCTCTATTTATCATGGTGACAGCCACCAAATAAATCCTGCAATTATAAAGGGACACTGCTAAACAGTTTTGACACTGCACTGTTGAGCTGAAACATCAAACACTCAGCTGAGCCATGTTCTGGGAAGACACTGGAAATATCTCATTACCAATTTGTGAGGGGCAGCATATGGACTCATGTAAATGAACTTTACTGCACAAAAGTGAGGTACAGAGCAGAGCAACCAATGATGCTTGCCACCTGTTCAGCATGAAAGGATAACTTGAAATTAAAGGAGAGTGGGAAAAGGAGTCAGATGTAAAGGATACCTTCCCTGAAGATGGTTTGCAGTGGGTTGTTGTCCCTGGAGAAAGATAGATACATCTCACCCAGGCAGTGACCCTGCACATAGACAACAGTTGCAATGTTGCCACCATGTATGCAATTCCTGATAAGTTTAAAACATTAAACAGTTGGTCATGAGGAGAAGAATGCCAGCAGCACTTCAGCTCAGTGTGGGCTTTGAGACAGGAAGGCTTTCATGTGAGCCTGAAAAGGTGACAGCAAGTCCTGAGATGGCTGGTTAAGGACTGAGAGTGAAGAAGCCTTTGACCCTCTGGTTCTCTTTGGCTGTTTCCGTTTTTTAAAAGCTTTAGGGAAACTCAGGCTGCCTTGGCTTTTGGGTTAGAGAAAGGCCTGGTTTCTCTGCCCAAAGGTTAAGAGACTGCCTGGTTTTCCACAAGCATTTTCACCAAAAGAACCCGTGCCAGCTGCCATGGCACTTCCAAGCCTGGTCTGTTCAAGGCTCTGCAGAGGCAAGCTGCACACTTCCCTGGTTGATTCTTTTCCCAGGCCAGGAGAGGAGCCAGCACAGACGCCTTCTAACAACTGTGCAGAGAAAGAAGCTGGAAAGGCTGGTACCCAGCATTGTTTTAAGTAATGAACTCTAAGAAGAAAGGGAAGCCATCAGTTTCCTGCTCTGTTGCTGTTGGATGAGTGGCCTCAGATTTCCTCTTGCTCATCTTGTGCTTCTTTGTTTTCCCTCTTCCTCCATCTCAGAGTCCTGAGTTCACTAAAAGGCTTGAATTGACCCCACCTTTCCCGTTATTCCAACAGTCCCTCCTGTCTCCTATTTCAATAATATTTTCCCCATGACATCCCCTGAAACCAGGTTTATGTAATATAAGTACAGCAAATGAGTCAGAAAGAAATGGAGCTAACAAGCCATGCATCTATCATCACCCCTCCCCTGATTTGTCTCTGGTATTATATCCCACAAACTTGACCATTGTTTGCTCTTTCAAATTGCAAGTTATGAAGGCCAGGAACTCTATCTCTGCCTGCATTTGGACAGCACACTGTTCAGCAGGGACCTAATTTCTGCTTGGGGCATTGCTATTATATTAATTACAGTAACTGAGAGTCTCAGGTGTGCTTGGGCTGGAGCTGAACCAAAAGAACAAGCAAGCCTCTGGACTATAAGAAAGGCAGAAGCTTACTCAGCCCTGACAGTGGAGTTTCTCACTTTTGCCAAACTTGGAACAGCCATTTGTATTATTTTCCTGAAACAGTACAGCAGATTCCTTGTAGGATACCCTAGGGGTTCTAGCCCAAGGTTTTCCTCAGCGAGTTGGGCACAGAGCTGAGGAATGCCCTAGGGACACCTCCTTAGATCCCTCCTGCATACCTGGATGAAGGCCATCTGCTAAGAATTCCCTAACACCACATCCTACTTGACCTGCAGTCAGAGTCAGTTTTGTTGTCCAGAGCCTCACCCTTCAGGCCATGTACCTTGTCAAGCCCATTGTGTGCCCAGCCAGCTTCTGCAGAGAGCTTTTGACTCCAAATAGGGCTCTAGTGATTCCTTTGTATTGTCACTACACATCCAGGTATGACTGGAGTTAAGAGCCTTGCCTCCAAGGCAGTTAGATAGTCTGCTATCAGCTTTTAGAGAAATAAATCCTTTTGTCCATACATCTGCATGTATTCTGTCAGAAGTGGTGCATCTGTTGCTCTGCTAGGCAGTAATCTCAAGCCTGCACCTTGTAGGCTGAAATATATTGGGTGCCACTTACCTTTGTACACAGGCATCAGTCACTTGTGTCACGTGCATGGCAGGGCTGCCCGAGCAGAGAGTGACAGCTCCTTTCAGTGGAGTGACAGGGAAGCTCTTTAAGATTTGTTTAAAGCTCACAATCACTGGCTTCCCTTGGTTTCCAGTTTCAAGACTGGAGCAGCTGAGCTGTTTTGACAAAGCAGAATGTATCAAGGCAGAGAGCTAGGGTGATGAGAATGCACAAAGAGTTGGCAGGTTCATTTACTCACTCTCTGGAAATCTGGAAATAGGGATATGGACTAACCTTGAGTTCAGGAGACCTGGCTTAATCCCATCTCTCTTAGCAGCCTGGACAAGAGGTTTCACTTTTCTGTTTCACCTTCTACTGTGTTTGTTCTGTAGATAAGTAGGCCTGGTTACTCAACCCCCACTGAATTCCTTTTTCAAATATGAAAACACATTCACAGAGAACTTGTAAAGTGCTCTGTAAAGCTTGAATGGAAATGCCATCCCCACACCTACCAGCCTAACTCAGAGCTGAACTGTTCCCTAAATGGTTTCACAAAGCAACATGGCAAATCAAGTCAGACAACAGAAAGATGGAGATTTTAATTTCTGGATGTGTTCTCAGAAGATCAGATCCTTTTCCTAACTCTGCTTTTGTAGCTGGCATCATCTTGAGGAAAACTGACAGCTTGAAAAGCAGAGGTGGGAGGGAAAAGGGGATCTTGCTGGCACTGTGAACAGGGTCAGCACTCAGCTTGAGCAGGACCTGCTTTGACCTTGTCTGTCTCTCTTTTGGAAAAGACAGCTGGGTAAAGGGAAGCAGCTTTGTATAATTTTGAGAGATTTCTCAAAAAATTGCAAATGTCACAAAACTAAGCTAACATGGGAAACTCTTGCACTTTAATCACACTGCATTTTCCAAATTTAGGTAGTGATTCATCCTATTTAGTTTCTCCTGACAGTGGTTAATGGCAGATATTTCAGAAAAACGTGTAAGTAACTTTATAAGTAGATAGTCAAAGGTTAGGCTGCCCAAGACAAGTTTCTTCCTAAAGTTGGCTAGCTGACTGATGGCCTGGTCCAAGAAGGTTTGTTTCCCCACAGTAGTGTTTCAAAAAAGGTGCAATGATACACTGATTCCCTAGATTGCCTAATCACCCACTGAATTATTTGTTATTCCAAAGTACAAGTTATTAGAAACAGAGCAGGAAGGAATGTTTTGAACTGTCTTGGTTTCTAACCTACTCAGATGAACCAAAGCACTGGAGAATTATTTTAAGTGTCCTTCAGAGGGAGTAGTAAGAAAGTGTGATTCTTGAAAAGTAGTTTCAGTTGCATCCATTTTGGGGGCCATGCCTCTATTCTCTATGTGTTCACTCCTCAAAAAAAAAAAAAAAAAAAAGAAAAACAGAGTAGTCAGAAGCCAGAAGCGGGTTTGGGTAGTTTTCATAGTTTTCATAGCTTTCAGAGTCTGGGCTCAGTCAAGTACCTGAAAGCTGATGTTTGTTTGGCATTTACATATACCCCATATTTCACCAGATGAAGAACCAGTAAAACACTCTCTCACATAACAATTTTCAGCTCTCTGACTTCTGGCAGTGGCCAGAAACCCTGCAAAGTGAGCTTGCTCTTGTGATAGTTCTGCTTTTTTGGTCCTCATCCCAGAAGGAAAGAAGAAGCATAATAAACATCTAAAAACTTACTCTTGGGAGCATTTCAGGTGCATTTCAGTTACAGTCTGCCTCCAAAGCAGGGTCCTTCTCTAGAAACATCCTCAGCTGACAGCCCATGGGATGGGGAAGATCTGCAGGTGGTTGCTTCAACTGCTTGTGGCTGACTGGAGTGTCTCTGAAGAAAGAGAAACATTCCATTTTAAACATTTTTGCTGTAACTATTAGAGGGTTTTTTCTCATTCAGAGTTTGCATCTGTTTTAAAACAGACATCAGCCACAATGTGTGCTCTTCCTATTTAACTCTTTCAACCAATACATTTCTGAAGACTTGAAGAAGAAGAAAAAAAATCCCCATTCTCATCTTCTCAATCCTTCTAAAAAATTCCACAGTAATAATGTCCAATTTTCTGATGTTACTTCAGCCTTGAAAGGATCATCTAAGGGGACACCATGAAGCCAGAAATCCCTACTAGTCAGTGGCAGCTGCATAACTGGTTGGTCACCCTTGCCCGTGTGTGTGCTCTGGAGAGAACAGCTTGTCTCCAGTGAAGCCTTCTAAAGCCTACTTCTTCCCAGCTTTTCAAGGCATTTGCTGTGCCTTGATGCTGTGGCAATCCCCATTTGTCTTGTGTAAGAGCACTGGAACCTCACTGCAGTGACCTTCATGTATGTTATTTCATAAGCCACACTTGGAGATGTAGTTGTCAAATTATTTGGATCTCACAAGTTAGTGCAGAGACAAACATAGCCCAGATAGGCTGAAAACTGAGCTAAAAGGATTAGCAAAGGTGGTTCATAGGCACTTTTCTCGCCCTACCCTTTTCTGTGGAGAAGCTGCTGTTGGCCCAGAGGTACAGTATCATAGGCATTTAAGGTTCAGTGACTTTGTAAGAAATGAAGAAAATTAAGAAATTTTGGGACAACACCAGGATATTTAATAGAGTCAGATGAATAATTGGTTCTAAAAGTGAATTTAAATTAATTTGTGGTGGAAGTTCACATCTTGAGAAGCTGCATCTGTCTACTCATAGGAGATCTTCCACTGCTAGATGATTTCTTTGTGTGAAGGAGATTTTTCCACATCTAATTCACCAGCCACACTGGACTCAAAAGGAGTGGCAAATTACAAGCAAGGTGGCAGGGGTTCTGTTTCTGCTCCAAATTCTGGTCAACTGTCTCAAGTTTCTCCTGCATTAAATATTTTGAGGCCTCAGACACCAGCTGGGAGTTGGGCAGAGGAAGAAAGCAGACACACAAAAGTTAATGAGATGCTGAGCTAAGAAGTTGATGTTCCCTGCCTAGGTAAGGGAAAGAGACCAACTCTTGCCATCACCCAGGGTTTTTTTAGTGTAATCCAGCCTTTGGAATTTATAATTCAGGCAGCTTGGGATAATGTTGTTCTGTCTTTTGCTATAATGATCTCCCAGTGTGATAGAGTTACAAAAAGGGCAGTACATAATGTTGTTCACATTCATGTTTTCCAGGCCAGTTAAACAGGCTTTCATTTGTTTTAGAAGGAATCTATTCAAACTTTGGCAGAGCAAGTCAATAACTGTGTGTTTCCTTTTTTCCTCCCATTTGGAATCCAGTCTGGATCACGCACAGAGATGATGGGGGGGAGGAGAAAAAGGGACCTCCAAGAAGTGAAATGCTTTCCACCATTAAATGAAGCAAAACGAGCCCATTTCATGCATTGCCCTCCACAGCAAGGGCATTAACACAGCACTTCACCCTGTAACAACAAAACAGAGAGACCTTGCCCATCCTGCTGCAGTCCCAGCTCTGGCCCTCTCTGAGCTGCTTTTTATCCGCCCTCTCCAGACAGATGCTCAGGCTGTGGCCCCTGGAGCCATCTGTTCCAAGGCCTGATCCAGATTTCTGGCCATCCTCTGCCTCCTGCTTCTGACATCTGCTCTACCTCCAGCACGTTCTGGGTGTCACTGCTCTCATCTGTGCCTTCCACAAGCCACTGCTTTGCTCTGCACTTGCACCAGCAGCTCACTGCACCTCTGCCCCAGAGCAGCCACCAGCTTTTAGCACTGCATGACTGAAATGAGCTGAATCCTGAAGAAATTAGGCAGGCTGCATGTAAAACAGTGCCTACATTTTTATAAACTTGTCAAGTAGCCTCCAGCTGGAAGGTGGTGAATGGAGATGGAGGATTCAACCCTGGGAGTGCAGAATCAAGGAAATGTGGAAAGTTGTGGAACTTTCAAGAGGCAGCATCTGCTCCCCAGACTCTGAATGAAGTCTAGCAGAAAAGAGGTGTGCCAGAATCTTTATGAACTGCCCCAGCAAGGTGAGCAGCTCCAATGTGCACAATGCATCATATGAGCCTGGTCTTTAGAGGATTTTGTGAATATAATGGTGAGCTCTGAATAAAAACCTGATAAATTCCTCGAGGATAAACTATAGCTCATGGTCTAATCATTTTCCTCATTTCAGTCACTGAAGATTCACATTTTTTTCTTAGTGACAAGTTGAAAAAGTACACTCAGGTAGCATGCACAAAGGCAGGGTAGTTGCTGTTACCCATTTCACTCTGAAAGATTAACTATGAAAGTTTAGCATCACTGACCAAAAATTTCACCCTTAATGCTGAGAAAGAAAGGTAGAAAAACAGAAAGCCCAGTAACTAACAAAACTGTACTGCACCAATCCTCTCCTAAATTTGATCTCTTGCAGGTTGGATGCTCAATCCATCTCCTTTGTTTATGCCTCAAGTGTAAACCTCTTCAGCTCACATTTTTCTGCTTCCAGAGCTAATTCCATGTGAGTCACAGTTCTGGAATGCCAATAAATATGGCTATAACCATGCTTTAGTTTGTTGCTGCAGATCATTTTGGCACAAAATTAGGCCTGTTATTATCTTTGTTTCTGTAACTCTTCTTAAAAAAAAAAAAAAAAACCCAAAAAAAAAAAAAAAAAAAAAACCAAAAAAAAACCAAGGAGCTTCAGGCCTGGCTGTGTGCACCTTTGGGTGCAAAAATGTGAGAAAAATATTCATACCTTGTTGAACCAATCCACAGAGAGAGATGTGTGTCCTTGCCTCTGAAGCCCTCTGAAGTGGGAAAGTGAGGATGACTCTGTTTCTGCTGAGCAGCAAAGTATTGCTATTTGCTAATTGTATTGCTATTTGCTAATTGTGGTAGGATCAGAAGGGGGAGGCCCCAGTGGGACTGCTGATAGGTAGGGGTGTGTTTCCCAAAATCTGTTCCAATGGCACTTTTATGATTAAATTTGTTGTTCATGAGTTACTTAGGAAATAAAGAGTGAATATCTAATAATCCTGTTTCCTCCCTCCCCTCCATCCCTCTCTTTTTTACCTTCTTCCCTTTCTACCTTCCTCCCTCTTTGCTCTCCTCCCCTGCCTTGTCCTTTTTTGTTTCAAGTACAAATATTTTTTTGCATTTGTTTCTCAAGATTAAGTTGTCAAAAGTTTCTTCAACTGAAGTGAAATCCCAATCAGAACCATGGCAAAACCTTTTCCTAATAGGGCTGTCTGTATCAGCTAGTTAAGGCTGTCCCTGGGGCCTGGAATGCAGTGCAGTAACTGAGCTATCTATTTATAATCTAGTTGAAAGATAATTGTGTTCATCTAATATTTAATCATTTGTATGAAATTTCACAAACAAATCAGTCTGTTGGATATTGGCCTAGTATGAATATTTTCTATCCAAAAATACAAAGCAGAAAATCACAGGCAGAGTAACCTCCAGGCGCAATTGGTCCTTTGCAGTTCCCTCTGGCATTCACTTTGGTTTACATCACGCTGAGGACAGCAGGGCTGTTTAGGCTGCAGGTTTCTAGGCCTGGCTTGAAGGGCATTGCCCCTCAGAGCACTGTGGTGTTGTGCTGTCCCCTCTGACCAAGGGACTGCTGCTGGGGAGGCAGGATGTGCCCAGACCACTGCCCCAGCACAAAGCACATTCTGATCTTCACCTACAGCTCTGCTCTTGAGCAATGCTTCCTAATGAATGACCCTTTATCTCAAAATTGCTTCTGAGTGAGTGATGCTGGCTGGGAGCCAACACGTTTTCTCAGCTACTGGAAGGTGTTACTTTGTGAACATCACTCTTTTTAAATTTCTTTTTTATGACACCGAGTTTTTGTTTCTAACTGAAGTAACATGTAGTCCCAAGTCCAATTTTTAAGCCTGGGTTCCTAAACCTATTCTCTTAGCAAGAGTGAGTTTCATTCATAGTTGCTTCCCAGAGAGGTGCAGGTACACATCAGTGCTACTTCCTGAGGACAGATGAGGGTAGGAGGTCAGCTGCAGGGCAGAGCCATCCCACCAAATAAGGAAGGACACAGATTTCACTTTGCATGCTTTCTGGGAGAAGAAAATTTCTTCATCCATGATTTCCACGTGAACCTGCCACAGTTTCACTGCAAGCTCCTTGATAAGATTTAGGTAAAGTAAATAGACTGCATTTTGTTTACAGCACATGATGAAAGAGTGTGTATTCAGGCCAGGGGAAGATCCCATTAAATCTACTTATCCTGAGTTTATGCTTACGCAGTGCAATGCTTTTACATTGTTCTCCAGGGAATTGTGCTGGGATTGTCATTGATGAGGACAGTGCCCTTCAGCTTCCTTGTCTGACAGAGCCCCATTTCCAGCAACTGGGTGGGCCACAAAAGGCAGCTTAAACAAGCCTCCAAAAGATATTAGAATTTAAAAGAAAATTACTTTTTCATCTTTCTGTTGCGAATATAAAGCAAATGCAATGCAAAGAGCATTATCTTTTGCATTCAACTAGTCTAGTGGGAAAAGCCTTTTATAAATAACTGCAAAAATATAACTAAGTACCACATATATAAAATTTATTTTTATGCATGTGCATTAACATACATATATATGGATCCATAGTTATATGCACTGAGATGGAACTGGAATTTCTGTCCAACATAAAGAAAACCATTATTTTTTTAACAATTCCTGAAAATCTGTCCCCATAGTGGAACCTTCCTTAGAGCATAGCTTGTTACCAACCTTGGCTTCATAAACAGTCATTACTATCCTTGTCATCATTATAAGCAGCAGCCTAAAGGGGTCTAAAATTTACTGACAAGAAAGAATTTAATTACTTTAACTGTTATAACTTGTAGATCAATCCTCACAGCACCCAAGGATAAAGTCCATATCTTGGGATGATAAAAGATAAGGTCTGACCACAAGGCCACGCTGTGCCTGAGAGCTCCTTGACTCAAGTGCTTTCCCCAAATGAGCTCAGATGTTTGCTCCAGAGCCATGTCCATGTCCCTGCCCTGCCAGCAGCACAGCCTGAGAGCCCAGCACTGCAGCCCCAGCCCTGGCTCCAGAGGCCCTTCCAGCCCTGACCTGCAGCAGCAGCAGCCAGGTGAGGACCAAGAGGTTTCTACATCACTCAAAGTCCAGATCAAGACTGCTTTTGGTTGATCTGTTTCATGTGTGAAATTCCTCCTGGCATATAACCTAAGAAATATGATCCAGAAATATGATCCTTCAGTATCCTACCACCTGTCCTGTGATGTATGGAGCCACTGTAATCCATTCTCCCTCAGGGGAATGTAATACATTCTCCCTCAGGGGAACACTTTCAGGCATCTAGGCTTTGATCTGTACTTGGATTATGCAGATGTTTCAAAATTACTCTGAAAGTAAGGGTGAGTGTTTCAGCTTTTTGCTTGGTCCTGGAATGAGTTGTCCTGCTGCTTGGAGTCTCTTCAAGAAAGGACCTAATGTCAGATCAAAGGTTGTTATAGCACACAAGGATCAATGGATCCAGCAACTGCTACAAATTAGCAATTGGGGTTAAAATAAAGAGTGGAGGTATTTTTCTTAACCTCATTTGGAATTGTTTGGAGTAATTATCCTGAAGTACATTGATAAAAATAGAAGTCCCTTAAAGGCTGCCAGTTCTGTTGGGATACCTTTTAAGCCATGTTGTTGTTGGATATCTGATGAGGACATGATGATGTGCTGGGGGCAGAATGGAGCTAAACTGATATGACTGCTCATAGAAGGACCACCTCTGCTGTCTCTGACAGCTGTAAAGAGCTTCAGTGGTGACACCCATGGATTTCTTCTAGTTAATGGGGAGAGAGAATGAACCCACTATATACTGAGGCAGCATGAGGGGGGAAGGCAGTCATCCCTGCAGCATGCAGATGTCATCACTACATCCTTCCCCCTTGCCCAAAGCCCTCTGCACTTCTGGGTGTTCAAAAGGCAGACTGCAGGGTCAGAAGGCCTTGAAGAAGTTTTTGTAGCTGTGGCCCTGCTTCCAGTCCTGCTCCCAGCATCACTGCAGCACAGCCAGCCGTGGGGTGGCCTTGGCCCTTTCTGGCCCTTGTGGGGTTGCCTTGTTGTGGTGGCCCTGACACCACAGGAGCTGCAGTGAGCTCTGTGTCACCAGGGGTGCTGAGCATTGCTGGGGAGCTGGGCCAGGAGTGGCTCTGTGTCACCAGGGTGCTGAGCATTGGTGGGGAGCTGGGCCAGGAGTGGCTCTGTGTCACCATGGGTGCTGAGCAGGAGTGGCTCTGTGTCACCAGGGGTGCTGAGCATTGGTGGGGAGCTGGGACAGGAGTGGCTCTCTGTCACCAGGGTGCTGTGCAGAGCCGGGGAGCTGGGCCAGGAGTTGCTCTGAGCTTGTGCACAAAACCAGGACGTGAGCTGGGTAACTGGGCCTGGGTCCAGGAGAGGGAGAAGGTCAGGGATGCCTTGTGTTTCTGTATTTGTGGGAAGTGAATTAATGTGTGCAAAATTCCATCACGCTCACTTAACTTATTTGAGACAATATCACAAAGATCCAGTTCTGAATGCATCCAGAACCCTGCTAGCCTTTATTCATGGTAACATGAAGTTTCATTCCAACCTTTGATGCACTTCCCCAGTCCCTCATTATTTAAAGTGTGGTTTTGCTCTAAAGACTGCCTGTATAAAATTGGCATCTGCTTCCTTAACAGATATATTCCATGTATGAAATCAGAATACTGGTCTAGTGACTTCAATGGCAAGGATTTTTTTCACATGCTCCTTTTTTAGTTGGTGGTATAGAGGCTGAGCTGCCCTCTTGAATCTCAGGCAATAGCAGCATTGCACTTCCCTTTTAACACTAAGCTTTTAGCCAAATGAGGAATAGTGGAATATTTCCTTTAAAAGGAAAAGTGACAATGAAGAAAGTCCTTTTGGTACACATCTGTTAATACACTAAGGGTATGCACTGGTCACAAATCACAGGAAAAATCAGACAAAAGGGGATAATCTCTTGCTTTATACTTCCAACCCAGTCAAACATCCTTTCTTTCTTGCAGAGTTTTTTATACTGCACTATTGGGATGGGGTTTTTTGAGGGCTTCTTTTACATCTTCTCTGCTAGCTCCCCTTGGCTGCATGGCCTCTTTCCCAAACACATAAGCCTTTGTGAAAGAGAGGCAGTAAAACTCTCCCCCCTTCCCTGCCTCATGTGTACTTTCATCTGGGGTAGTGACACATACTTGTGTTTGATGTGGAGGTTCCTGTAGGTTTAATTATATGCTTTCTTGTGGAATGTAATCGTTTCTTCAGCTATCAAGTGGTGGTCACTGTGTCTGGCCAAAGACAGTATTAAACTTCATTAATTCCTGCTCAGTCAGATTCTACACTCATTCATCACTCTGCAATCCCAGGGAAAACAAAGAGGGTGCCTGGTGTGGAGGGATGGGCTACAATGACATGCCCCACACAGGGTAATGCAGCATTGCCTGGTCTCAGGCTGTTTGGGGCTGGGCATGGGACACAAGGAGGGGAACCTCAGCTTGACTTTCACATCTAAAGTGAATCTCTTTGCTTAACAAATCAGAAAATCATGACTGGCTGAAACAGGACTTTGCAAAAAAAAAATAAAATTAGAATAATGGTATTAAATAATTCAATGATCTTCCAACATTTCACTTGAGAAATCGAACCCAGGTTTTGTGAAATTGGAGGAAGCTGGTTGTTTTCTCTGAAAAGGTTTGTTGGGGGGCATGTGGGTTTAAGGAAAAGTAAGCTGGCTACCCAGTGAGCCTTTGTAAAATGCTTGCTTGACATACAGGCACCAGGGATGGTTCACATCTGCAGGCTGGTCACACAAATAATGAAACATCTTTTTGGGTCTTACCCACAATTAAACAGAAAGCATGCAAAGAGCACACAAATTTTTCTCTATGTATAGACTTGAAGGCCTGGCAGCTCCAAACCTGGGTTCAGCTCCATTCCTACTTCCCTGTCTGTTGTAGGAGAGCATCCTGTGCAATGCTGGAACCTCCATGTAGGTCACCTCCTCCCTACAAACCTGGCAGTAAAATAGGTGCCCTCACCCTGAGCTGCCTGTGCCCCTGTGAGCCATTTACATCTCCCTTACATGGTGTGGGGCTTAGAGCAGATGGGGCTCTGACTAATACCATCTACACTAAGTCCCCTCTTACAGTCCCTTCCACTTTATGACAGACTTTATTACTGCAGCTGTGTGCTGGCCTCATGGTTTCAATGATTTTTCTGTAATACTCTCAATCCCTTCTCTGCTCATTGCTCTGACTGATTGGTTCCTTACTCTCACAATAAATTATGTTACATTTTTTTGCAGCAAACTGCATTATGCTGTATTACAAGCTGGTATTTACCATCTGCTGGTCCAATCTCACTAACAAGCCAAAGCCTTTTGAATAAAAGGCATTTTAGTTTGTACTGCCTCTAATACCACTATTCTCTACAGACCTGAAACACATAATTATTTCATCAGGTATTCTGCAAATAAATCCAAGCTGATGCCAGGACATCCTACAGAACATATCTGTGGTGAAATACATGCAGGATTTGGCCTTCCCAAGGCAGAGAGGTAAGACAAGAAGCAATTGAAGCCTTTTTGTTGCCCCCTTACAGTAATTAAAATCTCCTTTCACAAGTGCACTCTCCTTCCTTCTTGTAATCTGGTTTTTGATGTTGCTCCCGGTTTGATCAGTTCTAGAAACCAATTACCACAGGCTTTCCCCAGGGGACTGTTAATTGCTGGCTGCCTCAGAACCACTGGACCATTACACTGACTGTAGTTTTTTAAAGATACTCAATACCACTGTCCACCAATTTGCTACATCTGAACCTGATGGAGTCCTGAGAACCCTAAATGTCCCAAATCCAGAAGTCTCCAACTCTCCCCCCACTTCCCTCTGTAATGCCTGGGAGAGAAATAAGCCTTCCAGCCATGTTCCTCACATGGAGAAAGGTAACGTCTTCCAGTGCCTGATTGTTCCACTGAGTCCGTTTCAGCTTTGTTGTTTTCATTGTTCCAAATTTTAAATAAAAATAGGCTAAAAGATAAACTTCTAGTTCAGTTTTTGGCAATGGCAGTGGAAGGGAAGGAAGGGTTGTGATGATGCTCAGAAATGCTCAAGAGTTTGGAAGCGTCTTCTTATCCCCAGCTGAAATGAAGCCGCTGTGAATTGAGACTTTGGGAGTAAAAGGGTAAAGGCAGCCTCAGGCCAGGAGGATATTGAGAAGGTCAAAGTAGAGCAGGTACTTCAGGCTTTGTCATGAATTCACATGCAGAAAGCCTACAGCAAGACACCTCATTTTAAAAGGAGCTAGCAGAAGCTAGCAGCCCAGGGAATTTGTGTCTGAGACTTGGTGCAGATTATTTCTTCATGCTAACAAATGTGCATTTTCTGCCATAGATGGGAATGTGCAGCCCTTGAGTCCTGCCCTGCAGCTCCTTTACTGAAGGGGTGCCTCTGGCGGCAGCTGAGCACAGCAATGTCTGTGTGAGCCCCAGACTCGGCTGCATTCTCCTCACCCTGACTTCCACACTGCTCTATACCCCTGACTGTGCTGCAGTGTGGATTTTTAAATGGCTTGGAGTGTTATTAAAGCAGGACTTGTAAGGAAAGAGCTTCTGCAGACTGAGGAATACAGCGTCAGCAAAAGAAAACTGTCTCTCAGCAGAATAACTGCATGTGTCAAATGATTCCTTATAAATATGTCTGTGCCACAGACAAAACATTACCACATTCATCTGATACATTTCAACCAGTTTAAGGCTTCAGTGTTTACACTGGTTGGCTAAACAATATAAGCATGCACATTTAAATATAAAAATACACCACTCTTTGTAATAATAAAAATATTCAAATATTTTACTATTACAATACCACATTATAAGATGTTGTTATTGTGTGTAATATAATTATAAAGATGTAAATGGAAGCATTGGTGTGCTTTGAATTGTTGTGCATACTTCTATTCCAGAATATGGCTCAGCCTTCCCCCTACAGCTGTACAGAATATGAATAATAATAAGCACGGGATTTTTCTGCCCACATGAGTCCCACCAGTGATTGTGAGCAACCCAAGGGATAAGGAAATGAGGGAGAAGAGCCTGGAAAGAAACTTGGGGGCATGAAGGTGAAAGGGTTTCTAGAGGCTTATGCAGTGCTTTGGAAAAGTTTGCAAAGAAGCTGTGGTTTCACATTAGTTCCCTTAATCATCTGCAGGCTGGGAATTACAGGGAAATATTGGAATCTGCAGTGACACCAAGTGTGATATGGACTACAGGAATATGCAGTCAGCTTTACTGACAGAAGTAACATCTTGCAAAGGGCTTGGGAAATCAATTGCTAACCCTATTTTGTGGGGAGGGTGATGTGTAGAATTATCATGACTTGAATACCTTCTGGCCAAGTTCTTTCAGATGTTTCACTCAAGAAGAGTTTGATGTTTAGTATTAAATTTATTTATATATTTGACATTGCATGGAATTCTGATATAACAGAGTGTCCTGAAATCACAAGGCAAACACAATAAAGCAAGCTGGATATACAGGTGGATTGTAATACATGATTTTCATTACTGGCTGAGAGCAACTCAGACCCATTGCTCTCTTCAGGGTCCATTTTGTTGGCTTTTACACTCTGTGTGGGACTGAACCACGAATTGGTTTCCCCATGCTGGTGTGGCTGGCTCAGGAAGACAATACTACCTGTCAATCATTTTAGGAAAGGCCACTTTCACAACCAGTTCACTCACTCAACAGATACAGCTGATTATCCAAAATATAGGCCACCCTCTGGACCTCTTTACAAGTTCAGCTTCCTGTACTACATCTGTGGTCACTTCCTGTGTGGTTTTCTGCATGAACACATCATCCTTGCCTATCTTCTTTGAGCCTTTTTCCATGGATGAGTTTCGTGAATTGCCCACAGAAGCCCCCAGTCCCTCAGAGCAGGCCACAGTGGTTCCACCCACAAAGTGAGCGAGTTCATACCTAAAGCATTCCTATTAGCAAAGGACACAATCCACACTCCTATGTTTCAGAGATAGGGTCTCAGCATATAAACCTTTTAGCTGTTTTTAACCAAATAACACAGGCTAAACTCTTAGTTGTGGTGGCAGCCAGCAGCACCAGTGCATGACCCAGCCTGACCCTGTGCCCTGGGCACTGCTCTGCCTGCCAAGGCAGCGAGTTCACTCAGAGCCTCTTCTGTAAACTGTGCCGTGCGCTGAGCAGCTTGAGTGCCTGCCATCAAAATAATAGTGTCCAGCATTTTTTTTATGGGTGGTCATCTTCCTGGGTTTTGTAAGCCATTTTCCCCGTCTGGAGACCATACATGGCTAAGATTTATGTATATTTATTTTTGATGGCCTATTCGCTAACCCTGCAAGATTGTGCATGAAACACACACAGGGTATCCAAAACTCCTTTATCCCAGGATGAGGGAGGAGCAGAGGAAAAGATTGGAGATTAAACAAGTGAGACCAATATTAAGAATCATTTTTTTATTGCATTCTTTAGAGTGAATACACTTTTACAACACATTTTTCTCCTAAATGATGTGTTCAGGCAGAGGCCCAATGTTGTAAAAAACACATAATTGGCACTCAAACAGGTCTGAGTTATTGCTTGGTTGGTGTAATTTTACACCTGTCACTGCCCATATATTTAGAAAGAGTGAAAAAGCCAGAGCTGGGTTGTTTCCCTGCTGGTTGCCTTCAGGCCGTGCTGACACGCTGGCTGAATTTACAGCACGCCTTTCCAGGGGCCAAACAGAGCTCACCTAAGGCACAGCCTGGAGGGAGGGGCTCAGCAAGTGCCCCCTGGTTGCAGCCCCACAGGAGCTGCATGGTTTGCAGCTTGTCCCAGCTGTCCCTGACTCACTGTGCCAGTGTCCATCTCAGTGTGCCCCTCCCTGCCCAAGGCCAGTGGGCAGCAGGCTGAGATAGCCATCCTCTAAGGGCACCTTTATTAGACAGCTCTGTGTTGGTTTTAGTTTGGGTTTGGTTTGTTTTCCTCCCTGAAGGTACCTAGCTTGTGACCTCAGCTGTTTTTCTTGAGCTCAAAATATTCAAATACAGTAGAAATCCAAAAGAGCTGCCAGCCAAGAGTGCCCAGATGTCAGTAGCATTTATCTAGAAGAATAACAGTGCAACCCCAATCCTTCCTCCCTAATTCACCTTCTGGTGGCTGGGAACAAAAGGCTGGACAGGACCAGTTGAAAAGCTTGTCTCCCTCCCTGCTATCAGTTTTAGGGTCCAAGTGAATTGCAGCTTGCCCCAGACTGGTGAGCCCCTCTGCCCAAAGGCAGGAGGCCCCTGGAGCCAGAGTACTTGGCCACAGTGCTCCAGGAGCTCACTGCAGGTGTCCCAGCCTGGGGAGGCCAGAGATGGGGGAAGCAAAACAGCTGGAAACTCAGCTCATGAGCCCAGCTGTGCTAATCCCCTCTGCAGAAATGTTTGTCCAGGTACCTCCAGGCCCTGGACACTGCATTGTAATCCTCCTCCTTCATTTCACCCAGACAGATGATTACTTTTTAATTCTTCTTTTTCTAGTTAGCAAGTGAGTCAGAAACAAGGCAGTTTTCTGCAGAGCTCCGGCAGTGATTTTGCTCAGAATCCCATGAATCACATCCTTTCCCATGGTGCAGCTGACCCCAGCAGTGGCTCTTGCTGATGCAGCCAAGGGTGGCAGGTTCAGCACAGCTCCTCCCATGCCAGGCTGCCCTGAGTCCATCCAGCCCTCCTGCACTTCCCAGGCTGGCTGGGATCCCTCTCCTTGTCTAGGATGGAGCTCTGGCTTGCGTGGCAGAGAGATAATGATCTCCAACACAACCAACACCACTTTGCAGCTGTTTTCTCATCAGATCCATTCAAATGAAGTTGGCCAAGCAGCATCTCAATAGGTTGGAAAATTGGAATATCATCCATTTTTAATAGTTTTACAATTCTGTAAAAAGGTTGGCCTATCTGGCTGTAGGGCTGATACATCTCTGAGTACAGCCAGTTCAATCATATGCAAACACTTTGATTTAAACATAATGAGATTTTATACAATTACTTCGGATACTTTTCCCTCTCAATTTCTGAGAGTCATTAATTATATTAATTTCACGTTTTCCAAGTGAGTTTCTTTTCCTGTTTTGCTGAAAGGAAGAAAATTGTGTCCTGTGAATTGACATTTGCATTTTTGCATGTCCAGATGGTAAAACTCCAAGAACATCTGAAATGGCAGGAACTTTGTGACAGTCAGGCTATCAACATGTCCCCTGAAGCCAGAGGGGACCAATGTAAGAAATAACATTACACTTACTCTATTTTGTCCCTTCTCAGCTTAAACTTTTCAATTTCCTGTGGCCCTAAGTCTCATAAGAAAATGTCTCACCCCCCACCCCCCCCACCTCAGCTGAGCATTGTTGCCTTAGTGTCATATTATATTCACACTTGGGACAAATATTGAAGATGGAGACCTGTTTTTTACATTTTTATCTGTAAATTCTAGCCTAGAAATGTAGGGAGACCTGCAAGACCAAACTGCTCAAAGTCAAGAGGGGCCCTTTGAGAGGGAAAGATTTCCCAGAACAAGCTTTCTCATTGTAAAAGACTAAAATTATTGCTCTCCTGTGATTTATAGTGCAAAGGCCTTCAGTCTTACAGAGCACCTGGAATATTCAGCATTAATTCAGAAACAAAGCTGTGTGTTGTTGATAATGCCTATCTCTGCAGAATCTGTAGTATCAGGGTACGTGTACATATTTTACGCATCAAGAAATTATCCTGAACGGGCTACTAATGTAAATCTATTTGTTGTTGTTGGCAGAATTCACAAGCACGAAGTGCATGTGGCTACAACAAAGCCCTCTGGCTGCTCCATCAATTACTCCTCATTTTCTAGCTCTGACTTGTACATGCCTGTATCTTCCCAGAAAAGATGAATGGTGAGAGATGAAAAAAATTTAATTTATGGTTTCACCTCAAATTAAGCCTTAAGTGGCACATATTTAATCTTTAGCGTTGCAATGAAGCTACAGATGCAGTGAGGTTCTTCACCATGCAAACCTCCTGTGTGAGATCCCTGACCATCTTTACCCTCACCCAGACATGCCACAGTTCCAGCATTCTGAATTTAACTGCTCCTCTCCTTTCTCCCTGACCCTCAGTTCTTCTCCTGGGGTTCCCCCACCTCTCAAACCCACAAAACCAGTCCTGGTCTGGGGAAAAGCTGCTGTCTGCTAGCAGAGCAGGCCAGCCCTGTGCCCTGCATCCCTCTGTCCATGAGTTTCCTTTCCTGTCTGACTGCACACCTCACTCCTCAATCCATGGCATGAATGATGGAATCAGCATGAATAAAATGAGAGACCAAAGTTAGAGACATGGAAGTGATTCCTCCTCTACTCCTGGTCTACTTTAGATGTGTGGACACTCTCTGGACCTGCAGTTTCTGTTAGGGGGCTTTTATTCCTTTAAATCTGTCCCTTTGGCCTCCAGTTTATGACTGGCCAAGACTTTAACACCTTCAGGTATAGGTGGGTATTTGTAGCTCTGGTGTCCTTAGATACCTGAGAGCTATCCTGAATTCCCTGTTCTTGAAAGTTAAAACCATTCTCCCTGTTGTCTGACCTCATGGCGTTGCTGGTTAATTTTTATTCTGTCAGGGACAATTGGGCACTGAAGCAAATAAAGCCAAGGCTTTGTTGAATGATTTCCAAATGTAAGTGACAGACTTGCAATAGGAAGCAGCAAGGCACAATTCCCACCTGGGACCTTACCATCTCTGGCACCTCTGCAGTTGCTGTTTTCATGTGTTTGAACTTATTTCTGGTGTGCAGCCTTCTCTTCTGTCACTCCTCTTCCAGGTAACTTCTCAGTGTACCAGACCACGTTTCAGGGACCTCTGATAATGCCCTGCACTTCAGTTCTCCCTTTTTGCCTGTTCTTTTCAGTTCTTCCTTTTTGCCTGTTCTTTTCTGCTACCTGAGGGAAATTGTTTCACCCATTACAGACACACCATAGTCATGGAGTGTGTGGTTCATTGAGCTGTATATGGTCCTGTGCAACTGTCCCTGCAGGAGGAAACCCAGGCTCCCATTCTCTTTCCTCTAAAAAAAATATGACGAAAACATACCAGAAAGACCACCAGAACATAACAAGAGATAAAGTCACTGCCATCAAAGCCCCTAGACAGATGTTCCTTATTCTGGCAGCTTGTGCAGAGAAAATGCAGCCATGGCCATTGGAGAGGGAAAGGTTAAATGAGGCGTACTGAATGCATTGCTGGGAGAGGCCAGGGAAGATTAGGGGGTTTATGCCTTTTTTTCCCCCTGACAATTTCATGCAGCATCTCAGCACTGCTAGTAAATACCTGGTGCTACTGTAGGAGGATTTAACATCCCAGAGCCTGCTTTTGGGACACGCTGCCTGCCTCTGGAGACAGCCCATGGCTCAGGCTGGCTGTCCCCAGCAGCACTCAGGATGCCACAGGGCTGGGCTCTCCAGCTAAGATCAGCAGGAGCAGCACAGCGTAGCATGAAAGCCAAAACACAAAGCTGGAGGAATGTACACAAAGGAGAAAAGGCAAAACAGTGAATTTTGGGATAACTCCTGACTGAGGCTCACTGGAAATGCAATCATGACCCAGGCTCATTTGCCAGCACTGGTAGCTGGGACAAGTGTTTGGTCTCATCTTTTTCTATCACCAAACGAAGGCATGGAGCTCTGCGTGGAATAATATTAAGGGTTGATTGATTGCAGATTAAGAGCCTGAATAAAAGCTTGGTGACGTCAATGGAAAGATTCTCATTGGCTTGAGTCAGCCCCAAGATGCTGCTCGGCCGATGAAATGGACTTTTTTTATTTTTTAAATGCAATCATTACAATGTAAAAGCTCCTGTTGGACAGAAATATCTCACATAAGCAGCATTAAAAAGAGATCTGAAGCAAAAGGATGGATTTAGATGCCCAGGACTGGTATTTCAGCACGGAATTATGTTCATGTGATGTTTCATCACAGTGTGCTTCACTTTGCATTGGAGAGGGAAAGTTCAGGCGTGCTCAGATCTCTCTCATAAATGAGGTGTTTTTAATAGAGTTTTTTCTATGCTTCCAAGGACCTGCCTGTCACTGGGGAGGTCTTTACCAGCCCAGGGTGATCCTTGCAGTCTGCGTGCTCGCAGGAGTGTGTCATGCTTGGCACAGAGGCACCAACTGCAGGAAGGACAACAGCCCTGTGCCCTCCTGCTGTAGCATATGCTACCCATAGGAAACACACACACACACAGATATTCATACAGCTTTATGTTACAGGTTATTGTCCTCTTTCTTCAAAGCTAAGGAATTTTCATGAAGTGTGCATACATCTGGTATCGGATCAATTCAAGGTTATGATAAAGAGATTATTTATAGCTCCACGTTGACATTTGTTTATTGTATAGATGACATCAGAGTGCCAGACATTGCTTTAACTCAATATTTCCCACTTTTACTGCATTTGTGATCCTTTATATGGCCACAGAACAAATCATTAAGGAGGATTCCATGAAGTATAATGAGTACCATAATACTTCTAAGCCTCACATACACTCTTTAGCTGGACTCAAATTCTTTTCATCTGTCAAGCAAAGTTGCAAGAAACAGGAAATAGTGTATGTTGAATGACACATTTGCTTGTAATCTCAGATTTTGCAAATCCCCATGGTGTACCTGTGTTCCCCTTTTCTTCACTAATGAGTTCTGACACTAAAACAGATGTTGCCCTCTAAATTCTCTTACATTATTTTATTTCCCAGCAATGCTGGCTGCTCCAGATATATTCAGAAAGAGGTAAATGCTCTAATGTGTGGACACCTTTGTCATGTCTTTTCTTTTCCCCTCCCTTGCTCTTTTCCAGATCACGGTTTCCAGATCACGGTGGATTTAATCCTGCATGATGCAAGAGTGACAAGGGAATTACAGCTTTTTAATATAAAGCAGTGATCAAATTTCTATAATTTTCTACAAATGAAGCATTTCATTGAATAATTTGCTAAGGTGGGAAGGAAAATATAACCTTCTTTTTTTTTTTTTTTTCCAAATTATGAATTTCTGTTATATTTGCAGTTTTACTACCAAAGCATGGAGCTGGACCTGAGCCTGAGCCCAGTCACAGATGCCAAATTGGGAAAGCAGCTTTGCACTGCCAGGCTGCCCAGTCCCCTGTGAGCCCTCCAGCATTGTCTGTGCAGCCACAGTCCCCAAACCCACCAGGGACCACCCAGCATGGCACTGCCACCCCAGTGGCTGCTGCTGACCCAGCCATCCCCCTCCACATCCATTTGCCACAGCCCAAGATCCAGCCAGCTCACCCCATTTTGTTTTTGGGGCTGGAGCCTTGTTTCACACAACTTTATAGATTTGCTCATAAAATATCTCTTTGAGTAGCTGCAGAAAGCAGACTTTCTACCAGGGGACTTGCTCTAGCCAATTTTCTTTCTGTGTGCAAAATTTTACAGAAGAGAGAGGTTTATTTGTGCAAAGAAGGAAATGGATTGCATAGGCTCTGAAGTGTTTATGTAAGAAACTTCACTAACCCTGATCTTAGAGTAATTGGCTAAATTAAGTTGCCTCAGATTTCTTTGCTACATGGCATGAAATGCACTTGTAATTAAAGCACAGATGTTGCGCCACAAACTCATTTCATGCCTCTGTACAGCAGATCTGACAGCACAGTCAGAGGCTGCACAAACTGTGTGAGGGTGGCCCTGTGATTGTCATTCAGTCTCTCCAGATTTATGAGAAAACACCCGTTTGCCAGATGAGAACCTATTGAGCTTTTTTTCTTGAATAACCCCTGTTCTTCTCCCAGTTATCACTTTTCTTTCTGCCACTCTTTAATTCTTCAGAACTTCCACATTTTTATAATGTCTTGAAAGCTTAGGGTAACAAGGTTAAATTTTAAAAAGTGGGGAAAAGTGCTACTCTGTGGCCACCACTTAGTCTATTATATTTGGCAGCAAATAAGAAACTAAAAGCCAAACAACCAAAAAGATGAAATACTTCAAAAACATTCCACAAATTGCAAAAAGTGTAAAAAAATATTCACTTCAGACCTTGCAAAATGAAAATATTTTTATTCCATTCTGGTTAGATTTTTTCCATTCTAATTTCTTATTGTAGCAACTAAAAGTCATGGCTGCTTAGGCCTGAGCTGTCCCTCAATTGTGTGGACTGCAAGAGGAAGGTTCACAAGCATCCCTGTGGATTTTGCTGGAGATTTGTCACCCTTGGGAGGAGAGGCATGGTTTGTGTCCCACAGGTAAGGCCTTGGCAGCCACATATGGAGATTTCCGAGGAAAATGCATGGATTCAGAGTGATTCTTGGACTTGTCTTTCCCTTTATCTCATGGCCAGCACAGAGTCTTTGCCCTTTTCCTCTCCTCTGACCAGTGAACATGCCCACCTGCAATGGTGGTGGCTGTCCCTTGGTCCAGCTCTGTGGCACCACAGGGCAGTGCTGGGTGAATTCTCTGTCACCTCAGGCTGGGACCAGGAATGGCAGAGGCCACGGCTCTGCCCTGCCCTTGGGAGCCTTGTTTGCCTTTCAGTTTGAGTGTGCAGAGGCGTGCAGCCCTGGTGAGCAGATCCTGCTTGGGGACAGCTCTCCTGTTGAGCTGGGCCTCTCTGGGACCAGCTGTCCCCTGCCAGGACCTCTTTCCTCTCCAAAGCAGCGATGCTGAGTGTGCAGCATGTGAGGAGAGGCATGTGTTGGAACCCAGGACATTCCTCTGGCTGTCCTGGAGGACTTGAGACCCTGGCAGGGGGCTCAGAGACCTTGGCACAGAGTCAAAAACACCTGAGCCTTCAATCTTAGCCCATGGAAACTGTTACCAACTTTGTGTGAAGATTTACAAGCCACAAGGGTTTGAATAGAATGATAGTGAATTTATCACAGGGGGAAAAAGCATAATTTTGGGGTTTTAAAATGGGGGTTCAAGTGGCAAGATGGAAGAATCTGGGCATGTCTTGTCTTTCTTCTTCTTGTCCTCCATCTTCTGCTGTGATGGTGGCACTTCTGGATTGGTTTAGGGTAGAGACAGACTGTCTAACATAGGTGATAGGTATTGGAAAATTATTGTAAATAAAGTTCATGTAGTTTTTAGTATAAAAAGATAACACCACCTCAAGGGTGGTCAGTGTGCCTCAACCCGACCTGCTGAACAGATCTCTGTGGGTCAGAAAAAGTATATATTAGATAAGAGAAATCAACAACCTTGAAAACCAGAGCTGAGGAATCCTGACTTCTTCCTCAATCACGGGGCTGGGAAAAAAGACTCTTTAATACCTTGGGAGCCATTCCAACAACTGAGAACCTGAGAGGTGAGCAGAGGGCTCAGCTCAGCACAGCTCTGCCCCACGGTGTGCAGTGTGAGTGTCACACAGCCAGGGCTCTGCTGAGGCTCTGGCACTGCTGGGCTGTGGAGGTGGCCCTGCTGCTGGCTGTCCCCAACACCCCAGGGGACACCCCAGGGACTCCCACCTGCATCGCTCGGTGGGGTGAGAAGCAGCACAACCTGGTATTAACCATCAATCATAAATAGGGGGCACAGAGAGGATCTTTCCCCAGGGTCATCTGCCTGTAAGTGCTGCAAATCCACGCTCCAAAGCCTTCACTTTCCTAAAACAAATAAGAGTTTGGCCTGAGCAAAGAATTGCCATAAAAACTGAACAAGCACTGCAGGATCTGCCCTTTTGGCACCTCCTCATTTTGTCTTTGCTGCTGCCTACATATGCTCAGGGGACACCTCCAAAGCCCAGTTTTTGCTGTGTTTGGCTGTTAGCTGCCAGCTTTCCAGGCTAAGATAGTATGTGATTTGGCTTAGGGACACATCACACGTAACTTTACATCAGAAATGGTAGTTTGCCAATTTTAGGTATAATTAACAGACCGGAAAAAAACCTTAAACAATAGCTTCAAGTAGCCTCAAGCCAGCTTGTGGGTAGAATTTTAAACAGACTACATTTTTCAGAGTGTATAGAGAAAATTAAGTCTGTGGCTGGGGAGTGGCTCCAGACAACCTGAGGGGAGTTTTGAAAGGCTCATTAGCTTGCGATGCTGAGATGAAAACTTTGCATTTATTGGGATGTTGGAGCCTCAGGAGTAATTACTGGGCTTCACAATTAAGACACAGCCCAACAGCTCCTGTACTCAACTTGAGAAAGAGAGAAGATGGCAGCTGCTGGTGTGAGGCTCATCAGTGGCTCATGACAGCCTGTCCTGCCCTTATGATAAATAGGATAGTCATTCACATGAGATACTCTCTGGGGATCCAGGAGATTTGGGCTCAGTTGTCAGCTTTGCTATGGATTCCATGGAGTCTGGCTTCTCTTGTCTGCAATTCCCTCTCTCTGCCTTGTCATGTCTCCCATGTTATTGAATGTAATGACTTCAAAGGAGAAAGAAACTCCTCTGGCAAAAGAGGCTGTCAGATCTCGATGCCACTTGGAACTAAGAAACGCTTGTGATATAATTCAGCAGGCACTGAACTCAGTGTCAATTACACAAGAAAAAACAGCAAGGGATTCAAAGCAGGACAAGAACAGAATGCAGAATATAATAGGAACTAATAATAATTTATGTGCATGTGAAGTCACAGGAACACAGAAAAATAGAGGGGAAGATGCTCCAACAATTCCTTTTTTCTTCTCTGGTCTCTAAAAGTTTCACTGGTAAAGAATTCACAGTTATTTGTGTATTCTGCTCTCAAAGATGTCCACTCCCTCCATCAACACCACATTTCCCTGCCCTGCTTATGAAAATGGCAAACATGGCATTCAGCGCCTGGCTAAAATGAAGCTGCTTGCCCTCCCCCACAAAGCCTGCTATTTACCCCAGGGGGAAAATGACTTTATTTCTGACAATTCCATGCAGACTGCTATTTATTTCCTTGCTAATGATTTTTTTAAAATTGAGACTATTAAAATCAGCTACTAAAGACAAAGCCTTGACTCTTTTTCCCTAATATGTAACTAACTAACTGGTTACCTGGTTACAGCAAAGACTGATAAAAAAAATATGCAATAAATTTAAGTATTTTGCTAACAGTTGCAACATCATTGAGCAGTGAAGCAGGATGTTCCCTGGCTTTTTTATTTCTACCAGTGCTTCAATCAAAAGGATTCCTCTTCCTCTAGATGTCACCTGGTAGCTACTGCTTGATGTGTGCTGTGGTTTCCTTTGCTGTGTCCTCTGGAAGGACCTGCATGTCTCCCAAGCCTGGGCATTCTGTCAACCATGTCATCTTCTCAGATAAATCTGCTGCTTCTCTGTGTGAGTTCTGGGTCCTGGACATTGTGGGACACCAACAGTGGCAAAGCCACCACAGTCCTGGTTGCTGGTTTGTTCTGGCCTCTCTCTTACCTCAGCCTTGCCTCTCTTTTTCATACTTTATACTGAATTCACACAATTTAGTTTCCACAACTTCTGTCCCCTGTAACTCCTGAAGCCACTGTTTCAGCCAGGCTAGTCACCACCCTAATCAGGATGTTCATCCTTGCACACTTGTCTTGACTTTCTTGAGGAAATGCCATCTCTCCTTGGCCTCTTGTGTTTCTTCTGTCCCCTGGAACCTCCCAAGCAGTCATTTTCACCTTTTTTTATCATCAGATATCCAATCTCTGTTAGAGAAGTTCTGTGTGGGTCTTGTGGGTGTATTTTTCATTTCTATTCTCATAAAAAAAAAGAAAATCCAGACAAACAAGTAAAAACAGTAGATATTTTTCTCGTCTCCGTGAAGGATTCCATACAGACTGGGGAAATTTTCAGTCTGAGTCCTAGGGATGAACAAATAAAAGAAAAAATAAATATAAATCATATAAATAATATAATGGAGACTTTCTGGCAGAACTTAATAAATCTGAGTTACTTAGGCACATGTTTATCATACAACTATTTCTAGGAACATGGTAAGTATCAAGGAGTATAAAATTTGCTTGCATTCTTGTGCAGATATATTATAAGGTGTGAGAAGAATGTCCTAGTCAACAACTGTGCTTTTATTTCAAAAGCTGGAATATATTATAATATAAATACAAGAAAAGCCAGTAAGTGAAGATATTTCAGGAGGAACATAAATAGCTAATCCAAAAGCTAGAGTTTTCATTGCAGAGGACATTTTACTTCTTTGAGGTTTTTTTTTCATTCCAGAATAAATATTGCAAATGAATGCTAATTGTGAAAAAATACAAAATGGTTAAAACATCTTCAAACATCTTATATAACAAAAATGAAGACTTTGATTGAAATAAGCTTTTGAGAATAGGTTATAGCTCATAATACAAATAAAAAGACTGATGATGTCCAAATAGAAAAATGTTCACTGTTATGAAAATTATATCTCCATTTTTTCCCCTTCAGTTTATTTTATTAATTGAAGGCCAAAAGTATCCTCAAGACAATTAACTACAGTCAATGTTTTGCAAGTAATTTTTTTCCATTGGCAGACTTCCAGCCAGGTTTCCATTTCAGTTCTGCAGAACACATAATTGATTTTTCCATCTAGTTCTATTCTATTTGATGCATTCAGATCTGTATTAAGCTCTCTGTTTATTGTGGGTGACATGTTTTATTAATTTAAAGACAACTTTTTTCCAGTTTTCTCAGTGCAGTTTTGCAGTTCCTACTCAGAACCTGAGTTCCAGATCTTGGTGCTCTTGTTCTTGCACTTGCCATGACCTACCTGGTGCTTGCAGCTGTGACTCTTCTGGGGGGTCAGCAGACACATGGACAGCTAATCTGGGCTGGGAGAGCATGGATGGCCATGGATGGACACTGTGTTGTGGCCAGGGTGTGTGCTCCAGCCTCCAGCACCTCTTGATGACTGCCCATGAAAGGCAGCAAGGTCCATCTGCAAATCCCAAGGTGGAATTTGGTCCTGAGAGCCAAACCCCTAAACGCAGGAGTGTCTACAGGTGAAGGTGTCTGCAATCCTCCTACTGTCAGTGGTGATCTGGTGGATGAAAGGGGTTGGAGAGACTTTGGTGATCACATTTGGGCATCTGAAATTCTTGTCAACCCAGCTGGTGTATTGGCCTGATCACTAACTGACCACAGAGGTCTTGGACACCTAGAACACCTGTGGGCACAAGTGTCCTGAGCTGGGATCTGAGTCTGTCTCTAGTTTCTTAATTAAGTGGTCAAATCCAGGAATCGTGGCTCTCATGTTTTATTTGCAAACTTTCCACTTGCACACAATGCAATGGCTTAAACCCTTCCAAGAACTTAAAAACAAGAGTAAGCCCCCTTTTCCCATTTTCCTATTGATGTGTAAACCTAGATCAGAGCTGCAGAGTCACTGTGGTGTGCTGGTTTATCACAGTAGTACCCATAAAGGTACAAACTAGAACAGGGGACTGCACAGCTAAAGCTCAAGATCAGATACAGGGAAGTCCCAAACTTTCAATGGTGTATTAAAGATAATATTCGGCCTTTTAAGGCTTAAGAATAATCTTTTCTCCTCATATAATTTCACTATTTTAGATAGATAGAAAGTAACAGTACAGCACATGGGGGAACTTGCTTGCCACAGGCATGGAAGTACCAGCAGCCATTAAACAGAGGACCCAGCAGTATCTGTGAAGCAGGACCTGCAAGAGGAGGGAATAATCTGTTTCTTACTTCTTGTCCTCATTGGTTTGACTTTCTCTGCCCTTACTGTGCTGGGCACCAGCAGTGTGAGGGAAATGGTGGTATCAAAATAGCAAAATTCACATAGGCACAAGTTATTAATTAGATATTTTCCACTGGCTCTCCAGAATTTTTAAGGGACACTGGCTCAGGACAGTTTTGATATTTCTCTAGTCTGAAGATGGACACAGGAAAATTGCTGAGCAATCTACAAGTATGACAAGGGGAACATTTTCTTCCACTGCCATTGTTAAAACTCCTGTGTGAACAGCCTGTCCTAGCAGCTTAGAATTTCTTCAAGACAAATCAGTGGTGGTTGTGTAATTATTGGCAAAAATGAGTCTCACTGCACATCTGTCTGGCCCAGCTACAGGCCTGATCAGGAAACCTCAGTGAGCATCTCTTCAGCCTCTTTCACATCACATGTACCTCTCCTAGTGCTGACAGGGCAAAATAAACATGGGGTTTCAAGGAGTAGAGCATGTGAGTGTTCTTTTGGATAACAATTTTGTTCCAGTTAGAGGTCAATATTCCCTCTAATGTTCCCCTAATAATGTGAATATTTTTTAAACTAATAAATACCTCCATGAGGGAAATCTCTAAAGAAAATTGTCCTTTACTTTTTTAGTTGCTTGGGAATTGTGAGAAAAAGGGATCCCAGGACACCCATTTCAAGCTGTCTGCATGGCATTTAACTCAATGTTTGGCTCTCTGAACAAGCCTTTTTTTCCCAGCTTACTAAATGCCATGTAGTTCAAAACTTGCAACTGTCTCAGCTGCTTATTCACCACCAGCATTGTCATTATTTTCATGTCATTCAGCTGTAACAATGAATGAGGAACAAATTTTTTTATCACTTTATCAGAAAGAATGGTTACAGTCACCCAAAATCTGATGACTGTTAGTGTGTAGGTTTGACTCTGTAATGCCTGACAGAAGAAGAGGCAGGCAAGACAGCTGACAGCTCTCTGCACACACAACTTGCTGAACAATTCCCACATGAGCTTTGCCTGTTCTCAGCCAGTCCATGTTCCATCCTCTGATAGAAATGCCCAAGACCTAAGATATTGTAATTCAGTCTACACTTTTTACTCTGTCTAACATGTAAATACAGCACCAGTAAGAGTCTTCAACACATTTCAGGAAGGAATCCACTCCTCAGCTTCTTGCTGTGAGTGCAAAACCAGGTAATTAGAAGACTACACCCCCATGGCAGATGGTGCACAAAGAAGATTGGTAGCAAAATCTGCTTCAGCTTCTGAAGGAGAGACAGATGATACTTCTGATACTGTGCCTGACCCAGCTACAGTCATCATCACAGGAGGAAATCAAGGAATGGGTACACAGTGATGATGGAAACCTGGTGTTCCCAAATGCAGTAAATCCAAATGGACTTGAAACAGCAGGGAATTGTACATTTTTTAATGCTGCTACACTGTAAGACATAAAATAAGTGACACATTTCTTTACTGTAGAAGTTCTTGTCTTTATTCTTGTGCCAATTTATGTTCATCCGGTTCTTTCAGACATGCTTGGTTGTACTTTGTTAGGCTTCTCAGTGGCCTATATTGTTATTCAAGGTCTGTAAAGTGCCATATTTATGTATATTCTGGGATTCCTTTTCTGGAAGGAAGAATGTTAAATTTTCCTGGTGTAGACAATGAAATATTTAGAAGGGGAAATGAAGCACAGCTTCCATTCTGTCTGAGAAAAAAGATTGTTCTGCAAATAATATTTGTACTTTTTGTGTACAGAAGCAGATTTGCCATCTCAGTAAAACACAAGAAAAGGTGATTTGTTAACAAGAGTTACCACACAGCACCTTTTGGAACTAAACAAGCCCTCTGCCATGCAGAGAGGAGAGGAAAAGGGTATCTATCTTTTTGACCAGTTCAGCACTGGCTGAACTGCCCAGTGAGCAAAATTGCTGAGTGGAAAGTGGAAGGTGTGTGTGTGGGGCCATACCCACACACTGAGCCTCTCAAGTAGGGGCTGCTTTGCACTATCTGGATGAGGTCCCATGTGCTGTTCAGCGCATGTCTGGAGTGCATTCCCATTTGTTTGAAAGATTATCCAGCTTAGATCCTTCAAAATCTCTCTCTCATCACAAAACATAGAGACTTTTGCTTTGAAAGTCCCATCCTGATCTGCACAAAGTTGTTAATGGAGACACAGTTCAGGGATCCCTCATTGTCCATTTACCTGGCACAGCAGAGACACTCAGAGAGCTGAAGGGCACAGTGAAAACCCACCTTCATAAGCTATCTGGCAATACTTGCACAACCTCACTGTTGTAATACTGATGGCATTGTCCAGCTTTAATGATAATTACTTCCAGGTCCATGAAGTCTGGCTCTTTTTATTTCCTTGAGCCCCACAAACCAACTGTGACTGCACAGAATACACATTAAGGCTATTTTATGTTCTACATCCTTGTAAGGGCATTTGTCATGAGGTCTCCCCTTGCAGAAAGCAAGGGGATATTGGCACAGGCCCTGAGCAGAGCCAGCTGCCTGCCCCACCAGCACCTTGAGGCCCACCCATTCCCCTGTAGTGTCAAGCCTTGCCAGTTGAGACCAGGCAGAGCAAGCACTCAGACAATGACTGATTAAATAGGGCTGATGGAGTATCCAAGGAGGCTGCCAAAATGCCTCATGATTAATCAAAATCTTTTAAAAATTCAGAGAATCTGAGTGCTGCAAAACCTCACTCTGTTTTTCATCTCCTGAGAAGGTAAACACATGAGCTTACTCCACACCAGAAGTTAATCAGCTTGGGAGACCCTGGAGCCAGCAATCCTTGTAGCCATTCCAAAAGAGGACTCTGTCTCTTTTCTAGTGCACTCTGTCCCTGGACACTCCTAGGGCACATCCCTCAGCTCAGCCCCCTGACCCCTCTGCCCCTGGCCATCCCCTCTCAGGATCTCTCGCTGCTCAGAGTGACCTCCAGAAAAGTTGGAAAGTCTCTTTTCGCAGCCTGGAGCTTGAAGAAGGAGTCAGAGCTCTTCAGTTCTTGGTCTCAAGGTTGTTTATTGTTATTTATCTATAAAATTCTTTCTCCTGTCCAGCTGAGGTCTGTTCAGCAAGACAGTCCAGGCACTCTCCCTGCCCCTGGGGTGGTGTTATGTCTTTATACTAAAAACTACATATACAATATTTACAATTACTTTCCAATACCTATCACTTATGTTAGACAGTGAGCTTCCATTCTAAACCAATCTAAAAGTGCCAACATCACAGCAGAAGATGGAGGCCAAGAAGAAGAAGGAGAAAGACTGGTCACACTCAGATCCCTCCATCTTGCCCCCTGAACCCCCATTCTAGAAACCCCAAGAATCTTCTTTTCACCTGTAATAAATTCACTATCATTCTATCTAAACTGTTGGGACTCGCATATCTTCATACAAGGTTTGTAACTTGCTCCATGGGTCATAATCAAACCCACAGGTGTTTTGGGCTCTGTGCCAGGGTCTCTGAGCCCCCTGGCTGGGGTCTTGGCAATCCTGGACAGCCAGAGGGATGTCCTGAATTCTGACAATCCCCCACCACCTCCATGTGGCTCTCGGGGTCCCCTCTGAGGGCTGCCCTGGCAGGTGCATGGAAAAGTGCCCCCCATTCAATGCACAGAGGCAACAGATACACAAACATCCAACAGCAGAGGAAGAGAACCTGTGGAAGCACAGAGAGCACCCCAGGCAGGGGAGAAAATCTCTTTGGCTACAGAAGTGAGAGAACCTGAGTTAGGTCAATTTGCAATACAGTACTTTAAGGGAAATCCAGCTCTTCTCATTCAGCAGTCCCTCCATGCTCTTTCCCTTCTCTCAAGAGAAGAAGCTTGAATTATTCCTCCCTCTGTCACCTGAAATGCACCCTGATGATTCCAACTATCCTGGAACAGGGCAGCTGACTGCTCTGCTATTTATTCCAAGACACTAAGACCAGAGACCCAGCAGCCAGCATACCTCAAACACAGGCAAAGGGCAGGCAGGAGCTGCTCTTAAATTAGGAACATAAAAGTTGTAATTTTGGACAGGAAGATGAGCTGGTAATACTAGTTTTATTTTTGGTGGGATTGACTAAAGGAGAATGCAAAGTCAGGACACTTTGCCTGGGGTCTCACACCCCTGACTGTCCCAGAGTACTTCAAGAAGCCTGTGCCATGCTGAGCCATGCTGAGCAGTGTGCTAATTACTACCAAGTGCTTCATTTTACATACACCTGACTTGAAATGTGCCGATTCTGCATGTTTGCTTTTTTCCTGCCCAGCAACATCAGTCACAGGATGCTGGAAGCAGCTGGGAAAGCAGCTGGAATGCCAGCCACCACCCAGGGCCAGGGTTTTGTGGGGCTCATTTCTGCCCACAGCTGGCTAAAATACCCCATGCTGCAGTGCAGGAAGGCATGGAAAACTCTCTGGCACATGTGGGCTGTGATTTCTGCTTACCCAGACTGAATAAGCAAGCACCAAGACAGAATATGGCATTTTTCTTTTAATAATTTAAGTTTTCATGTCAATGCTTTGAAACTTAAACATAGGGGGAGGTAATTTTCTGCATGGCAGGAGATGTAAAATCTTTGGGCTTGGGTTTGTGAGTAAATGGCAAATGCTGTTCTGTGAGACCACAGACATGGACACATGCCTGCAAGCTGCTGCTCTGTCTGGGCCAAAAATGTGAGGGGCAGAGCTGCCGTGCTCTGGCATCACAGCCATTCCTGCCTTCTTCTTCTGATCTCCTGTTTGCTCAGTTTCCCATGGCACTTTCTCAGCTACACTGCTTGTGACCACACTGCTTGGGGTGCATTTCCTCCCCACAGAAACAGAAAAATGGAATAAAATTAAAATAATTTTTTGTCAAAGTTTTGCTAATTTGTAGAGGGAGACAGACAGGAAATTTGCAGACTGACACTGCAAATAATGTAAACTCCTTATTTCCTCCACAGCTGGCTGGAAGCTTGTCTCCTTCCACACAATGAGGGGAAATGTAATTTTCTGTTTGTTGTATTGTTGGAAGTTTTAGTTTTTACAGCTGCTATTTGACTCCCTCTACTTTTTATAATGGGCTCTTTTTTCTCCTCATATGCAGGTTGCTTCCATAAAAATAAACCTTTGGAAGTTCTGCATCACAGTCCCAAGCTCTCAGCTCCATTCTTGCAGAGGGACTTGCATTTGGAAAGAGCAGATGAATCATCATTCTGGGGTGCACCTCATGCCCCAGCTCTCCTCCTGTCACTTCCCAGTGCAGGCAACCCTGAGGGACTCCTCTGAAAGATGACTGAAAGCAATAGCATCAGTAATAGCTGATCTGGATGTGCCTCAAATATTTGTTCCATTGTATAAGTGCATATGGTTATCCCACGAATCATCCTTGGGACAAATGTTTTGAATTATCTGTTTCCAGGAACAGGCTCTGGTGAATGGTTTGGAGCAATTTTCCCAAACATCTTTGCTACCTGGAGCCACACAGATATCTCTGGCACACAGGTATCCTTGCCCTGCGTGCCTGGCTGGGCTGCAGCACAGTTTCTGATGGCACCCCATAGGATGGGCAACTTTCAGGTCTTGACAGTCTCCCAGCTCCATTCCCATGTTTTCCTCAGGATGCAGTAGCATCTTGTTATCAAATCTCTCCATATGAGAATAGCAATCTCATAGCAATCTCACCTTTGTTCCAGTCTGCAGACCACAGCCCCAGCTCACAAAGCCCTCAGTGCCTCACAGCACTGACATGGCTAAGAAAATGGGGAACTATTTAATCACAATAAGGCTGCTATGTAGACACAAAGGCAAGATTAATAAACCATTGTTGAGCCCAGGCTAAGTCAATAAAGTGGAACTGATTGGGAGCCAGGACAGCAGCCAGGTAATGATTAATCTGTATGTGTGATACTGAGTTTAAAGACCAGCTGTCACTTGAAACCCTTGCAGATGCATGGGGTGTCTGGGAGGGCACCACAGACTGTTACCTTACACCCTGCATGGAAAGCAGGAAGAGCTGCATTCTTTGTGATTAACCCAGCTTGAACTTTGAAATCTGAGACCCAAATATTTACAAGAAAATTACAACTAAGAAAAAGTGTCGGTGTTCAAAAGGTCCTTTAGTTCTACAGTGTGGGACAAGTTTCCTATGGGGTTTGGGGCAAGACCCTTCACCTCCTGGGACTTCACTTTCCCACATTCAGAGTACAGTTCTTCTCCAAATGTATTTCCTTTGCATATCTTATTTCCAGGGCAAATTGGTACTCAAATTTTAGAAGGAAAAAAAAAAAAAAAGAGGGAGAAAGGGAGAACTAAGAAATACCAAAGCCTAAAAGCCTGAGAGAGTTTTCCTTTATTTCAAAGAAGAGCACAGCTGGCCAGAGAAGTAGCAAACCTTTCCAAGCTCAAAATAAGTCTTCTCCTAAATACTAGGAGTTCTTTGTTACCCAGTCCACACAATTATTGTAGGAGAAGACATCGGTTTCCAGGAATCACAACCTCACAGCTCTGAACTTCACTTGTGGGGAAAGAAGGTCTAACATTCTGAGGGCTTTAAGAGAGCTGTTCTCCCTGGGATTGGCTGGCTGGTTAAATAACCCCCTTGCCTCACTCCAGAGAATCACCAGGGTCTCCAGAGGACAGGGAGGATGAGGGATGTGGCACCCTGGGTGGGTTGAGGACCCAAAGGTGCAGCATTCCTACCTAGAGGCAGCCATGGGGAAAGTCCCAGTGAGGCACCCACAGGATGATCCCACCCTGCCTCCACAAGTTGCTGACAGAGCAGATGACTTTACTCTTGTGAAAGTGTTTTAACTTAGGGATAAAATATTGTTTTACCCTCTGCCCTGCAGCTCAGCCTAACTCCAGCATTAGCTTTCATAGCTATAACAAACCTCCTAAGCAAACAGCTTTTAAGCTCTGCTTCCAAATCAGGCTGGATAAGGAGTGAGCAAGCTCAACTTGGTACAGTGGCCAATGCATTGTCCCTTCCTCTGCCTCTGCTCCCCTGACCCTTGAGAGAGATAGGATTTAGTGTTTCCTCTTTACAGCTTCCCCTGAACTGAGTGGATATTAGTCCCTTATCCATTTGCATGGATACTTTAATTGCTTAGAGCCTGGACAAAGCCTCTGGAATGTTTAAATCTGTGGGGTCTGAGTGGAACTCCTCTGGAGGAGGACAAATGCAGCCTTGCTGTGACTGCACGAGGTGCTCCCAGCTGTGTCTCCCTGTGACAAACAGGGCTGAAGAGGTTGCTTTTGCAAGGTGGCAATGGCTGGTCAGACTCCACAATCCTTCCAAAGTGCACAGCTCCAGTAGCAAGCAGGGCTGGCAGGAGGGGAGGAAGGCAAGGGAGGTGATGGAAACTTCCCAGGGCAGAATTATTAAAGAGCCTGAACAGACTCTGGTATATCCAAGCACAAGTAAACTTAGCAATGAGGGCCCTGTTTTGTCTCATGACAGCACCTTCAAAAACATCTCAAACATTTGTGCAGCCTCACATGCCGTCACCCAGCACCAACAAATACGAGCTCCTCACTTTTTAAGCACAGCCTTATGAGGAAATATTGTCACAATGAGCCACAGCTCAAGCCTGGTGTAAGAGAAAAATGAGCACAGGAATAGCAGATGAGTGAGAGTGTGTACAGAAAATTGCAAGGAGAAGCAAGACAGGAGCAATTGCAGTGGCTTCCAGGAGCCCCATGGGGAGAAGAGGCTTTCAGATACTGAAAAATTAAGGAGATCTTTTAGGAAGAGCTTGTGAAGTATTTAAAAGCTGTTTTAGGACTCTTTAGACAGAGATGACCATCAAAAATGAACAGGTACATTTTTAATGAGGTACAGTGAATGTTGTTGGTGCTGCAGCAGCACCTTCCCCAGAAGCTGTGCCCCAACATGGTCAGTCTGGTGGGGCAGAAGCTTTGCAGAGCTCACATGAACTGTGGAGCCAGCAAGCCTGGCCCTTGGATAAGTATCTGCTCTGCTTGAACAGGCCTGACTGGAGAATAGGTGCTCAGCATGCTCCAGAGTTCACATCTCCTGGAAGAAATGGCCACTACTCATCCTGAACCATTGCAGATTTTGCACATCCTGACCCTAAGTCTCAGGCTTCTCAGGAGACTCCAATGCCAAGGACAGCAACACTGGCTGAAAGAAGCAGCTCATGAGCACCTCACATAGACCCAAAGCCATGGATTTCATGGACCTTAAGGGCAGAAGATCAAACTACCGGCAAATTAGGTATTTAACCAGTAAAATTTTGCTTTGCTGTCACTTGAGCACATTACCATGAATTAGACAAAGACACACAAATCGTCAGGGAATAGAGCTGCTAAGCAAAAGCAGCTACCAGCAAAAGATCAGGAATCACCCCTATAACATCCACACACAATTCCTCAGTCAAATCTCCCTGCAGGGTAACCAGGCAATGTCATCTTTATGATGGGAAAAGGAGCTTCACCGTAGGCCCAGATTAGGCCCCAGGTGTATAAACAGGGAGAATGGGGAATTCTTTGCATATTTCACATCCTGTCTTCTCATCTCTAACAAGGTGTCTATCATGAGACCCATGTGTCATGACGTGCATCCCTCCCAACGTTCCCTCCTAAAGAAAGGAATTTCATTGCCCTCATCCTAACAGAGATGTGTTAGAAAAAACTTCAACTCCAAAGGACATCCACAGTACCCGAGTAGGTCCAAGCCCTCCTTAAGGCCCTATTTCACTCCATCCTGATATTGAGCTCCTGCTAAGGCCCTGTGAGCTGCCATTGGAGCCATGGCCTCAGTCCTTGTAGAGCCACTGCTTGCCAAGACCATGCATCCCTCTGGGATTTGGTCACCCGTATTTATCTTCATTTCCATTTGCAAAGAGCAACCTTTGTTGGAAGGGAGGAGTAGCTGAACCCTCCATGTTTCCAGCAGGACCATCCATCAGCTGTGAGGGTCACGGTCTCATATCTGCACAGGAGCAGGGGGTTTGTCCTGTGCCTGGTCACCAACAGGCACTTTCCTGGAGACCTCCACATGGCCCAGACCTCTTGTGGTTGCAGACTTGGCAGCTGGTACAGGCTGGCCCCAACACACAACTTTCCCTAAATATTATGTTTTTCAGGGTGTTGGTTTTAGCTGTTATATTTGGCACGTTTCCTTCATTGCCTTTAGCAGCAATGATTTACTGATAGGAGGGAAAATTTGAGGACATCAGTGGATTATTCCAGCTTCCCTACTTTGTCTCCTACACACACATGCCACTCCCTTACTACCAAGACCTGAAGTGGGACTGGATGGTAAGGACTGGTACTCAGAGCAGTGCATATCTGTAATTTTCTCCTTGTAGAATATTTCCAGGATCAGACTTTCTCTCTGTGGTTTGGTTTGTTTTGACAACATTCACCTGTGTCTTGGTAGGATGAGATATGGGGTAGATCAAGATCTTCAGATTTCCCTGATGGAAGAAATGTACAGAGTGTTGTCATTCTTAAAACTGCAGGCTGGCATTTCAAAACTTCTGCTTAGGTGCCAAAAAGGTAGCTAGAGGCTCATCCTGCAGCTTAGATCCCGTGAGCTTAGATCATTAGAGCTTAGATCCTATGTGCTGTCCATGTGTAAGGATCTCGATGGACAGATGTTCTTTGCCAGTTTCTTAAACACTTGATCTTATTTCTATAGCTACTTTTGAAGGTTTCACCCACACAAATAGATGGTCAGAAGAAAGAGGAAGTGGGAGATGGAAGGAGGTGGGGAGAGGAGAGAAAAGATTCATTTCTTCTTCCTAACACCATTCTTTGATCTCTGAATATCGGCAGTTATCTCAACATCAGGATTTGGGCTGAAGGTTTACAGGAAACTCATGTAAAACCCTTCCCCTGTTCTGAGGAAACCATGCATGAGTGGAAATAAAAACATAAATATCCAACTGGGACATAAGATGCTTACCAAGGCCACCCAGTGAGTTGGCTTTTATTCTGGACCAACTCTCTGTTCTGAATTTGTGAATATCTTTGGTAATGAGATCCTTGGCTCTAAGAAACACCATGACCTACCACTGCTATGCTGATGGCAAATTAAGTCCTCCTGTGCTTCATGTGCTGAGCTGTGCTGCACTTCCCTCACCAAACCTCCTCTAGAAATAGTCAGGAAGTGCCTCAGAGTGGAAAACATAGGGCAGGAAAGTTCTTTGGCAGGACTGATTCCTGAATACAGCATATTGACTTTATCTCACTCAGCACAAGCTGCTGGAAATAACTGCTGGGGAACAAGTCCTTCCCATTGCTATTGTCACTAGAGCAAGGGAAGGAAAATGGAAGAAGTACCCAGGATCTTCATGACCTGTGGCCTCCTGGAAGGTGAAATGAACTCCACTCTCTGGAGCTTTGCAGGTTTTGGCCTAGTTTGCTGAGAGCAGGAGTTCACTGCTACCCTTTGTCTCCCAGCTTGTTCTTCAAACCTTGACTTGCCTTTTGGGAGCTCCCAGTGTAGCCTAAACTAATGTCATCTGGGTTTCACTCTGAAAATGGGTGTCTGTACAAGAAGGTTGGTTATTCCTAATTCCTGGTGGTTTGAGAACAGCTGGTGCAGCTTTACAGGAGTAAGTGCTGGGTGCCCTCCCAGGGTCCCTGTGCATGCTCTGCAGTTCAGCTGCAGAGACGTGGAGCTCCCCAGTGTAGCTGCAGCTGCCTCACAAACACCACTTCAAGATCCAGGAGAAGCAGGAGCACTTCTTGGGCTGCACACAATGGATGCAAGTTACAGGACAATTTCTGTCCCCTGGAACTCACAGTCACAGTCTTGAGATTGTGTCTGTGAGAGGTGTCATGACACCTGGGGACAGGGAGAAAGGAGGCTGGGAAGCAGGAACTTTGCCTTGATGCTTTAGCACATTGTCTTTTCCTTTAAAGCAAACTTTCCTTTTTTCCTGTAATGATCTCCCAGCACATCCCACTTCAGTCCTGTTTATCTCTGTCAATATCTGGTGCTTATATTGCATTTCTAGATACATAATTCATCAGCTTCACATACGGTTTTAATAAGCAGTGGGCATCTGCACAGAGTGGTTGCAAAGAGCATCTGACTGATTGCATTGCAGAAGGATGCCTGGAAATGGGGTTGTTTTCCCAGATAACTTAGGCAGGACATATTTGAGACCATTTTTTTCTCCACTCCTTCTTATCACATGCGTATTTTCAGGACTCAAAGTCTGGACAAGCAGAACATCACAATGTCAACCAAGGGAAGATGTAAATCTCCTTAAGTAATTTTTAATGAAAAAAAATATTGAGTTTCTCTGAGTGCCATAGTTTCTGGGTGGCTGGTTTTGACTTTAGCAACCCACACTTTAAGGGAAATTTTACAGTCTTAATATATTCCAGATGCTCTCCTAGTCCCAGATGAAAGCTCTGTTGTCGTTTGCTGCTAATATTTTTGTCAGCAGTAGAATTTTATTGTAATACCCCATCTTACTTGTAGTCACTATTAGTCATGAGAGAAACTTCCTCTACAAGTAATCCTTGGGTCACTCCTTGAGTGTCCTGTCTCACTGTATTTAATTAAAAACCATTAACTGCTTGTTGTGTCCAGGATCTGTCCATATAATGCATTTATACAATGACTTTTTACCTGATGAAAACCATTTGCTTCTAGTAGTTGGACTAAAAAAAATAAAGTTATACTCTACAATAACAATAGCTGGCTTTATAACAACTCTCTGGTGAAAGGAAAACAAGAGATTTGCTTTGAAAATAAACCTCCATGAACTTGGATCAACAACAAGGGACATGCAGGTTTACTGCAAAAACAAGTAACATATTTCATGCTGTTAATCTTTGATCAGAGGGTAGTTTCTCACAAGAAGAATAGTATTTAAATGTGGCAATTTTCATCCTTTGTAGTGACTGATGGTCTGATTACAGAGGGAAGAGGATTTGGGGAAACAGTAGAGCAGATTATCAAAACACAAGTCTTCTGGATGGAAAGCTGAGGACCTTCATTATTAAATGAGAGGCAGCTAGAGTGAAAAAAAAAAGTCCCTACATGATGGGCTCCACATGATATTGAGTTTGTATGCAATTTGGAAGCCATTCTGCTATTTTTCCTCACCACTTTCTCTGAAGATTACCATGAATTTTGAAAAATCAGGTCATGTTGCTCCTGCTCTCACCTCACCTCCTTCCCTGAAGGCTGAGAGAAGCCATGGAGATGCAAGCTTTTCCAAGGCTGAGGCCAACTCCTGGGCCAGCAACTCAGCACCAGCAGCAGGGTTCCGCTCTTTGGAAAAGGAATCTTGTGCAGTCTCTTGGCAACTCAGGGTGCAGACAGAGCCTTTTTTAAGAGAAGTTTCTTTCTAAGTTTACAAACACGGTGACAGCAAGATTCAAAGTGCAAGCTAAAATATTATTAGGGAATAATTATTATCCAGAGACAACAACTCAGATGACATCAATAATGAGATAAGGATTTGTCATGTTTCCTCTGTCCTGTAGCTGCAGCTGTGGTTGTATCTTCATGAAGTGGTGACCAAAGAAATCACTCTCAGTGCAGCTGAGCTCTTCCCTGTGTGAAGCTTTTCACAAGAGCACAGTGGAAAAGCAGGGAAGAGGGTGATATTCTGTAGCTGTAGTGGATGTAATGAGCCTGCATATCATGGAGGCCTGAAGAGGTCACCCCTCACCTGACTGTCATTGAGACACAAATGCACTGCTTCTGAATTTCTCTTGCACAGTGGTGCTGAGCACTGCTAGCAATGTCAGTGACCACATCTAATTAGGGACAGTGCAGGTGCTCAGCAGTTGAGTGAATTCCACAGACTTACATTGGAAGGAAATAGACCTCATTAAATGGACTATATTTTATATATATCTCCTTCTTTCACTTTGGCATCATTACCATCATCCATGGGTTGTTATCACATGAACACAAAATCTCCTGCAATGCCTGACTGAGAGATGAATGATTACTGACAGCACCAAACAGGCTTGGCAGCAATTTAGGAAGCCCTGCTCTTTTTTGACACTTGTGTTAAGATGTTCATTGGGAAACCTCATCTCTAGCTACACTGAAATTGCACATCAGTATTACTACTGACTTAAAATCCAGCAGACTACTGAGCTATCCTCTGACAATGAACAGATGACATCACCACTGGATAGTATACACTATGCCATCTTTGGACCCTTTATGGCTTGAATTGCTCTGATATTTTTGAAGAGAGAAACCTTCTAGGTAGTTGAAACCTGTTTGATAATCTGTCTTTTCTTTGTTACTTTCTACAAGCCCTACTTTCTATGTCTGTAAGCCATAGGCTGATAGCCACTATGTGCTTGGCACTGTGGTTGTCACACACTGTGAGCTGCACTGTATTAGGAGTGAGCCAGGAGAAAGATCAGATTTTGCTGGATGCAGTTCAGCTAATGGGCTGAATTGCGCATGATCTGATGGTTAGCATCACCTCATGGTACGTTCATGGACCATTACTCAGCAACCCCATATACCACATTTCTCCTGTGGTCTCAATTCACTCTTATTCCCTCATATTTCCCTTTTTGAATTTTATTCTTTCTACCATGCCTGTCACTCCAGGCCTGTAGACCACCACCCTCTGGAGCACCCCTGAGCCCCTCACTTTCATTTTGTGCTCCCCATGTACAGGCTGGGGTGATGGTGTCTTTCAGCAAGAAAATAAATTTTTTAGCTTTTGTAGATATTCCCATTTGGCAGCACAGTGGTTGTGCACCACAGCCTGTATTGGTTGGAAATAAGGCACAAATGTGGAACAACTCTTTATTCAATGGGATAGTCAGAGGCACTGTATTTCTATTAGAGATTATTCATTTCCTTCCTAAGTATACATTGCTACTGCCCTTCAATATAATTCAGGAGTTTTAAAGGATGTTTAAGATGTAATAGACAATTTTATTCTCTGTTGGTTTTTTTTTCAATTCATAAAAATTTGTCTGTAGATCTCTGCTGCAACCTGTTTAGATAAAAAAAATATTATTTCTGTTCCTGCATGTGAAGAGAGAAAGGGTATAAAAAATTCTAAGTATTTTAATAAATTGAAGAATATGACTGAAAATAGAGCTTAGACCAGTCCCTAGTACAGTTTCCTAAAACATGGACAAGCTACTTGGTAATTTGCTTTCAATCTTTTGTCAGAAATTATTCCAGGAAAGTGATTGAAACAATTAATAAAATTTTGTTTGCTGCAATAAAACTGTGAAGTCAGGTATTTAAAAACCAATATATACATGGAATGATACTGCTTTACACCTTTTCTGCCTTGCCATTATGCTTTTAAAGTACAACCTGAACACAAAAGAATTTGCTATTTTTGTCCTTTCTTCTTATGTTTGTTCTTCACAAGTTGTGTGAAATGTGCGAGTTCACCAAGAGCTCTTCAAGAGCCTCTCCTGTAATGTTTACAGTAAGTCAAATAACAGTTGTTACTCCCCTCAGTTATCCACACAACATGGTTTTTTCTCTTGCTTTCAGCAGTGCAAAGCTCTTTTGTCTATCTTTGAGGGCACGACTCTTGACAGGACAAGAATGTCACCCCAGGAGCCACTGTCATGGAAGCAATTTACTTGAGAGGTAAATTTGGGTTTACTTGAGTAAACTCAGAGCCAGTTTTAGCTCAGAGCCAGTTTTAGCCATGCAGTTTCTCTCCTCTGCACTGCCTGCATGAGTGGCATTACAGCCCCAAATGCCAGGGCCAGACTCCCATTTGCCTTTGATGTTTTGGGACACAAAAATGTCCCAATGTTGCACACAGTGAAAAGACAACATCCTGCGCCTAGGATTCATTGAACCTTTGCAAGAAAACCTGACATGAAATGCAGGAGGGGAGTATTTGCTCTATATATACCCAGACAGAAATTTTCTTCCATGAATGCCATTCTTCTACCTGGCTTCCCTCTCAAAACAAAGGTCTGCAGTATTTACATGTTGTAACTAGCAAAGCCTCAAGCCCCAGTGATTCTCATTTCAGGTGTGAAAAACATGATGAAAAATGGAGACCCTCATTTTATGTTTTGTTTGTTCTGCAATTAAAGTCTGTAAAAATCACTCTTGAACTCAGAACACAGAAAATCCATCTTAATCAGCAGTTGAGCAGCCTGGTGTCACCATGTGAAGTCTAGCCAATTCTTCCTTTCCTTCTCATGACCCATGAATGAAATAAATGTTTTCTGATGTAAATATCTGGTGCCCCCCTGCACAGACAGTCATGAACTGCTCTGCCAGCAAGGAATCTAACTGGACTGGGTAACTCTGAACACCAACTGGGGCTTTTCCCCCAGGGCAGGCACTGAGCTGGGTCCTAGTCCTTTGAGCAGCCCCCAGGTCTCATGTGACAGGGAGAAAGAGCTTCTTTGGGACCCTCATCCTGTCCCAACCTGTCTGAGCTGGCACATGAGCTGGAAAGGTGCTGGCTGGAGGAAAGGAAAGGAATCTGATAGGCAGAGTGCAACCACATCAGCATCATTTCCCTTGCAAAGTAGGCTTGTCAAAAAGTGTACAGGTCTTCTTTTCCTAGAATGATTTCCTTCTGCAGCTGCTAAAAGACTAAAGAAAAACTTCATCCCTCTTGGATTTTCTTATTTTACCATATGGGCATGTATGTGACTTATAGTGGTCTTATTATACATGGGCGTAAGTCATGGGTTGAACTGGGAGCTCAGGATACAAGCATGGAATTGTGCTGTGCCAGAAGAGCAGCTGTGAAGGTGTCTCTGGGGAGCAATGGACTGCCTCTTCATGGGGGCAGCAGCCTGTGAGCACCCCAGGTGGGGCTGTGCCCAAGGGCCAGCCAGCCATCCTGCTCATGGAGATGTGGGAAATGCTGCTGTTCCAAGAGAAAACTGAGGGTGGTTGCCACAAATGGCAGGGTAAGGCACACTGCTTGCAAAATCCTCTGCCAGAGGAGCCAGGGAGAAGGAACTGTGTTGTGTTTGTAATTCAAAATTATTTTTATTGATACATATGCAAGAAAAAACAGAAACTTGCTGTTATTTTATTGACTTTAAGCTGTACAGAATGGGTATAGAACATGCAGCACAAACCCACAGGCCATATAATATGTAGGAAATTAAGGCTATGGGACTGAGTTAGAGATGCAGAGAGCTGGTGCCACTGCAGAAGGGGTGAGCAGTGGCCCTTGGTGGGCTCAGAGCCAAAGCTGCCTGAGGAGCTGCACAGATTCCACACTGAGCATGGCTGTCCATCCAGCTCTGCCAAACAGCCTTCAGAGCAATCAGTCCAGGTGCACTCTGCAGAGCTTCTCTCATTTTTCCTGCCCAGTAGACCCATTCTGTTTCAGTGCCAGCCACAGACAAAAAATGGACTTTCAGCACAAGCTCTTTAGTGAAATGAAGCCTATCACCCTGAGTTCATGGCATACAGTACACTCTCTCTGCCAAAATGGAATGCAGTTTGGAAGGGCAGAACCTCATCATAAACAAGCTATTGTTTTCTGTGTTTGACTACAAGCAGATTAGTGATGAATCAGCTTTTCATGAATGCCCCTCTTCATCCCTTCTCCATCTCTCACCTGTATCTGGCTTTCAAGACAAATGGTGTAACTTCCTTTGCAACTTCAGTTCCCATTGCTCACTTCTTGCCACTGGGGCAGCTCATAAATACATTTTTTCTAACAATTGCTCAGTGACATGTGCAGCCAATAAACAATCCCTCAATGTTGAATAAGGACTTAATTCAAGCTGGTGACCCTTAAGCATGAACAGAATACACTGAATAAAGACAGCTGGGTTATAGGTTCTGCTACTTTTGTAAAACATGCTTTATATTAAAATAAATAGATTAGATGTTAACTTAAATATGATCCAAACCAAAACCAATGCAAAGTACAAGTATGAATTGCCAGACAGACAAAACTATCAGTCAGCTGCATAAATGGGTAAGTAAATCAATATGCAATTGTCATTTCAGGTTTAAAATGTATAATGTAATGAAATTAGAGGCATTACAGAAGATTCTGCTTCAGCCTTACTCTGCTCCAAATTCATAGTTCTGAAATAGTTCAAAGTTTCTTTATCTGAAAGTAAAGACTAGTGTAATCAGCAATATGTTTCTGCAAATGGCATATGCAGTTCTTCAGGACTTGCATCATTAGGGTTGTGTTAAAAAAGCCTGGATACTGCAGAGTAAGGACTTTTTTTACAGAATGGAACCCTATTAAAAAACAAACATTTCTTCCCCCCTGAAGGTCATGGGAACTATAGAGCTTTGCCCAGGAGTTTCTAGTTAAATGGCAGCCATTTTATTAAAATGTCTGTTTTCTGTCAAGGAAACTTAGCACATCTTTAACTGTCAGAAAAGGCTACACAAACATGTACTATAGTAAAACACAGAATCATTATATACATTTGCTATATACATTTGCTAATAACATGCTCTGACTCCACTGATAAAGACAAGTTTATCAAGCTCTGGAGTTACCACTGTCACCATCAGGGAGCATTGCGCTTGACTGGAGCTGAAGACCAGGAAGAAATACTGCAGGAATAAAGTTATCTCCACCCTCACCTTAAGGTTAAGCTGTGGTAAATGACATTGTGTTTGTTATTAATGTCTTATTTTGAATAGTGCCTGTTATGGTAGGAAGATAGGGAGTTACTTTTCTTAATTGCAAAAACTGGTCAAGGAAAGAGCCTGGAGTCAGACCTTGTAGGGTCCCTTCCCACATCAGTACAAAGTCACCTCATCCTGGCAAGCCACTCAGCTACTCCATCCTTCCCACACTGAAATGGATACACTCCATCACCACATCTCCGCTCCTTCCTGAGCTCCCACTGGGATCAGCTTCTCACATGCTTGCTCTCCTTTACTCTCTCTTCCAGTATATACAGTTATTTGAATTTTCTAACAACACCACATGTTATTATATATTTAAAAGAGGTAACATCAAAGAAACAGAGTTTATGCTGAGGGCAGAAGGTGATGAGGTATTTCCTGGGTAAGTTCATGCTACGGTCTTAGAGATGTAAGATATTGTTGTTTTGGGGAGATAAATCTTTGGTAACCATAGTGGTTCATGTAATGTGTGGTGTTCTTTAACCAGTGCTTAGTATGCACTATGAGTTATTTGGCTGGGATTTGTATGGCAGCACAGTGACAGGAGAGCAGAACACAGGCTGTAAATTTATGGTACACAAAAGTTTCTCAAGTTCCCCCTTGAAAAGACAGAGTTCTTCAGCACAGCACAAAACATCATTTGATACACCTGCCCTGAGGCACTGCTGAATCCACCTTCAGCAGCTCTGACTGTCAGGCCAGATTGCTTCCCTTTGTGCAGTAATTCAGTAATAACCGAGTACAGTTAAAATGCTAACATGGTGTATATATTTATTGCTGTTACTGAGTTTGTGAGACAATTATTAAATTCACAGCTATGGATAGCTAGAATTGGAAGAAGATGTTCTGTGACTGCTGAGAGGTCAAATAAGTGGCAAAAGAGAAGGCAGGAAAGATAGGAGAGATTGTGGACTTCGGCAAAGGTCTGGAGAGAAAAGAGTCACTTGGTTTGTACAAACTGCCAAGAGCCAGGACCTGACCAAGACACATAGAATTAATAAACAGGCAGAGAAAGGGAGGTCAGGCCCAAAGCATGGAAAATTCTGTGGAGAAAAGAGAGAGTCAGGAGTAGATAGAAGCAAAACTGATGCGATACTGAAGCAAAGAGCACTCAAGCACTGTCCTATAAATGGATAGTTTCCAGGTACTTCCTTTATTACAGGTTGAAGCCATTTGTGAGGAAGGGTATGCAGAGGTGTACAGCCTGAGGTGGAGTGAGAACATTCTAGCACCACAGCAGGGATAGATCTGTAATCCTGCAAGAAATTTCATACATAAGGGTCATATAATACCCCCTTTCTTATTCTTGCAAACAATAAGAGAGCTGTCCTGTGTGCTCCTGCCTGGCACACTGTGAGGGAAACACAAGTAAACCATGAAACAGAATAAGCACTAGAAGGAGCCAGATGGAGCTGCCTTGTTAGAGACCAAAAAGAAGGAGCCCTAAGAATAACATAGAGAAAAAGCAAAAGGAAGCAGAAAGCCAGGAGGAATTGGAGGTCACATCCAAACTGGGATGCAGACAGCCTGGAGAGCAGGCCAGGCTGAGCACTGCCATGTAGCCTAATGACTCAACACCAGTGGGTCTGGGATATTTCCATGAAACTTATTTCTTCTGTGGGGGACCAAGGAACTGCTAGTCTGGATCACACTCATAGCCAGAACCTCCTATGGAATGACAGCAAAGGACATGGAGGAAGGAACATTAGGGAGGCTGACATTAGGGAAAAGATGTTGCAAGGAAAAGTTTCCCCAGGAGTGAGGTGACATTCTGCCCTATGGCCTCAAAGCTGAGACCCATTCCACTTTTTAACTCTAGAATGTAAGTGGTCATTACTTGTTTTCAAACCAATACTTATTGGCTGGAAAAATATCTTTGAAAATATATTTTTGAAAATATGTCTCACAGAGCATTCCTTCTAATTCCAAGGCATAGAAACTACCAAGTGCTTCTTCTGTGTCAGGAATTATCACTTTCCCCCTGGCTTCTCATCTCAAAGTTGCATTGTTTTAGCCAAAGTTATTTCAGGATTAGCTGTAAGAAACATCTGACATGATCTCTGACTGAGCCATAACCCAGCCCTGTTTCCACAGAAGTTCCTGCTGACTTACATGTCATGCTTTCCTTTTATTATTTAATTTTTTTTTTCTAGTAATAAACGTTCTTACATTTTATGCTGAAATTAAATTTTCTTGAAGATACTTTTCTAATGCTCTGCATGGAGATTTTTGATTCTTCTAATTCTAAGGAAGATTTTAATCTGTAGTTATTATTTTTGTTATTTAATCTGTAGTTATTGTTTTTGTTTCATTTGGCATCTACATTTGGGAAAGAGCCAAGGGAGGAAGTGACAAATCCATCAACCCAAATCCATCAACAGGAAACACTGATTTCAGGGCTGTGCCTATCTTGTTAGAAGTTCCTTTTCCCTTTGGCTATTTTATATTAACATCCTTTCATGGGATAGTTTCTCCATTCACATCATTAAGATGTACCATCACAGTATTTATTCATCAAAAACTGACTGGAATAAGTCTAATCTTGCCTGTTATATTCCTCACCACGTTTACACATCACCTAAGACAGCAGACCTTCATGGGAGATGGGGGTATGACTGTGGGTTAAACATAACACAATAGTACAGCCTTACCAAAAGAATGAATCATTTGTCTAATTGCTATCCTGCTTATAAACTATTTTGCCTGGAAGACACTAAGTCATTCACAAATACTACCTTGTCTGTGTACATTTCTGATATATTTCTGTAGAATCTTTCCTCCTTTGCCTGAGGCACGGTGGAAACCAGCAGCAGTCACTCACTCCAGCACCTTCCCCATGAAAAAACCTGTGTATTTCAGCATTAGAGAAAGGGAAGTTTTCAGTTTGCTTCCCTTAGTAGGAACTGTCAGTGTCCTGAGATCCTTATTATAGAAGAAAATCAAGTGAGAATAACAGCATTAAGTTATTAAGTTGTGCCTAGCAAAACAGAGACTCTTTGCCCTGAACGGAGACTCAGAATAGCAATAAAAACATTGCAAAACAATATGAATACCCGTGTGATTAAAAAGTCTCCTTCTAAAGCAAACAAGTCAGAGCACACAGAAGGAGTGTCACATCTAATAGCTGCCCTGAGTTGCACAATATCTAACTTCTCTTACTAGGAGTTTTCTCCATGCCCCAGAACAGCTTCCACCAAGCCAAAGGCACTTTAGTCCCCAGTTACTGGTCCCAAGAGGGTTTGGTACCTCTGTGTGTGTCCTCTGAGTCTTCCTGTGCCTTGCAACACTGGAAGGGCAACCACAAGGCTGTGGGTGATCAGCAGCAAAGTCTGGAGCGAGGCTGTCAGAAAGACAAGGAAGATTAGGATGAGAACTGCCTTGAACCAGAGCCAGCAGTCCAAGCATGGCACTTACACAGTAAATAACCCTGATGATAACTTTGCTCACCTTTCAGCACTTGCCCCTTTTAAACAATTCTGTAATATCTTGTGCCCTCACTATTAACAACGTATCATTGTGGGTGTTGACATTTAACCTGTTTGTCAACAGATCCATTTACATCTCATTTTCCTGGCACCCCATGCAAGAGGCAGTAAGTGAGGAGCATTTTAGCACAAGTGATGAAAGATGTCATTGCTGGTGCCCTTTTGCGCTGCCGGCACTGCCATGAAGTATAGCAACCATTAGTAACAGGGATTTGAGTGTAATGTCTGCTTTCACCCAGCAAGGTCAAAAATTTATGGTTCTGACCTTTTCTCTCTCCTCTGATGGTGGAGTGGGCTTGGGTCATGTTCACAAGAAACGATATAAAATCAAATGGAGCTGATGCAGATTCAGTGTGAAGTGATGAGGAGAAAGGATTCCACCTCCCCCTGATAAAAATTACTTCAATACCTTTAATAATGAGGGTCATGAAGTTCCACAAGCTTTACAGAAAAGGTTGTAAGGGTGTTGAGTGTTTCAAAGTGCACACAAGACAAGGTAATTACTCCAAGGAGATCTACATTTATTCTTATTCTCTAGTTTCTCAGATGTATTGCTCAAAGTCTCAAATATTTGTTTCAAGAAAAGCAAGTTTTGTTATGGCATAAAGATCTGTGTTAATTAAACCAGCCTAACTCCTAAATGCTGTGCTCTTAGCAGGCTATAAACCACTTTGATTTTGTTTGGGTTGGTCACTTTGCACACACGAGCTAGAGAGACTCACCAGCCCTCCTGCTGCATACCCCTGATCTGTCAGAGTGCTGTCCGTGCTGACAAGCTTTGGAGGTTCAATGTACTGCTCATACTTTTCCCTCATTCTTATTTTTAAGGCCAACCAGAGTTGAACTATTCAGTTGAGTCACTTTTCAGCACTTTCAGGGGGCTGTGACGTGCACAGCTGCTGTCCAGCCTCCAGCACCCTCCTCTCAGCCTGTCACCAGCAGCTCAGCAAGCAAGGGGCAGCAGTGCTGCTCACACTATGATGCAGGGCAACTGCCCAGCCACGGGGAGGAAGGGTATTTTAGGGACTGTTGGCTCCTCTCTCACTGAGCATGACAGACCAGAGTCGCAGAGTTCAGCCAAGATCAATCCTTCCAGGGCTTATGACTGGGGATTAGCTCGGCCCGTTGCAGACACAGCGGCTCAGTGAGAAACCAATTTCCAAATAACAAGTTGACCTGAGGTCTCATTATCTGGATGGGATTTTTTCTTTTTTTTTCTCCCTCTTTGGTGAGTCTTTTTGGTTGTTTTGGGGGTGTTCTTTTTTGCAAAGGAGTTCAATGCCTGTCCAGCACACACACATCACAGCTATGCAGAGATTCAAACATATATTGTTGTGAGGCTGAAGTACAGCTGGCATTTAATTTTGGTACAGCTTGATTTACATGTAATTTATTTTCTAGCTGTTATCCACAACAGTGAGACTCCACTTCAACAAGGAAAGATTTAGAGCAGTTCTGGACACTCATAAAACATGTTTATATGAGCAAGTTGCAGATTTCCTGAAAATTTTCTGTGCTGGTGCTTTTTTGGCTTTGTATCTGTAGAAGCTCCCCCTGGCTGCAGTACCAAAAGCCGAAGCAAAAGTGGCCTTCCTTGAAGAGAATCTTTCCCAAACTTTCTGCTGAGGATGCATAACTTCATCAATTCCCAAAGTTTTAGATCTGAGTTTGAGACTTGAAATACACCAAAAAATATACCAGAAATATAAATATATAACAGAAAATATAATGTTTATTTGGGTACAACCTATCTATTTTAATGGGCATACAAACTGTCCTCCCTGCCAGAGACTCCAGCAAGACCTGCTATTTAACAGTGTCTTTGGAAATACCAAGTCATACGTAAGCTATGAAATAATTTGTTATTGTTATATAAATATTTCTGACACATTTGAGCACTAAGCAATTAATATAAACACATTTTGTCTCCTGTTAACTGAATTCCTTGGTATCCCTTGTTCCATCTGTGGTTCGAGATACAATTTGTACCAGCCTGCCCAGGGCAAGGAAGCAAGAAATAAGTTAAATGTTGCATATATTTTCTTGCTGCTTGTTACTTCTACAGGGAACTTTCTCCCTGCTGTGCAATTTCATGTCCAAATTTCCTCCCCAATACCACAGGATGCTGCAAGTGCTAACTAAAAGAAATTCAGGGTTAGACACAAAGAGAGAAAACAAATAGGGGTTAGCAAGGACAACAAGACAAATAGGAATAGCTGTTACAACAAGGGTTCTAATCCCAGCAAGACCACTAGGAAACAATATTGTATCCAGTAATGTTCCTTGTCAAATCATCTAATGGATTATAAGTACCTCAAATTCTCCTTATATAGGTACTCCAAATTCACTTTGTAAATCCAAGAGACAGATACAATAAACACCTACCTCTGGCCATCTGACTGTCCTTGCTGCAGCTTGTGACCTGCCTTGCATTCCGCCGTGATCCTCTATGTCCATACTCAGCCCTTCCTCTCTGGCCAGGAACGCAGAGGCATGGAAACCCTCCTAGCTATGGGGCACATTCAGCATTGCAGGTACACCCCCAGGATTGGCTCAGCAGCCTGTTGTTTTTGTTACTACAGGTGGCCAATACTTTTCCAGGCAGTCTAACTCCTCTGTGAAAACCACATTTTTAGTACCATTCAGTTTTCAGACTGTTGGCTTTATATGGAACAAGTGGACTCCTAGAAACCATAAGAAATCAGAATCTTTTAAATTTTGCCATTCCTAGATTACCACTGGATTGAGCTCCATGCTTCTCTTCTTTGGGGTCTCCCCCAGCCTGCTGAGCCCCTTGGGCTTAGGGGACACCAACACCTGGGACACCATGTCAGGCTTAGTCTGGCACAGGAGCTACTCCCTGGCAGTGGAATAGGCTGTGAGCTGCTGCTGTGAAATACACTTACCCCAATGTCTGGTTTTCTGTAAAAGTAAGAATCAATTTTGGTTAGTTTTTTAGTGAATTTCTTTTCCATGTAAAAAAAAAAAATAGTTTTTACATCATTATATAATTCTTTACCTGCTTGCTGGATATCAGCATTGCAAACCTCACCACTACAAGAGCAACAGGACATTACCACTCATTTCAGAATGTGATACAATGCTCAGAAATCCAACATTTAAAGCATGGGTTGCCGCACTGAATATTTTATGGTTTTTGTTTTGCTTTTTGCTTAGCAATTAGAAAGTGCCCTTTGTTTGTGTTTCGACAGAATTATTGTAGTAGGACACACTACCAAAAAAGGCAAGAAAAGAGCTTTCATGCCAGTCAAGAGTTCTCTTTTTAACTTTCTAGCAAAGACAGAGTTACAAAATAGGACTTTTTTAGAGGCAGGCAGTCTGGAGTTTGGTTAATCAGGAATGAAAAAAAAATCTACAAGTGATAACTTGCTTTTGTAACAAAGATTACCTCAAAGCCAGGAAACATTACGCAGTAAACCTCTCCTTGTTTACATTTCAGAACAGTTGCTAAAATATTGCTTCTCTGTACTTGAAAATAACCAGGGCATGTCTTCCTCTCCTGCCATCCTGAGGATGACTTCAACAACAGACCAGCTTCCCTGGCTTAGCCCTGAGCTGCCATGCATGTTTGTCAGTGGTTTGTGCCCCTTTTGCTGTTGGTCTGGAAAGGAAAGGTGGAAGAGCGGGGGGAAACCAGCCCCATCCCACTCTCCCAGCCAGCACCAACACAGCTCCCAGAGCAGATTATTTTCTTGTCATTGCATGACTAATACAACCACAGGCACTTGAAGTGCATGGGAATTTTTCCAGCCAGTGTTCAGAGAAACCTTTCTTCTCGGGAGGGTCCTAAGACATATGGAAATATTTTTTGCACCATCAGTGCAGCATGATGGGCCCCAAATCTGGCATCAGTGGAAATTACTCTTCTTGAAACCTTCATATACCTTGTATTTCCCACCAAACAGACTACACTAATGACAGTGACAGTCCATGAATTTCTGCATTTTCTCAGACACGTTAAGCTTTGCCAAAAATGGCAGAACTGATCATTTCAGGGCTGCTGCACAAGAGCTCACAAGACAGACAGAAGCCTTGCTAGGCTGTGCAATACATGCCACAGCACAATACCAGCAGCATGTGGTGGCAGCTTAAGAGGTTGGAAAGAGACATTTTAACTCTTGCACATGCTGACACTGCATTTTCAGGTTCTCCTCTGGTTAGCCAGGAGCCTGCAAGTCCCTGAGCAGGGTTAACCAGCTCCCTGATGGGACCCTCATTAGGAGCAGCTGAAGCATTGCTGTTTCTCCAGTGCCTCTTTTTACATCTGTTTCTATGTTTCTGAGAAGTCTTGCCAAGAACTCCCCAATTTATTTAGCTCTCACATCTGATTTGATTTGAAGCTTCTCAGCCCCTCACTCTTGGGTCTGGCCAGATCACTGGAGCAGAAGTCACAAGATTTCTTAAAAAGAAAACAGCAATAAAAATGCTGATTAGACAAAACTACTGAAAACCTTCAAGAATTAATTTACAGACTATATGTGATAGCTTCCCAGAATGGCTTCCTTCCAACTGCAGTGTTCCTATCACTCCAGTCAATGATGGGACAGATTAGGCACTGAATTCCTGACAGCTGATACATTGGAGCATTTATACTTATGAGAAATGTTGCAATTTGGTAGGCTTGGACCATTCCTTTGAACTTTGGAAGTTCATATTGCCTGGCAAGTTTGCACCTTGGTGAACAGCTGGATGCTCTTCAAGATCTACATGACCCCAGCAGTGACACCTTTTATTTATAAATGTGACCCATGTATGCTTCAACTACACAAGCTTGATAAAAATCGTATCCCAACCACAAAAACTGAAGAGCAAATTAATTACTAACATCGTCTCGAATGAGTTCTAAATAAAGGACACTGTGGTTGTCTTCAAGGGTGATATTCTAGGTATGAAACTCAGTTTCATGTTGGAGATCCTCCACTCTGTGGGGCCAGACAGGCTGCTGGCACACAGCCTTGCCAGCCCAGTGGGAATTCAGTTCTGCAAAAGCCTCTGAATGATGCTACCAGCACCAGCCCACAGCTGATGTCTGTGAGCAGGGAGCATCGCTGGCTACTCCGTAAGATAAATTATGTCAGTGAGCCTCACAGAAACACTGCAGAGTCTCCAGAGGATGGAGTGGCAGTGTGTGGCTACAAACCCAGCTACTGGTCAGTAAAGACATGGGCCAAAATCAGTCTTTATGATTTGAAATAAGGGGAATTTGTATTTAAGCTTTGAGGCTTAATTCCTGCAGACTTACTTTCTAACTAGCTTCACAATGTCCAATCCAAGTTAAGGGGAAAAAAAAGTATTTGATGAGTGAGGAAAAAATTTCTGATGTCTGATTCTCCAAGTTTTGCAGAATAACTTACGAAAATTACAGTCAGTAATTTTTCAGGTTGTAAACTGAACCTTTGGTTCAGTTTGTAAGTGGATTCCTGGTATTAAAATACAGATTTAGGACCAAACTTGCAAGAGACGAGATTGTTTTGTTTGACTTGTTTCCTACAGAGGTCAAACACGGACAGATTATTATTTTACAAATCTAAATATGTATCAAGTGATGGTTAAAATAGGAAAACACCCCAGGAGCTCTGGCTTCTCTGCATAGGTGCAAATTTGTAATTCAGCTGGATTCATGGCGGAGCTGTATGAACCTGAGTCCGGTCAGCAGGTGGCAGGCGGGACACAAGGGCACAGCGGGGCAGGAGAGGCTCCCTAAGCCCGGGCTTGGAACGAGATCTCTGCCCGCGGCTGTTCTGAGCCGGGCCAGCCGGGCCAGGCCGGGCTCCGCGCTGGCACTCAAACAGGGCCTCGTGCACCCATTTATTTTAGACAGTCCAGGGCACAGTTACTGGGCAGCCTAAATATAGCTGTACCGAAATGGAAAAACAATCTGGGATCGCTCGGGCACAAGCAACAAGCGTCCCCGCACCTCGGAAGTCGGGACGTTCTGTGCAGCGCGCCAGGCCCGGGCCGGGCGGGGCGGCCCAGGCAGGGCCGGCAGAGCGGGGACTGAGCCCGGGACCGAGCCGGGTGTCCCTGAACACAGCAACAGGTACACGCAGGAGTCTGCAAAGCAAGCTGGCTTCGAACAGAGTAATGCTGTAAAGACAAAAAATAAAATCTCTAGAGAAGGCAAATGGTAATTACATGTTTCTAGAGCTCCCATTCTCCAAAAACTTTGAAGCAAGATGTGGAGGAAATACGGTTTTTACTTGTGTAAGCAATTCTTAGCCAAATGTCTTCTCTTTCCTCCCCCTTCACTACTTCTCGACAAATCTCTTTCCTTACACACAAACAAGGCTGTTGCCATAGAAGTCTTGACTCAGTTAAAAAGCGATTCAAGAGGATCACCCGGCGGCTGAAGGGGCTTATGCTGAGGGTAAGGCAGCAGAAAACAGGCTGGAGTAGGGCAGCAGAAAGCAGGCTGGAGTAAGGAAGCACAAAGCAGGCTATGGTAAGGAAGCACAAAGCAGGCTGGAGTAGGGCAGCAGAAAGCAGGCTGGGGTAAGGCAGCAGAAAGCAGGCTGGAGTAGGGCAGCAGAAAGCAGGCTGGAGTAAGGAAGCAGAGAACAGGCTGGGGTAAGGCAGCACAAAGCAGGCTGGAGTAAGGAAGCAGAAAGGCTCTCCAGGCTCTCTGCTGCTTGGGGCTGGGGGAGAGCCCCAGCTCTCCTGTTACAGCTTGCCAATCTTGGTCTCTGCTTTTGCTCAGAAAGCAAAGCTGAACAGGAAATTATTGTGCTGTGTGACACAGAGAAGTACATTATGGAGTATTAGGAAGATTATGTTTATAAAATCTTATTTTACCACTTTAACAGTTAAAACCTTTGGACTTGTTTTCTTAATATAATTTTCATTTTCTGCAGTTATTGATGTTTTAATGCTCTCCTCCTCTTGCACTAATGCATAACCTCCATGTCTCCACAGCAGCCCTGGGGCTGAGGGAAGGGACAGCAAGTCCTGACACAGGCCAAGCATGTGGGGGAACCATCCCCCTGTGCCTCTTTCCTCCTGAGCCCATGGCAGAGCAGAGACCTGGGGGCACATGAGAGGCTTTGTGGGCCACAAAGAGCAGGTGGGGAGGCTTGTAAAGCAAGGGGCAGAGTGGGCCCTTCCTCCAGTGGGAGCAAATGTGCTCTCACCTCCTTCATCTTTCAGAAATGGTCTGTAGCAAAGTGCTGCTATTTATAAGAGGCCCTGTGACACTGGGAGTGCAGTTTAAACCAGTTCATCCATTTCCAAGAGTAAGGCTAAAATAAAACACACACTGCTCAGCCCGCTGTAAACATAACAGCCTCCTTTGTAGCCTCTCTGATGAGTCTCCTCCAGCCCCCCCTGTGCTGCAGCAGCAGTTTGGCATTGCCATTACAGATGTATGCCCTTCCAAGGACATTCCCCAAGTTAAGGGTTGTGGGATTCACAGTCTCTGAACCTGAGAGAAGCAGAGAAAAGAATGATCAAAACAATTCTTATCTCATTTTCTGCTCCTATGTTGTGCCAAAGTAGAATGCAATATGGAGATTGTTTACCCAAAGTGATGGTGTTTTGTTTCCTTGGCCTATCAGGGCCAAGCCTGTGTGCAGATTGCTGGTCAGCAGACAGTCACAAGATTTTGTTCAGTTTAGCAGTTGAGTGCTTGTGTAGTTTTAGTTTAGATGCAGTGTAATATAGTATAGAATAATATAGTATAATAAAGTAATTTATTAGCCTTCTGATATCAATGGAGTCAGATGCATCATTCTTCCCAGACAAGGGCTCACCTGCTTTTAGAGTAAAGGTTAACTCTTGCCTCAGAGAATTTGCACTTCTCACATGGTTTATAGAGACAGAAGCTGCCCAGCTCTCGAGGTGCCCCAGCAGTGAGCTTGCCCCAGTGCCCTTTGCTGCTGCATGGCACTGCCCAGACATGTGCCACCAGAAGCCATGTTCCTGCTGCTGCAGGCACTGAGCAGCTGTGGGCTGCCCCATGGACCCCCGGGCTAGGCACATGTTCCCTCACAGGCTCCCAAATGTCCCTCTGCCAACAGAGTGGCAAGGGACAGGATTTAATATCTTGCCTTTAGCTGGAAGTAAAGGACAGAGGAACCAGTGGGGTCTGCCCAAAGCGAGAAGGGAAGGATGATGAAGAGGAAGGATCCATGTCCTTGGGGTGGATGGGATATCTGGAGAAGGCAGAGGGCAGCCACATCCTCACCAGCTCTGCTGGGTGCTAGCAACTGGCTGCTGAGCTCCAGCTGTGGGGTCTGGGGTCTGAGTTCTGACCCTGCCCTGGGCCACAGGACCCAGGGTCCTGGATTACCTTATGAGGAACAGGATGAAACCCACCTCTTGATGAGCTGTTGGTTAATTAGGCTGCTGTACCCTGGGTGGGACAGAGGTCCTGTAGGAGATGGAGCATCTGGCTGTGCAGGACGTGACACAAGGCAGCACAGCAGGGTTGCACTGGGGTGGGTACTGGCCTCTCCTAGCCCAGGGGCTTCATTTGAGATGTTCAATATTTAGTTGACATATTTTTGTGCTATTTTAAAACACACCCAGAAGTTCAACACAAGCCACTGTCACAGGCCTGAAGCTGACAGGCAAGACAGGGCTCATGGTGTATCCTGTGTGCATGTGGATCTAATTATCAGGGGGGCATTTACAAAATTTTCTCTGCCAAGGCTTATAGAACTCCCAAGACATTGTCTGAGAGAACTATCTGACATTTTCAGAGTGTTAAGGCTATGAATTTTTCATATTTTTTTAGAGCTAAACATGTGGAATGCATACAACATATTTCTCAATCCTAATTAGCATTTTCATTGGCTTAACTGTGCCTGGCCCTAATAGTTCTAAGAGGCCCACTGATTCCACACACCAGGAGAGCCCCACAGAAAACAGATACACAAAGACAATGCAATTATGCAGGATTTTAGGCAGCTTCCACTTAACCAGTGAGTGGTGTAATACTAGTCTAAAAGCTTCAACCAGCCTTTGAAATAAAATTTGACTGCTCAAGGAGAGAGACAGAATGAGAGAGAAGAAAAAGCCCAGAACAGACTATGCAGACTGGAGCTGCATAAAAACTGCTGATCAAACGATTTGATTAGTTGAGTGCCATGATTTGAACTGAAGGAGAGCTGAACCTCAGTTTGAAAGTTGTTTCCTTCCCAGATGCAAATTGAAAAGATCACCTATCTGCTTCGCATTTAATTTGCAATATTGATGTGCCAAGCTGCTCCCACACACAGTAAATCAAGGAGCTAGGAGTTGAAGATAAGTGCCAGCCCATATGGACAGTGACCTGCTTCATTTATTACCCAATGAAGTGTGTCCATTTTGCAGACAGAAGTGACATTTTCCTTGCTTGGTGGCACTAAGTATCTTATTACAGCAGGACTGTCAGGGTCAGAGACCTACTGACAGCTCAGGATAAAAGTGCCCAATGCCTCGTGCCTCTAATTCAGTGAAAGCCAGACTGATGCAGACATAGACACTCATATCTCTTTAAAGAACAGAATATACTGCAGTGATGACAGAAATTCTTAGGTGCTATTTATCTGTGAAAAAAATCTGTCTGAAAGAAAAGAGTTTTGACATGCCGCCCATGCCAAATGTGAAGTTTTTTTGCTCTCTTCTGGAAGCAAGCAGGGTAATCCTGGGGACATGCACCTTCCCAGGCCTGCTGGGACACAGCAGGGTTGTCAAACCCAGCCTTTGGCTCTGTTAAGACAGGCCAGAAGCTCAAGAGATGAAAAGCAGGAGATACCTGTTCCATCACCCACAGCAGCACTTCCCCACTATCACCTGTGGAACAGCTAATCAAAAAAAGCAAGCACAGACTGGTCTAACACTTGAAACATGGTGTTGCCTTCATGTGTCACTGTCATCCATCCTTGCATGCTCCAATGCCTGCAATCTTATTTTCAGGTGAGGGACTGGAAAAACTATTGCCTGTGAAGCTGAGCAGGGCATCATGTGGTGAGGCAGCCCTGGAGTGTAGCTCTGCCTTTCTCAGGCCAGAAGCTTTGCACTGCATTTCAAAATACTCAGGAGTGAGATTTTTGGGCTCTGTCTGAACTCTTCTTGATCTGCTTGAAGTTTTTTACTTTGTTTTGCTTCATTTAGACGTGGCAGGGGACTATGTGTGCAAAGTTAGTTTGTTTTACTTTTGCACATCTTTGCATGCTATGGCCATAATTTTACAGAGGCTGTAGTTATTCTATGCAGAATAAGCTATTTCTGATCAATACAATAATGCAGTACAGGGGTAGACAAGTTGGCCACCACATCTATGGAGAAGTGGATCTCTGTAGCACAGGATGCACAGGCATGGGATGGCAAGAGATGTAGCACAGACAGGCACTGGTGATCCCACAGCTATAAATATCCCTCCCTTCCATAAAATTCAAGTAGAGTTAGTTCAATGAATTTTGGAACTGGACAAATTTGGTTTTAGAATAAAATAAGAAAAAGAAACAGTACTAAACTTATGTCAAAGGCATTACATATAGTAAATTCCAGAGCACATTGAGCTGCAGACCAGTGCAGAAAGAGAAAGGTGTGAAAAAACCAAGTTAGAAAACTTATGAAAACTACTCCAAGTGGATCCTAGATCAAGAAAGGAAGCACCAACCTAAACATCAACCTGAATATCAGCCTGAACATCAGCCTGAGCATCAGCATCCTCCTTGCAAAACACTCTGGATGTCCATGACTCACTGCAGTACCCCAGCCTTACCAGTCTGAGACCACCCACCTCAGGGCATGGAGGAACAGCCTGACACCAGGAAAAGGGGTGGAAATCAGGTGTGTGTGAAAGAAATTTAACTGCACTGTTTTTCTTTCTTTCTTTCTTTCTTTCTTTCTTTCTTTCTTTCTTTCTTTCTTTCTTTCTTTCTTTCTTTCTTTCTTTCTTTCTTTCTTTCTTTCTTTCTTTCTTTCTTTCTCTCTCTCTCTCTCTCTCTCTTTCTCTCTTTCTCTCTTTCTCTCTTTCTCTCTCTCTTTCTTTCTCTCTCTCTCTCTTTCTCTCTCTCTTTCTCTCTTTCTCTCTTTCTTTCCCTTCCTTCCCTTCCTTCCCTTCTCTGTATCAATTAGATCTAGACTAGCAGTGATTTTCAAATTATTGTTCAGGTTCCCGATAGTATATGGTGAGCTTCTCCTTCACCTGCAAACAAGATTTTTAACATAAGAATTTCTGGAATTAATTAAACGTGGTAACTTTAAAATTATAGAGGGGCCATGGATAGGAAAGGGTCTACTGATCTCTGATCTTCTGTGGGTTTGCTCTGGCTGCCACAATTCCCATGACTGAGATGTGGTACGGGGTGGCTCTTGAAGGTCAGAGGAAGCACGACTGGGAGCTGCACAGCACAGCATGCTCCTGGGTGAGGGAGAGCTATTTCAGCAGAGAGTGACAAACTTGCATCCACCAGGAGGAAATCACTGCCTTTCCCAGGAAAGGGAATATGAATTCCCTCAGATCCCACCAAGGAAACAAAAATCCTGGGAGAGATTAACTGCAACACACATTATAGTGTTAAAATACTGAAAGTCAAGCCAGAAAATGCTATAGCCAAGTTGATTTGAAAGGGCTAAGCTGGATTCATGAGAGGGAGTCTAGGAGAGGATGGTATGTGTAATTTGTAACTTAACCCAGGCTGCAGTGATATGGAGACACTAGCTGTCAAACCCTTCATGGATGCATAGAAAACATTTAACATGATTTAACAGGGTTTTTTGAATAAAGTCATCTTGAAGTTTGTTTTTCACAAGCTTTGCTGATAGTGTGAAATTGTTGCCAAAACTCAGCAGGATGCAATTTCTTCTTCATGTACCCTGAGAATGTTCCCACTGCATCTCTGTGGGGCTAATCTAAGCAGGTGTGCAGTCTTTAACAGTCTTTAATCAAGTCCCTTTTTTTTCCCCTATAAATGAAGAAAGAGGTATTTGCAGTTCCTGAGTTAAGGCACTTAGGAAACAGCAAGTGCAAAACCCCAGAGGCTTGGGAAATCAGGGGGCCAGTGTTTGATGCATTATCGTGCAAACTCCATCACACAGAGCACTGACTCCAAGTTCTGTAATCACAGCTTTTATGAACTCCAGGAGCTGTTGTAGCTGTGCTTTGAAAACCTAGTTTTTGGATAGACATACCTGGATGCCAGATCCAAGTTAGCCTAACCAGCTCAGTGGAATTAAACATATGGATATCATCCAGCTTCAATAGAAGCACAAGTCTGTGGCAACTCTTCAAATGTGCAAACATTTTTGAAGGCCATTGCCAGTTTTTCAATATCACAATTTTTATTCTAATACTCAGACCTCTTCCACCTGCTTTACAGCTACACAAAAACTCTGGTCTTTGCTCCAAAGACTTTATTTTCTGTACATATGGATCTCATGCAGGCAAGTCTGATGCTAGAATTAATAGTCAACTAATCATGTTAGCTTTTACTTTTCAGCATATGCTGATGCCATGTTTCTGCAGCCAAGTTATCTGTAGCATGATGGGTAATTTTGTCTGCTTCTAGTTTTCAAGTAATACTGGGAACATTTCAGATTTAACCAAAAGAACCTGACATTATTCTATGGTTTTGTTCTTGGCATTGCTTTTGTGGTTCAAAAACATTCCCAGTGCCCAGCTTTCAAACTCTTAATAGAGATTGGTCTGGGTATCCCCAAAGTTTCCAGTCTCCATCATTGTATGTCAGCCTCACTCAAGGGATAGGCTGGTGTCCCATGACTTGCTGCAGAGCCTGGAGCTTCTGTGCTGCCAGCCCAGCACCGGGGTTGCTCTCACAGTGTCCAACCTGTTGCCTTGCACAGGGAATACTGGGGAGGACAGAGGAAGAGGGAATATCCCTCAGTGAATCTTTCTGGGAAGCAGACTAAGTGTAGGACCCACTGCTCTGCTGAACTGCCCTCCCAGAGCAGCTGTGTGGAGAAGGGTAGGCACAGTGGCTCACCTGTGCTGGCAGACAGAGGAGCTGGCATGTGCAGCATCCTGTGGCACTCTCATGGTCCTTGCACGAGTTGGACTGTGTGCTGTCAAAGGAAAGTGCTGTGGAATGTTTGTGGTGGTATATTCCCCCTCCCATCCTGGCAAGATAAGTCACAGAGCAGGGGGAGTTCATTAAGTTCCATGTTTGTTGATTCAAGCAAGACAGAATGAACTAAGACTGATTTTGTTTGGCTGGAAAGGGCTGAACAGCAGCTAATGTTAAACACCACTCATGTGAAGCAGGGACATTGGTACTGAAAGAATTATAATTTAATGTGAACAGTAATAAAGTGTTCATGAATAATACATTTTAAATTATTACCTAGATATTGGCTGGCTGGAGATTCAACCTTAGCCCATATTTCTCTGGCAGTATTTAACCTTGTCACTAATTTAGGGAATTAGAGGCACTTGAAATCCTAGCTGGAGGGGAAATATGGGTAGACTTCAAATACAACTCTTGTCCCATTCACTCACTGTTTTCCTTTTGCTCATATAAAGGAGAGTAACAGATAAAATGAAGTCTGTGAATGAAGTCCATAAAATTAAGTCTATACTGAGTCTATGGCCTCTCCACATATTGAGATGGGCCTTCCACCAGCCCAGGCCATGCTGTGCTCTCAGGAGCTTGTCAGAAGTGCAGGAGCTGTTTTCCCGTGATGCCACAAGCACCTACAGTAGCACTTCTGCCCTTCATTGTGTCCAATGCAGCAGACAGCAAATTTAGGCCATCTCCTTTTAACTGTGAGAGTTTAGATTGGGATTCACATAGAAAACACTCCACTAGCCAGAATTTTCCAGACAATGGATGAAGGAGGCAGATAACACTGTAACACATAGGCATGTAAAGGGACACACTTCCCTTTTCCCATTGTGGTGGTTTGACCAGGAAGAAGTGGGAATTCTGGGATGCTGTGGTCAAACCAATGGATGTTCTGAGTTTGATACTGGCACCTGGTATAGCCAGTGGGGTTTGGACACACCTCCGAGAATACACAGGGGTTAAAAAGCAGAGCTCTGGCCCTGGGAGGTTCTCTTGGGACGTGGAGGAGAAGACGTCAGATCTCCCTCCCCTGTCCAGCCGCTGCTGCTGGGCGGGGGAGGGGCAGCCACGTGGTAGGCCCTGGGCCTGGACAGAGATGGGGGGTGAGGAGGCCCTCGAGGATGGAAGGGTGGAGGAGCCCCAAGAGACATCGGGCAGCCATCCCCCCCCCCCCCCCCCCCCCAGGAGAGAGAGAGAAGAGCCGGCGACGCTGAATGTGATAGCAGCCGGCCCAGGAGGAGAAGGGGGAGGAGAGTGCCGGCGGCCCGAGCAGCAGCGATGTGGGAGTGCCGGCGTTCTGGGACAGACAGAGACTGAAATTTTTAACCCTTTTCCTTACATGATTGGGACCTTGTAAAAATGCTGATCCTCCTCAGAGCTGGATAAGAAGAGAGATAAGAGATGAGATGAGACAAGGACCTGGCCTGAAGGACGTGGAGACGACTGACTGAGTGGGGAGAGATGATTGGAGTGGCCTTTTGGCTGGACTTTTCTTGTGGCCATGGACTCAGTTTGTTCCTGTGACACAGAGACTGCACTTGGGGGGAAGCAGTGCCTCAGAACCAGGAGGGTTCATCGTGGGGACCCCTCAGCCCCAGGGGGTTGGAAAAATATTGGGGGGACAGATGTCCCAAAGCAGAGACTGCGCCTTTTTGGAGTGAGACAAGGCATCCTTGAAAGACAACCCTAAAAGCAGCTCTGCTCCATGCACGGTGGTGAGAGCGCTGGGCATGGAAGGAAGATGTCACAAGCGGCAAAAGGACTTTTTCCGGGCGGTGCCGGGTGACATTGGAAGCACACGAGGTTTCAGCGTGTTTTCAGGGGAAGCCTATGGAACAAGAAGGACTCCTCTCCTCTTCATGAACTGAAGTTTGAGTATACTAAAGTGTGGTGCCAGGCTGGGCAGTTGGTGATTTGGGAGAATGTATCGGATTGGAAAATTCAGGTAGTGGGGAGGAGGAAAGTGGTTTTTTTGCAAGGTTTTCAATTTTTTTTTTTTCCTTTTCCTTATAGTTTTTCCCTATTTTCCTGTAGTTTAGGTAATAAAGTGTTCTTTATGTTTAAGCTGGAGCCTGTTTTGCTTATTCCTGGTCACATCTCACAGCAGACTCCAGGGTGAGGGCATTTTCATGGGGGCACTGGCTCTGTGCCAGGCTCAAACCATGACACCCATTGAAAGCACAAGTAGCTGTATCCATTTCCAACACCCCTAGCGCTTTGCAGGTACCTCCTGCACAGCTGCTTCTTGCAGCACTGCACCTCTAACAAGTGCTCTAGTAAAAAAGGGCACAGCTACAGATATTTCTGAATGGAGGTATGGATTTATAGTGTCAGTGCAGCTGCTAGTTGCAACTTCTTCCTCTTGCCTTGGAGCAAATTTCCCTTATGGTTAGGGAACTTTCCCCTTCCCATAGGCTGTGAATGGGATTGTGCTGTGGAAAACGTGATGTACATACATTTCCCCACAGTCACTTGTTTGTATAGCTGTACCTTTAGAAATAAGAGCTGCAACCCGAGTAGGGTTTGAGAAGAGTCCTGCTGTTGCCCAAACAATGCTTTCAAAGGACTTTAAAACAGTGTGTCATGAGGGATTTGGAATTTGTTTTGCCATACAAACCGCTGTGGCACCCATTTCAGCCGGGGTCTGAAGCGGAGTTTGTGGTTAAAAACACTGTGCAGCTGAAATACAACAACAAAGCAGTTCCTCTGACTAATGCTGGCTGCAGTCCTGGGGTCTTTTCTCTTGCTTTCTCAGCCACACCCTTCCCTGAAATCTCCTTCTGGGTTATGCAGCTGACTGCAAGTCCATGGGGTTAGTCTATAACGGCAAAATGATTTTCCAGACCAGAACATTTACAGTTTGATATCTAGATAAAGAGTGACTAATTTTTGACTCATGAGTAATGCCTGACCTTACTGATGTGCCCCCAGCTGGTTTTCAGAAATTGAACTCTCAAGGGGAATACTCATCCTCAAATTCCCAAGCGCCATAGATGTCATGTGGCTGTCACCAGAATGACAAATGTGCCCCCACACATCCCTCCCCTGCTGCACCCCAGAATGCTGTGGCCCTTCAGAAGCTGAAACATCTGCAGCCTTTCTCCTGAGCTTGGGTGCACGCACAGGTGACAGCTGTTACCTTTCCTGGAGCAGCTGTACACACAGCTCCTGTTCAGCCACTCCTCTCCTGCCAATCCATGCCATACAGGACTGTGCATTAATTCAGGATTGTGATAGGGTTAAGCAGAGCAGACATTGTGTACAGGATGTATTCTGTTTTCATCACAATATTTTGAAAGTAAGGGAATGCATGAGAATACATATTTGCTGCAGCTCAATAAATTCCCACCTTTTTTCTGTTTTAATAAGGAAACCACAAAGTCTGCAGCTAAATATTCCCCAAATTGAAGCTCATGTACAAGCCAGGCACTTTTATGGAAACAAAGGCAATAAAAAAATTGGATCATTAATATTGTGCAGAAGCCCAGTTTCAGATGAATGTGTTGGAAATGTTCATACTTTAAATGTCTTTTCCTCCTTACCAGTAGGAAAGCATGTAACTTTAGGAAAGAAGGTGGAACAACACTTGATACAACATGGAAAAACTTCTGTAGTTCTCCTCACTGCTCAGAGATCTCCCTTTAGCAAACTTGCAATCCACCTTGCAGTTCACAAAAGTGCCTATGTGCTGCACTTCAAGTGATGAAAATCCACAGGAACAGGTGTTTCTTGGCCAAGCATTCCAGTAAGTGAAATTTATTGTTTTAATATTCCCTTCTTCCATTTCTCAACCAAGGAATCTTCCATCACTAAATCAACATGACCCAGACTGCTGCAGGAAGACAGAGAACAGGACAAGTGCAGACTTTCAAAAATTAAGATAGAGCCAAAGAGGTCCTCTGCAATACTGAGTTTTACTATGGTACCAAGATGACTTAAGAGAGCTACCCTGGGAGGCCAATAGAAAAAGGAGGTAGCAAGAAAAGCTTATTACTGGTATCAATATGACAAGAACAAGTGAAAATCATCCTAGACCTGAGACAATCTAATCTCTCCACCCCAGTGCATTCAGCATCACACTGGTCACAGATGAGGGCAGGAGGGTTTGAGGGTGAACGTTTGCTTTGTGCTTTGCTGCTTTCTCTGTTCCCAGAGCCAGAAAAGTATAAGAGCATCACCTATCACGTGTCAGTCCACTGGGAATTTCTCAATGCTGAAGAGAAAACTGGGCTTGGCAACACCCTGTGTCTTATGGATGGCCCAAATGTCCTTCCCAAGGGAGAGGACAGAAGTAGCATCTTCATGACTCCCACATCACCTGTCCATGTGGGAGTCACTAGATCTGCCCCTCTCTGTGACATCCTACTTCTACAGGATACCTGGAAGTTCTTTATTCCTGGTAATCCTAAAGGACAGTAGTGTTATGGTATGTAGTGCACAGAAACAGGGTAAAAAATGAACCAGAGGGTTTACAATGTAATTAAAGGGTTTAATTCTTTACATACACTGTAAAACTGAAAATCCAAGCTAGGTGCATTTGAAAACAAAGCAAACCAGATAAACGTGAGCTGTTTCACGCTAGACTAAGGGTATGTTTATGTAGAAGACTGAGCAAATAAATTAATGTTTTTTTTCTTATAATGTTAATACTCCCAAGAACACTGGAGATCCCAGCAAAGTCATCTGGATGGGGATATAATGCAGTGCAGATGTGAAAATGCTTGAAGGGAAAGAGGGAGCATCCAAGCCTTTCCCAAGACTCTCCTAACACCCTTATGACAGTGATCTGCCTCCGTGTTGTTGTTGGCATGGCTCACTTAGCAGCCGTCACAGCCCAGCTTCATAATTGAAGTTACAGGCCCAATTCATTAAAAGAAGATTTACTGGTGTTAGGAGGGTTTTGTAATAGATTTTATTTTCATAAATGGGGCTCTCTAGTGCATGTGATTTACAGAGGAAAGAAAAATCTGAATTATGGGGAGAATTGCATGTGAGCAAGGTTCTTCGAGTGAGAATAGTTTAATATGGAAATGTGACGCAGATCTGGACAAGGAATTCAATCTCCCCTCTTACCTGCTGACATCCCAGGAGATGTCTCAGCAAGACAAAACCACACTGGGCTTGTTGTGCTGCTCTGTACAACACTCTGCTCAATCTACTCTCCAGTGTGCTCCAGCAACTCCAGGGGAGCTCGCAAGGAACAAGGGAGTCCCAGCTCCCACTGCTCACTGCATCCCCAGTGTAGGTCTCCTGTCTCTGAACCACTCAGATAAATGCTGAGGCCCTGTAGATGTCTTCTACACTTGGAGTGACTTTCCAGCCAGACTGGCAAGTACAGCCCAGCAAGATTAACAAGGGGAGCTGCAGCTCTAGTGTGAGTGGCTGTGGGAGCCACAGTGCAAGAGACGTGCATGATGTCTGAGTATGGCAAAATAAATGACAATGGCAATAATAAATAATAACAGCAAGCAGGAACCTGGTCAGTGCAAGCAGCTGAGCATGTCTCACCCTAACTGGGTGTCTAAAACAACAGGCTCTCCAATAACCCCCCTCTTTTCATTGCCTACCGAGAGAGACAGGGTGCTGATTGGACCCAGTTGAGGTGAAGCCCCTCCATGGGTCCTGATTGAAGCCTAACTGCTGCTGCCCATGGGGCACAATACAAACAGCACAGCTGTGTACAGTGCTGTCTGTGTTGGCAGAAGCAATGCAACAACTCAGTCCAGGTGGGGAAATCCTGAGGACAAACCAAAACTTTTCTAGTCCCCTTCCCTCTTCCCTCTCCCCTAAAAACAGTTTATGCCTATTAGCCTTTATGTCTAGAATGCAAAACAATTGAGTAAAAATTCCTGTCCTTTCACTGAAGCCTTTATATTTGTTATTAAAAGACAAGTAAATTATTTTACAAAAAAATGTATAAGTTTATAATTTTTATGAGTTTTTTCTCTGAGAATTCATAAGAGGCTATAATGTGTTTAACAAACCCAGTGAGTAATGTACAACTTAGTGTCAGACGTTGGAGCTGGTCAAAATCCACGACAGCCAAGAGTTAACAGACCTATAGAAGTGAACAAGGGAAACTGTTATTTGTTTTGATTGTGATGTTATAAGTATTTTGCTCTTGCAGAGCTGATACCCTGCAGTGACCTACATGTGACACACAGCTCCTCCACAGGGTGTCCTGTATACAACCAAGCAATTTCCCTGGCCAGATCTTGTATGTACAAATCATTTTCTGGAAACATTCTTTCACATCTTTACTTAGTGATATCATATAGGCCAAAAAAGTTTGTTGGCTTTTTAATAAAAAGGAAGTGTGAAGTGAAGCATTTACTGCCTTAAAGTTGTTCATACTTGTCCAGGAATCAGGAGCTGTTTTCCAGAGGCCCTGCAGGTGTCCAAGTGCACATTGAATTTGACATCTATTGTTTATGCCAAGCAGTAGATTTTTGAGGAACAATTGGAAACATTCACAGAAAAGGAACATTTTGGACTTGTGCAGTGGGAGTGATCTTGCACAAAACCTGAAGCTAAATTTTACTTGCCCAGTGGGAGAACAAGGTGCTAAACCACCCTTATGACTCATGAATTCATTCCTCACTCAGTGCCTAAATAGTGTATTAGATACAGGTTGCTCTTAAATTGCTTTTGACCAGGGAGTTATCCACTGAGTAATTTTGATTAAGCAAAAATGTTGTAAATAGTCATAACTTGCTTGTGGTCAATTCACAAAGAGAAAAAAAAAAAAAGTTAAACCGTCCAAATATTATCTTTATTCCAAAACATTTATTCTGTTCTAATCACATGGCAACATTCAGGTATATCTAGTTAAACCCCACTGGCAAGCCATCGGCAATAGAACACCAGGAAAATCAGCCCTGATGCTTCAAATCCATGTTTTTCATAATCCATGTTTTTCATTTGCAAACCAAGAACCATGTAGTAGAGGGGAAGAACCTGAATTTCAAATGCAAGCTGACTGGCAACAAGCAGTTACCTTGGACAAACTCCACAGCAGTTGTTCCAGGGATCTGATGACTGAAAACTGCAGTTTTAGGTCAGTCATATTTCATAACCCAGTTTCAAGGCTGGGCTTTTTCTGTGTGGAACAGCAAAACTAGGAAGAGATTAAGAAGCCTGCCTAATAATTAGCATTCCAGCCTGTCAGAGTCATATTATGGCACATACAACTTTGATTAGATGAACAATCCAAAGGTTGCCAAGATAAGGATTCAAAAGCCAGGCAATATCAGAAATAAGGTCATTATGCTCAGTTTCAGAAATTTGAATGACACAGCCATGGTATCCTTCTGGGGGAGTCATCACTCTCCTCCACAGAAAACACATGGTCTGTTTAATTAGCATGTCCATGAATGAAGATCCCATCTGTACTCACCAATATAAATCACGACAGCTGGAGCTTGCCAGAAAATTGATTTTTCTGTTTGACATGTGTCTTTCCTGATTTTTCAGGATTTTTAAGCCTGGCACCTCATCTGCCCAAAGTACAGCTACCACTGGCTTTCAGTGGTGACATCCACCTCTTCAAAGACTGCTTGAATGAAGTGCCCTGCATCACCTGGGACAAAGGTACAAGGACAGTCCATCTTTCTGGAGCACTACTGTCCTTTCTATCCCTGTCCTTCCTGGCTGCAATATGTGCTTCCCTTCTGTTTGTGCTCAGAGAAGATGGACTTTGTAAGGTTCTAAAATCACAGTCTGAATGTACGTTGAAAAGTGCTCTGGTCATTCAAAGGCTGTTCTTTTTCTCCATGTTCTGCACTATAGTCAGTTCTTTTGCCACACTGCAAGCCTTTCCCAAAGAATGGAAGAACTGTCGCCCGTACAAGAAAGACCATTCAAGAATTTCAGGGCATGAAAAAAAAAGCATTTTTTGATCCTTAACTCGGATCTTAAGCTGGATATCATGGAAAATCTCCTGCTGAAACATTTTTAAAAGATTGTCAACATCACAAACAGAAAGACTGGGGATTTATAAAAGAGAAAACTCTTCAACCCAAATAATGAGTAGACTTGCTAGATCTCTCCAAAATAGCACTTTCTGTAAGACTTAAAAGCATTTCTCCATGAAGGGTTCAAAGCTAATAAGCTAAGGACTGGTGTGTTTTACAGACATAGGACTGTGGAGAATGCTCTACATCTTCCTCTAGACATTCACTGAGATTAGACTGACACCAAGAGTTGTACTGAACTAAATCCACAGCCAAAAAAGTGATAGAGTCTCTTGCTTAATGTGAGTAGCAAGTCTCTTCAGACTGAATTGCTGGGTTTCTGTTCTACACTGACAATCTGTAGGACTAATTCACAGACCATGATTGATCACTTATTAAATTAAGGTGAAAACAAATACTCATATAAATCACATTCTTTCTTCCTACAGATAGCTTCTTCAAAATGTTACTGTTCATTTGAAGAAAGCCCTGTTTGGAAGAGAAAGGAAAAGCATTACTTTGACACTATCTATATGAGCATTGCCTCCTCTCTTTACCTATTTTTCTGAGGGTAAATTGTGGGGAATAAAACAAGAACTCCAAAAAGGTTCTGATTTAGATACCTAATGTAAGACATGCTTGAATATTTATCATCCCAAATTATGTTTCAGGTTTTTGGCTTTATGCTCATTCTTTTGTCTATTCTTTTGAATTTAGTTTTCACTGATACATGTTTTCCCCTAAAGCCTCTTGCACTGCAGGAAAAAGAGCCCCTTAAAGCTGATTTGTGTAGATTTTTAAAACTGGCTTTTAAAACATGCTAAGAAACAGACACAGCTGCAGTAAAGGGCTCTAGGCTTTTGATCTTAAAAAGAAAAAAAGGAATCTGAGTTTGAAAAACACTCATTTTATGCAAATAAATCTGTGCAGAAAAACAGTGTAAGAAAAATCCATGCCCTTTAGAGACCTGAGAAAGCAGCTGGCTCTGCAGGAAGCAGCCTGCAGGTGCTGGGAACTGGCCAGAGGGTCAGACTTGCAGCTGCTGCACTCAGACCTGGCCTCTAGTACAGTGGGAGCAGGAAGATGTGCCTGAGGAAGCAGTAGCTGTCCCTAAAGAGGGTTCACCCCTTCCTGGCTCCAAGCAGAAGGGGACTGCTTGACTCTTTCCATCACATGCAGATTTCTATCAGGCTGGATTTTGTGTTTGTTTTGTAAAAAAAAATACTTAATTTGAGAAATATTTATTTGAAGGTTGTGTCTGGCAGGCATTTCCCTCTAGGCCAGCCTGTGCTCTGATTTTGGTCAGTCCAGTAAAAAAAAAGTCGGATAAATGCTTCTGGAGACCTGCAGAGGAGAGACTGATACATTACTCATTTGAAACAATAGTGGCTTCTTTTTGCAGAGCTTGTACCTTTTTCTGTTTCTTTTTTTTCCCCTGCTATCATGACTGTGGATTTTCTTCCTCTTCAACACCTTTCATATGAACATCCTACCTTATCATAGGAAGGGTTAGAAGCTGAGGGGAGAAGGGGAGACAAAAGAAGTGCAGCTGCCGTGTTTCTTCCCACCCAGGTAGCTCTGGATTACTTGCCCTTCATCTCCTTAGTCTGTAACTCCAAAGGGAACAGCAAAGGTATAACAGTTTATGCCATGCTGTGTGAGTTGCTGTGTGAATTCCAAGGGCTGTGTAAGAAGCCAAGGCTGACACAGTGCAGACAATGTGATGGCACTGCCTGCCTATTGTGTCACTACAGAGAAGGAGGTGGAGCAATGCACTTGCACATCTCCCAGGAAAGAGAGGACAAGTAGACAGCTGGAAAAACAAACATTTTAAGAAAAACAGATGACAAACAACAGAGAACACAGTCATGAATATGTAGTGCTAGTACAACATTTTCCTACCATCAGATCTCAACAGAGATCCACCACTTTATAAGATGGGAAGCACACAAAACCCATGTTCACCAAATGTGTTTACATCAAAATCAAAGGTGAAAAACTACCTCCATGCAACTGCACTCTGGAAACATTCTTTTTTCTTTCTCCTAGCTCATGTTGCAATGTGTTTCAATATAAATGTCACTGTCCCCATAACCAAGGTTTACTGAGTTCAAAGGTTGGAGAAAATCTAAGTCAGACTTGGAATTGAGATGGATTTCAGGAAAAAATGGTGTTGATTTGGCAACAGCTCTTTCGAACTTCGACAAAAAATGTCTAAGTGATGTGTGAGGTTAATGAGCAGCTGAACAATTAATCATTCTATTCAGTGGGTGATCCCAGTCATCCTGGAACACAGCTCCCTATGAAAGAAATGCCAAGACACAGCTTTCCTCATCCTGCATGAAGCTAACATGCCTAATCCCTTCCCAGTTATTCTTCAGCCATCTCCACCCAATCAACAATGAAGAACAAAGCCAACCTCCACAGAGTTTTTAGCCCTCAAGCTATTTTCCATACAAGTGTGAAGTGTCAAATTTGCTGGGTCTGAAACCACAGGATTGGGGTGGGGCAAGTCAGTTGTAGTATCAAAGTTAAATAGGATTATGAGTTACATGTTTGTGACTGGAGTATAAGATGGTTGGCATGAAAAGAGCTGTGGAGCTCTGGCTGCTAGGGTTTGGCATGTGGGAAGAAACTGTGCTTGAAGCAATTTTGAAAATAGAATCTTATTGCTCTGCTTCCATGAAAACCATCATTGGAATAAACCCTATGTCTTTTGAAATATTCATTAAAAAGAAAAGATTCTCCCTTGCCAGAAGAGTCCAGTAGCCTGAAGTATCTAAGTCCAACCTCATAATTTGGGTTTGTACCAGACAGAGAAGATTGTGGCTGCCATGCATTGACTTTTATTCATTTTTATTAAAATTTCAGGGAATGTCTCTGTCTTTCCTTCTAAAAGAATCCTATTTTGTATTTTAAAAAATTGATACTCGGTAGGACTAGGAGAAAGTGTCTGTATTGGCTATTAGTTGATGTAGACTGAAGAATGATTACTGGCATTCCAGTTCAAAAAGAGGAAAGAATTAAAAACACAGGGTTTTGGCCAGACTGCAAGGTATAAATGAGATCAAGCCAGGTGTGACACCAAGGGCAGGGAGGGATGGCTGTGGGAGGGATGGCAAGTAGGAAGCTCTTAAGGGGTTTACTGAAGAGTCAAATGTTGCTGATGTTGTTTTGGCCAAAGTGAGAGTAGAGGTATTTTGTTCAGAACCAAGGGCCCATGTCAGTGAAGCAGACACAGAAGTTTTCAAAGATCACTAGTAGCTGGTGAATGTGGTGACACTGCTGAGTAATTTCATTCATGTTGTGATCACTTCCTAATCCTGGGAAATCCTTTTACAGTGAAGTTGCGGTGCCCCTGCCTTTGGGGAATCTGCTGAAGCAGAACTCACGTGTCTCAGGGATGCTGAAAGGATAATCTGGTTGATGGCAGTAGATGGACTGGCCACCTAGAAGCAGAACAGCAGGTGCTATAATGGGTGCCTCTGCAGATCTGACTGGAGCTACTGCAGTCAGGGACATCATCCCAGGTAGGTTTATCCTAAAATGAATAAAACCACTTAAAATGGAAGTGGTTCAGGAAAGGCATAATTGGTACCTGGTGTAATTCTTGGGGTGGTCTGTGCCAGGCCAGGAGACAGACTTCAGTGATCCTTGTGGGTCCCTTACAACTCAGGGTATTCTATGATTCTATGACACATGCCTCACAGGTAAATCCCAGGAAGTATGAGCTCTGTTGAAAGGTTTTCTGAATTTTTTGGCCCTATCCAGGTCTGCCAAATGGTGCCTCTAACAGTATGTTACAGCTAGACCAAAAGGCTGACACACCTTATATACCTGGCCTCCCTAGCTTCACCTCCCACCAGCGTTTTCTGTCCCTTGTCCAGGCTCAACAGGACTTGGACCCATCAAGTCCCACTTATTCCACCTGCCTGCCACCCTCCTCACCCTATCTCCGCTACCCTTTACTGCCTCAGCCTGTTTCCATGCCGGCTGCCCGCAGCCCGTGTCCCTCGGTGAGGGCGCCGGGCCGGGCACGGCCTCTCCCCGCCGCTCCCCGAGGCCGCGGGCAGCGCCTCCGGCGCCATTTCCCGGCCCGCAGGTGGCGCTGCTGCGCCGGGCCCGCGGCCGGGCTGAGGCGGGCGCGCGCGGGTCGCCTTTCGCCTCAGACCAGAGCACCAGTGTGAACAAAACAAAAGCGAAATAAGTTTTCACTGACGAACAATCTTTGGCGGAAAAGAAACAAGCATGTTTCTAAGAAGGCTGCCAGGCGCAGTGGCAGCCTTCCCCCCTCAGGAGCGGCGTGTGGCCTCTCGGCACGGCCGGGTGTGGGCAGCACGGGCTTTTCCGCGTGAGTTTGGCTTAGGGTCGGGACGTGCCTGAGGAGGGGTCGGGGCAGCAGCGCATGACAAAGGTGACACGAAGTTAAGACAGACACACATCAGAGCCGTGACTTTTGTCTCTGCTAACGTGGGGAGGATGAAAGGTGCCTGAGGAGGACGTGGAGAGGGGATCTGCTGCTGCCTTCCCAGCAATTTCTGCTGAGGAGCCCCGGCTGTCAGAGGGACCGTGCTCAGGGCGAAGGGGACACGCAAGCCAACAGCCACACTCGGTTTGTGGCTGCTGGGAGACCCGAGCTCAGCTGCAGCTATTCCAAACAAGGCACTCTCTGAAAGGAGCCTGTTTCTTTACTGCCCTGCCTGCTCATTATTGAGGTGCTTTTACCCCACCTCAGCTCTATCTCTTTGCATCACCACCCTACAGCTATCATTAACTTCTTCAGTTATTTATATCGCTCAAATTTACTGACACTGCCTAAAAAAATCCTCTGGGCAGAGTTTTAGGAAATTGGTCAGAAATCTCAGAAACTGAGTCATTTGGGATGGGTTGAACTTTGCTTTTTTTCCTCCAGCTGCCTGCTGTGTGTTTGTCAGATAGGGATTGAAGTGAGGAAGGGTCTCGGAGTTCAAACGCCTTCCCTGCTGCAGCGAGGTGGAGCATGGCACAGGATGCAGCTTATCGCAGATAGCAGCTGTGTGTATCAGGGGTCTCCACTTCCCTCTCCCATGCTGTTTGCTCGGCTCCCTGCTTCTCCCGTGCACGCTGTGTGAGAGGCCGGGGTAGGGGATGGATTTCAGACCCATTAACAGCTTTCCAGACTACTAAAGTCAGTGTCACGGGGCACATCCTGCTGATTCAGCAGCAGAGGGCAGTTCCTATCTCAGAGGGAAGGCGAATAAAAAAGAAATAAATCTGCTTTGCCTCAGGAACCATGAGTTGTACCTTTCAACCCTGTCTGGGTGAAATGTGGACTTAGATTACAAAACTGTACTGCTTCACTTGCATAGCTAAAGCAGTGTAATTTCTAAGCCATTAACAAAACTGTACAGATATAAATGCAGTCCCAAGCATTTACCAACCACTGAACTTCAGCTGGAATAACCCTCCATAGAGCTGTGTCCACACCAGGATTTGGTGGTTTAAAAGGCTGAGGGTGGGGGGAATATTCAGGTACTCAGATCAAAACCATGAAAAACTGCTTTTGAGTTGGGGGAAAAAGGGGGTGTGCAAAGACCATTTCTGAAGGTTTGAAATCAATCCACCATTGTTTTTTTATTTTCACTTCTCCCAAATACTCTTTCCAAATCTTAGCAAAAACATTTTCCCAGGCTTATTAAAACACCAGTGACATACCCAATAATATTTTGATAATAAACCTGCAGTAAAAGACACAATGTTCTCAAGAACATCCTCTCATTGCATGAGTTGACAAAATTCCTGAATTTTGTTTTTAACTTCTCCAGGAGAATAAAGGATGATTTTTACATAAGGAATGTTTCTGTTTAAAATCTGTCCTGGGAACCTGGTGGCCTCTGTTTGCCTGTCCTGAATCACCTCCCTGTTGTGCCTCTGACCCTTGGGGGCAGGGAAAAGGGCTCTGTATTTTTGGCACGGTGCTGATATCCTTCAGGGGACCCTTGGCTGAGGTGTCAGAATTGTATGAGAGCTGCGTAGGTTAAGGAGGATGTTGCAGGAACACAGAGGTGTGTCTGCACTGAGAGGGAAAAGGAGCTGAAAAGTAATGCAGAAGGCAAAACATGGTTTGTGGATACTTCTCTACCTCAGGCACTCAGGAGGAGGCTGAGAAGGGAAGGAAATAAGAAAAGCAGCATATCATGAACTGAAGAGAGCAGTGACATTTTACAGCAGCTGAAGATCCCCTCCACAGTGTTTGTACTCCTTTCATGTGGTGTTATCAGAGCTCTTTGGAAGAGTTTATTATCGTGTTCCCTCAGACAGCAAGCAGACAGCCATCCTGTGACCCACATCCTGAGTTTTACAGCCCTCCTTGTCCTGTGCCATCTGGGGTATTTATAGTGTGACCCACCACTGGGACAGCAGAGGACTTCCTTTATACTCTAAACATTACGCTACAATAATAATGAGAAAATGGGACAAATGACAAGCTTTCCTGCCCAAAAAAATGTCATAACCCCCTGCCACTTCAAATGACGTGAGCTGGCCAGGTCACCACGCTCATGGCACTGTGAGTTTCAGGGCACTGGTGTTGTTGTGACTATGCTGAAAGGCTGAAGGCTGTACCTGGGGCAGCACATGGAAGGAAAGTCTAAATATGCTGCAGACTAAATCACACAGGGAAGGGGTAAGAGAAGCTGAAGCTCCTGGTTAGGGCAACATCTGCAAAGTGAGCTACAACTGGCCTGTAAATACACTCCTGCAGACCATAGCATAGCACAGCACCTCAAAGAGATTTTAGAGCTTTTTTCTTTTTTATTTTCCCCCAGGAATTTGCCTTGATCTTGATTATTGTTACAATAAGTGATCTCCTTTTAAGGGATAAAAGGAAGGAGTTGGCTTCCTTCCTTTCTGCATCATCTCCTGAGGTATCACATTTCTGCAGGCTGGTGCTAGCACCTCACTGCATAAATGGTGCAAAGGGATTCCCCAGGAGGTTGTTTTTCTCTCCCCCAAGAAAGGGATGATTTTGAGAGATACAATAGCTTTAACTGAATGTGGTAACATACCATTGTTGCCCAGAAAGGTCAAACAAAGGGGCTGTGAGAGGTCAGTGCGAGAGATAAAGAAGATGAGGTGTGTGGAGAATAAGATAAGAGCTGAGGGTCTTACGTGATTATCAAGGGTCAGGCATGTGTGGGCTAGAGTGGCAAAGGATGAGTGAGCTTGTGCCTCTCCCAGTTAGAGCTGGAGAGGGGGTGAAGGGAAGCAGTGCATCTGGGAGGGTTTTTGATTGGCTCAGCAAGGAAACTTCTGAGTGAGAGCTGAGCAACCTCTGCTCACCCTTAGGCCCACTGTGGCCTGCAAAGCACATCAGTGGGACAGTGTAGTGATGACTGAGCACAGACAGATTTGCTTGGCAGGACTCAGACTGTGTTGGCCAGCCCCAGTCCCTGTCTGGTAGCAGGAGCAGAACCTGTGCCCCCTGAAGCATGCCATGAGAGTGCTGGCCAGGGGACATCCAGGAGCAAAAGGAGAGATAGCTCCCTGCTGGAGGGGCTGGCATCAGCCTTGATACAGCAGAGAGGGTGGGTGGTAGCAAGTGCAGAAATGTCTCTGCTCTTATGCTTTCACTTTTCCTATGGGGCTGCGCGTGGGTTCCCCAACATATGGCCAGCCCCTTTCTTCAAAATGTTGGGTCTCAGTGGAACAGGAGAGTTTGGACCTTGGGCTTCTGCCTTTTGTAGCTAATAGCCCATTATGTTAGGTGCATCTGCAAAAAACTATGAACAACATGCTTGGATTGATTCAGGGATCAAAACTAAGGTAAAGAGTAGAAACAAAAACTCCCATGTGTCGGCAATGGAAAACAACTGCAAGCATTCTCCTACCAGCAGGAAAAATGTAGGAAAATTGGTTTCTAGACTCAAATTGGGTAGATGGTGGGATTATGCTGGACTAGAGATTTTTATACTTCAAGCAGGTGGGGAAGGAGGGGGTATAGTGAGATCAGGTTTGCTGGATGATGAAGAGGAGAGCAAAACTGCCACAATGATTTCTATTTTCAGCCTCCCCAGATCTGCTGGGTCTTTTGTTCCACATGTTTGTTGGTTACATGTGAGAGGTACTGGGATGAATCCACTGCTTCTGCACAGCAGTACATGTGAGGGTGACAGTAAGGTCTAACCTGCCTGTGAGCCAGTGACAAATGACAGAGCTGCACGTTCTAGCCATGAGCAACCTACAGTTTTGCCTGGGGGAAAAAATTGTATTAACTTGATAACTTAGCTCTCTTGAAGTCCTATCAGCACAGATACAGAACATGCCATTCTTTACTGCAACACAGCCAAAGTAAACTATCCCAGTGCCATATCAACTTTTGCAAAGGGAGGGGAAAACACTGACATGGAGTGGAAAATGCTCTGGTGGCGTAAGTTTGGCCAGTGCACATGACTGGGTGCCAGGCAGTAAAGGAGGAATCTGCCCTCGCACAGAGGCAGAACACACCCTGCAGGTAGCAAACAAACAGAACACAACCTGGAAATGAATGTCTGTGCTGGTCTGAGACAGTGTGGATATGGAAAGAAATTCTTAAAAAAAAAAAAAAATCTGTACCTTGTTCTGTAGACACCAGGTTTGGAAGCAGCAGACCCCTGGAGAATACTGCAGCCTTTTAACACTTCACCAATACATTTATCTTTCTTGAAGGCAGTGCAAACATCAGAGCACATGCTCCATTTTACCTCATGATAACAACATCAACAATATCACTGAGTAGTGTACTCATGCAAAATCTTTATTTGGAAAATGTCTTGTCTTGAATAAAAGCACTCCTCTGGTTTACTTTTAAGCCCAGAAACAGTATTTGCATTGTGCAGGCAAAAAATACAAAGAAAATTCTTAAAACACATTCATCTTCTGATATCATATAAATAGTATTATAATTGCTTACATCTATTTCCTCTATTTTTATCCCACTAAATCTGCCTGTGGACTAGTGAGAGAAGAAAACCAAGGCAATGACATAGTATTAGTTTTGGAGAAAGGCCACAGTATCTTAAAGACAATGTGGAGAATTATCTGTATTGTATAAGGACAAAGATACATGGATACTGATTCACTGTCTAGCCCACATATCCTCTTGTTTTCCAGGTCAGGAATGGCTTTCAAGAATGGTTCTGATTATTTTCTCTGCTGATCCAGAGCTCTAAAGAAAGCTGAGATTGTGGCTGTTAAGGGTAGAAAGTTCCTCCTTCATTTTATAATATGTATGTTATTGTGGTTTCTCTTGGCTGGGAAATTTCATTTCTATTTCTAATCTCAGCCATGTGTCGGTCAATTCTGATTTAAGTTCCCTTCACCCTCTCCCTGCTGTGCAGCTCTGCATGCCATATTGCAAACATATTTTTCAGCATGGGTGGGAGGTAGCACTGTGGTTTGGGCTTTGCTATTGATATCAGGATTTCCCTTTTTCTTTGTTTGAAATTTTTTTTCTTTGGAAATAGAATTGATGGTAAACAGGTGTCATTTAGTCCACAGGGGAGGGACAGCGAACATTTTCTTGCAAATTTGAATAAGAAATCACAATTTTCCAATTTTTCTAATTAATTCAGTGATATATTCATCATCTCATGAAATCTTCAGCTTGAACCTTTATTTGGATTATGTAGAAGAATAGAAGTCTAAATTTTGTAGACTCCACTTGTAATTAAAACCCACTCCAGTAAATTAGGGCTCCAGCACTGTGGCTTATTGCCAGTGGAGGGAAATTAGGGGATTGTTTGATCCTCAACCAAAAAAATCCCAATGTCTTCCAAAAGGACAGCTTCACACAAAACATTCAAAAGTCTAACAAGCTGTCAGTTCTCTCCATTCCTTTTAGCACTGTTTTGTCTGTCTTCTTTGAGCTGAAGGCTCCTGCCAAGTAAAGATTCATTTCTCACTTGCCTATCAGATTTTGAAGTTGGACAAAAGGACCCACTTAGCAATTGCAGGAACTGTTATAATTTAAAATGCAAGAACATCGGATTTCTGCATTTCTTCTAATCACTCCACTGTTTGTTTTTTGTCCTTTGAAAAAAGGCAGTGAAGAACATATCAACATTTTAACCTAATCTTTGGCTGGCTGTTCATGTGGAAAAGGCAATAGAATGTTGACTCTACTTATTTATATTGATTTGTGATACTAGACAGAAATATTTTGCAAAATTCCAATATTTATCCTTAAATAAGCTTTGATAGGAATGATTATTTTTTAAGGGTGAGAGGTTAATTCTGTGACTTTACAAATTTAAGCATTGCTGTCCTTCCTGTTTTCCTGGAATCATTGGATGTTTCAGTACAAAGACTTGCTCCCCACATCAGGAGCTGAGCCAAGGAAACTTGATGGTTTTGATACATGATGCTGGTGTTTTCAATAAAGACAAACCTGTGATATGAAATACAACAGCCCTTCTTATGCCTGGGGAAGGCTTCCTGAGTTAATATCTGATGAGTGATGCGTGGTCAGGTGCACTGTATCACCGGGCATTTCTGTCACCGGAGGTCTCAGGTCATTCAGAGGCATTTCCCTCCTCTGCCTTCCCATCCCCTCCTGTGGCTGTGGTGGTGGCACTTCAAAAACTGAAGAGCTCTGCTCAGACCTCACTTTGTCTAGTTCCAGACGACTCTAGCAAGGAGGATGGCGTGGGGCCCGCCAGCAGCGATTCTTCAGGGAAACCAACTTCCAGCTGGCGCTCGGGAACCGCAGGAGGGAGCGCGCTGCCCTCCCAGATGCACCGCCCCCGGACAGAGCCCGCCCGGCCCCGCTCCCCATCCCAGCCCCGATCCTAGTCCCACTCCACACCCCAGCCCCGCTCCCCATACCGGCCCCGCTCCTCATCCCATCCCAGCCCCGATCCCAGTCCCGCTCCCCATCCCAGTCGCGGTCCCCCCGCCTCTGCCGCACCGGGAGTGGCCGTCCTGCCCCGTTCGCGAGGCTCGGGGCCGTTCGGCAGCCCCGGAGTTCACGGGTGGCTTCTCTTCCTCATATAGGAGATAGGAGCCTGGAATGTCGTGTTCGATTTTATCTCCCTGCCACCAGCCGCTGTTACTGGTACCAGCCCCTCAGGATGTGACTGTCCCTTCTGGATTTCAACAGTATAAAGGGAAGGAGTTGGCAGGTCCTCTTTAGCCGTCCCGGTCCTGAGTGTCCCCATTAAACATTTTTTTAAATGTAAGGACCAGTCAGGTTTGGGGGGGTTTTGCATGAATTTCTGAGATTGCTCATGAAAACAGTATCTTCCCCCAGCCTCAGCTTCCTCAGCTATAACAGCATAGCAGCAGCACGAGCTGGATACACAGCACGTTGTAAAAACACAATTTTTGAGGTCTAGCTCTGCTCTTCTCTCTAGAATAAAGGCAGAGTTCCTCACTTTTCACTGTGCTTGCATTGCACGAGGCACTGAAGCAGCCTGCTGCATCCTCTACCTCTGCACCCGCTCAGCCCTGAGCTCCTGCTGCTGCCATTACCAGTGAGGGCTCTTGCCAAGACAGTTTTATGGACCTACTGAGACAGGCACTGGCAATCCCCATTTACTGGTTTTTAACCATGTCTGGCATAAAAGGAGCTCTCTGTTGACTGCAAACTGACAAAAGACTTCTGGAAAGGTGGTTCAGCTATGGTACAATACAGTCCATTCCAATAGCTGACCCATGGTATTGACACTGTAGAAACAGAGACAGAATTGCAGAGAAAACTGTACCCTATGGATTTCACAGTTGTCTGTATCATAGTATCAAATGAAACTACCAATGCTGTTAGAGGAATACATTTCTGCTCCTTCATCCACTGGTCAGTCACACACTACTGCAAAACAAAGCTTACCCACTTTTTAGGTATTCTTTTTTTGGTTTTGATCAATAAAACTTTGTCTGCAATATTGTTAATACTTGTGCCTCTCGCCACTTCTTCTTCTTCTTCTTTTTTTTTTTTAAAGATCTTGCATGTTTGTGTGCTTTGGAAAAGTAATTACTTGACATAACTGATGAAACAGACACATTGTAGAATCAATAAACCTGTTCCTATCAGAAGAAAATAAAGTGCACAGAACACTTCTGTTCCCTGTAGACATAAACAGAAGGTAATAGCAATGCTTGTATGGGACAATTTACAGTTCTTCTGCAATCAAGGTTAAACTAAAACTTTCAATTAGTTGCTATGCATCTCAGCTTCGCTGGTTAGTAGGAAGATGACAGTGGATGAAGTTCTTTCAGAACTGTTTTTTTATGGGCAGGATTCAGGTGGGGAGGCACTGGGGGGAGAAATATGTTTTCTAGCTATCTACAAGTCCCTGGATGTCCTAGATGGTGATGAAGAGAGGTGAATATAAGAGTGGTAGGAACAGTTTGTCAACAAGTATTGCTACACAGCATGTGCAAGAGTTAATAAAATAAATTATACACCACATTTTCTTTTCAAGCAAGCTTTAAATAGTCCATATGTAACAGAATCATGTGTTACAGACAAGAAACTCTTGCTGCCAAAACACAGGATGAGTGTTTTTCCCGATCGTTCTTTCCAAATTACAGACTTAGGAAAAAATATTTCAAGAAATTACAAGATTTTAAAAAATAAAATTATGCTAAAACCCAGAAAAGGCCAAGAGAATAGACTGGTGAAGTACATGAACAAGTCATCAGAAAAATGTTAGTACACAGGTACTTACAAAAAACTTACAGGAATTGACATAAAGGCTTTTAAGACACAGATAATTAGCAGGCTAATTCAGGATCAAAGGGCAGAATGCATAGGCTTTATTATAAATTCTGTAATTCATGCATTTGTGTGTGCAGATAAAATATATTTAAAGCCGTGTATTTAAATGCCATCAAAAAGACACTTGAACTTCTTCCCACCAACACCTGGTGGCTTCAGGGAAGAAGAACCCAGTTTTACTTACTTTTGTGCACTGGCCTAATGCAAACTCATAATCTGTAAAAGGGAACAAAGTATAAGAAAGCAAGCAGGCATTTTATCTGAGCCACTCAGCAACACTGGGACAAAGATCCAAACCCACTTTTGGTAATCAGCGTCCCTGGAATGGAATGGCAGCAGCACCAGCCTGGAGAGTTCTCAGTGTGTTTCAGAAAGTGGCTCCAAGAAGAACAATCCAAGGGTTGAGTGGGAAAAATTAGAAATTAACCCTGTGGTAAATAGATAGATGGATGGATAGATAGATGGATAGATGGATAGATGGATAGATAGATAGATAGATAGATGGCTTTTTTTCAGAGCAAAATAAGGTAGCACTACCAAGTAAGTGGCAATATGGTGTGTGCATTAAGATATATAAGTGAAATCTGCTTGGGGCACCTTCACTCAAAGGAATAAGTCTTCTTAAAATATAATTATAATAATAATTATAATAATAATAATAATAATACTTCTTTATACTTGCCACTTGTTAGCAATTGTTTACATCGTAGAAAAATAGACAGTATTCTGTAACAAGAAATATAGTTACTTTGTTAAAATGGGCTATTTTAAACCAGCTACTATTCTTTCATATAAAGAATTTCTAAACAGCAAAACAAAAACAGGTAATACTGAGTGCAAAACAGCCAGTGGTATACTTTGCATTGGTTTGAAACAGTTGCCAGCTACTATAATTACATGTTCTGTACACTGTACTACAAAAGTCTTCCATCTTTTAGAAGCTTTTGGGTTTTGTTTTTCTTCTTTATAGGTGGCAAGTAAGTATTTAATCCAAGTAAGTTCAAACTCTGGAAGTCAGAGAGAATTTCACAATCAGTCTTTGCTACCATTCTTTCACATTCCTTCCCCCACACAGTGCAGCAGCACTTTCTACTTATGGCCAAAAATCCCTTAAGTTAAACAAAGTTTAGAATGTAGATACTTAGAAGTGTAGCTTATAGATTCACATTCTTTTAAAAATAATTTCACAAATTTCCCACGTTTACATTTACACCAATGTAACACCTCACTTGATGCGTTTCATTATCCTTGCTAAAGACTGAAATAAAGTTCAGATGAAAACTCTTTGCCAATGGTAGGTATTGTCTTAAACACTACAAAGCCAGATGGTTCCAATGTAGAAGTCATTTTTCTATGATCTTCACAACAGTCTCAGACATGAATAGCTAATTCCTAGTGGCAGTGGTAAAGGCATTATCAGTACACCATGAACATCACAAATGGAGACAATTCCCAAATGTTAAAGAACAAAAACCAAACAAAAAGCACCCAGAAAAAAATCAGTGAAACATTCTTAGTAGAGCAGAAATTTCTCTATTCTCCTCTGCATTAATCTCACACCTTTTCAACTTTGGTGGGGTCATATGTATCTGGAAAAAAACCAAGAAAACACTATTAATAATGTATTGTGAAATCTATTCAATATTTCTGGCTGTGAAAATGACACATCTTTTCCCTAGCTTTTATTTAAAAAAAGAGAGCTGATAAAGCTTGCTGCATTAAAGATACATATCACATTCCTGACCCAAATTCTGTGCTTTTACCACTATAATTCAGGAACAACTCTGACCAAATGCATGAAGACAGAATTTGGGAAGGCCTTGGGTAGGTAGGAACAAGCAAACTGAATGCTAAGTGATTGCTTCCAGTTTTCAGGTGCTTTGACAGGAAGAAAAAGACATACCATTTTCTCCCCCTTGTACTGAACACTAAGGACTAGTAAATGCTTTAAGCATCCTAGCAGGGTGTGTAAGGCAGACTGAAGGAGTGATTGTGCCATGCAGTCATCAGAGTCTTTTCATTTGATTGCAAATCCTTCATTTCAGATTAATTCAACAGAAAACAGAAAAGCACAGCTGCATTGCATCACTATGGTTAGTCTGTCTTGCTTCAGTCTGCAAAACTGCAGCTCATGTTTCAGCCTTCTTCACCAAAGCACTGAAATGGCTTGCCAACACTCTTCTTCACTTCCAGCCTCCCTCCTGCCAGTTCACAGGATATACCATAGGCTGGTTTTCCTTTTCCCAAATCCCTGAGGACACTCGTCTATGAGATTTCTTAATTGGATTTATCCCACTGCTGGCCACGTAGTAAGCAGACATGAGCCTTTTCCTTCACCCTTGTCACTCTGGGACAGGATTGCAACAAAAAGGCTTTGCCCTGTGAGCTCTGCCTGCCCAGTGCCATCATGCAGACACCTGGCTTGCCCTTGATGTGCACGGTCATGGCATGTAGGAGCCAGGGCTACCTAGGGAGGAGTCTGCAGGCACAGAGGGCCCGGACAAACCGGCACTGCAGCCGTGCTGCCGCGTGCTGCTTCTGCTCTTACACAACCTGGGAATCTGCGCTAACCTTAAACGTCCCTCCCGTAGGCTGTACTCCCACTGCACTCACATTTAAACAGCTGAGCATGAAAATAATTCCACACATAAATATCACACTTTGGAGTAAAACATTCATCCTCGGGACTTTTGTGTTGATGTGAGTGAAGGTCTTCATTCAAACATAAAAAGCATAAAAATCCTCCAGGGAAATTTTTGCTCCCATGTGCAAGTGTCCATCTGCTACATCCACACTCACGTCAAGGGGGAACTGGCTAAGAAAGGATTTCTGGATTTGGCCCCAGTGGGTGGATTTGTGTTGCAGAATCTTTTATCACTTCTCTTGCCCACCCTCCTGGAGCTGCTAGTCCAGCCAAGAAACGAGTCTGTGCCAGCAACACCTCTGATTTCTGCTATGCCTTTTCTGGTATTTCCAAACAGACACCACGTGAATGCAAAAAAACAATAGAAATAAAGTTTTTGAGGGCTAGTGTTCTCTAGGATAATGCTGCATCTTTTTAAGCTTAATGCACTGATGGTGTATGAAGATGCCTCTAAAGCCGTAACATTTTTTTAAATCATAAATATTTTGCCATCTAAACTGTTAAAACATAAAATTCTGAAGTGTTCTGTGACAGGTTGACCTAAGAATAAAAATGGATTTGCATTTCAGAAACCTGATTTTCCTAAGGCCAGACACATTCACATTAACAGAATTCCCCACAAAATTTCAGGTGCTCACTGTTTCAGGGAGTGGCAAGACAGGGGTGGGGAGGAAGGGAGAAAGCCAGGCCACAAGACATGGAGCCTCTGCATGGCTCAGTATATTCCCTGAAAGTTTACCCATGCCCTCAGCACCTAAACCAAGGACACAAAAGTGCCAGACTGACAGGCCAGGTCACCCTTTTGAGGGGGACAGACATTGGAGTTCTAGCACTGATCTAGAAATGCTTATTCAACATTTGGTTAAGCTCATTTGAAATGCTCTCTACAGAAACAAAGCCAGATTAGCAGACTCATGTCTCCAAACAGCAAAGGAGAAAAGACATCCAATGCATTTGGGAACATTTAGAGATGTTCTCCTAATGGCAGTATTTGCATAGTAAGATGAGCTTGCACTCAGTTTTGGCAGGGCTCTTGCTCTGAGATGACTGTTCGTCTGCCAAGCTACATTATACATGTGAAAGCCTGTTTCTGCTAAGGGCTGCAGCCTCTGTGACAGGCCCAGTCTGCAATTATAAGTCTAACATCACCCTACCTTGCTCCAAATAGAGTGGCCTTTTAGAATGGAATATCTGCTCTTTGAAAACATCAAATACAATGATTTTTCAGGATTAATTCTCATTTGGGCTTTCAATGGTACCAATAAGCTATTGTGAAAATTGGAGTGAAATTTAAAAGAAGAAGACACAACATCAGGCCTTCTTACAAATATGAATTTACAGTCACCCTGTAAGGTGAAGCTTTTGGGGCCAGCAACAAATCAGGGTCTCTTTGGATGGGAAGAGGCCAGAAGCCACCTGCCCACCCCATGTGTGTCACCCTGGACATGCACAGCAGGAAGGGACATTCATGCCATCCAAACATGGGGAGGGCTGTTATGGCTGAGAGGGAGCTGCTGCAGTGGGAACACACTGCAGAATATAAGCCTGGCATTGTCAGCAAGAGAGATAAATTTAGACCTAATTTACTGCAGAATAACTCTCCAATAAAACGCACACAATCTGTTTTGATACATCCCTGAAGTCATGTCACCACAACAGTTATTTTCTTCACTCCAGCAGAAACCCCAAGGGAGGAAAGCATATGAAATGCATGTGGGGCAGACCAGACCTGATGGGTACAAGAAAGCTGAATCAGTCTGTTTGAAAAATCTGGTCTGGAGAAATACAGTTCAGAGCAGAGAGAGACAAAGATGTGGCATACAGAAAAAGACATGGAGAAAAAGGCTTCAAGGCTGCAAGAGTCAATACTTAGAACTCATACAAGCATTTCTTTTCAGTTGGAATTGTGTAAGTCCAGTTTAAAGTATACCTAATTTAATTTCAGTCCCTCTGTACTGGAAAACTGTGAATAAATTTTTATCAATAAGGTTAAATGAATAACCTGTGCAGATTTCAAGGCAAAGTGTCAACTGTAACAGACAGGATGGAAAAAGGAAGGAGGAGATTAATACTAATTTAACAGCTTTCACACTCTATGTTTGCTCACTCCAATTTATTTAATGGACTAGGCAGGTGGCCTGGGAGATTTATCCCTTTACACAGGTCTATAGCAACAACTGATTTTCAGTTGTTAAAAAAATGCTAAATGAAAACTGTTTCAGAGAGGAAACTGCTCATGTTACTTTGGGGATGCATATGGACTACACAAGTTTACATGCTTTAGAGAGAGATCAGAAACACCAAAAAATAGTAAAAAAAAAAAAAAAGGTGTTCACTGAAATAGTCAACTTTCCATTTGTCCTGGGGTTAATAGTTATTCTCAACATCTGATCTGGAAAATATTCATGAGAGAGACAGAATTTCCAGGCCCCTCTATGCAGCCATTTCCCAGAGGCTTCATAGAAGACCATCAGATTTTTATTTTTAGTTTCTTCTGAACTATGATATAGTATGTGTCTACTTAAGTATTAGAGAAGGAAAAAAATTGGCATTCAAGGAACAGCTATGATTAAATGACCACACATTCCCAAACACTGGCATTAGAGTGATTGTCTTTGAACTCCACTGTTTGAGCCTGGCCATTCCCTGAAACAATTAGACAGAGATAAGACCTTAGGGAGCACTCCAGTCTCTGTGAATGAATTTCTGTATCACAAGTGAGTTTTACAGTAACAATTCCTAAAATGGGACCAGAGAACACTCATCTTTTCCACAAGGAGAGCAAAGTGGGTGGCTCCCAGATGAGGATAGTACCTCCTACAGCCTGTTACTATTTGAGCAGCATTACGTGGGCATAAGCAAACTGATCATGCCCATTACATAAGAAACGAGTACCCATCTGGATCTCCCATTAACAGGGTCTTACCTAACGAAAAATCTCTGTCGATCTTCTTCTTGTCCATTCCACCTAAACATCCATTTTCACTGAGAGAGATGACACGCTTGGAAACAGCCCCTGAGCTGGCCAGTTTGCTTCCTCTCTCCTCTGGTACCTTCGACAGCTTCTCTTCATCCACCTCCTCTCCCGAGTCTGCGCTCTTAATGCTCAGGCGTCTCATGCGCGACACAGAGTCAACTTCCTTCATGCGCACCAAGCGATCCATGGCAGTCCGGCTGGGTGGGGATGTGAGCTTGCCTTGGAGTGTCTCTATTACTTTGGAGGTGCTCCTCACTCTCTTTTCTGAATGCTGAGAGGCAGCTGACTTGCAAACCAAGTTTTGGTCCTCACCTTGGCTGGGACTCACAGGTTGTTCAAGAACTTGCTCAGTTACCAGTGGTTTAGCATTGGCTTCCTGGAGAGTGGCCTGGCTTTCAACAGGATGTAAAGATCGCCCTCCCGCTCTGACAAAGAGAGCACTCTCTGTCCAGCCACACTTTCGTCTGCCTTCATAAGAATCTTCTTTTTTTCCTTCATTGTTACTTACTGTGTTCCCTATTGTTGATGACTCAAAGTCCTGAGCACTGTTTGAGGGGCTAGTGCTTGGGTGGGGCCCAACCTGGTCACCTGGAAGGAGAGACTCCACTGCTATATCTATACCTAAAATTCTTGCAGCTCTTGCCTGCAATGACTCATTCACAGGGATTTCCACTGCATTTGCATCTGAAGAGTGATCAGAGTTGTTAGCACCAAGTTCTGGGGCCACATCAAGTCCTACTGACCTCAAATCTGGCTCAGAGCACCTTTGGTTCCTCTTTGTTAGTGACAAACATACTCCTGACCCTCTCTCTAATAGCCTATCATTTGTGGGAGTTGCACCTTTGCTCAGTTTAACAAAGTCTAGGTAATTTTGGTCTTCACTCATCTCCTGCAAGACAGGGTTATTGAAAGGATTACTGTGACATGAACTACTTGAGCTACTGGACAAAACTCTTCTGATAGGGCTCTCATGAACTGGCTGTTTGCTTGTTCTGCTCTTGGCTTCCCCCATCCCCATTTCTATCAGTCTTCCATCTGCTGGCCTGACTCCTTCACTGCTCCCTCCTGGCTTTGAGAAGCCTTGAGAGCCACCACATCTTAGCTCGCCACCATGCTCTGTCCCCATGCTCCAACTTTCAGACTTACTTTTAACCCTTCCTGGCCTAATTACAGGCACTTCTGGCACAACCATTTCTGATTTCCCACCATGTTTTAGCTCCTGGCTTGATTTCTCATTTCTGGACTCCCTCCTGTGCATAAAGGCACCTGCCTGCAGAGGAGCTGCAGCACTTTCCAAATCTTCTTCACTGCTTGTGCTCTCCTCCTGCCCTTGCAGCTCCTTGTTAAAACTTTCTAGCTCACTTATTGCATCCCAGGGACGGCGACTTACAGGTTTCAACAGAAACTGCCCAAATGGTTCTGTACTGTTGCAGGGAGCACCTGGTTCTCCCTTAACTACATCTCCCTTGGAAAGAAGGCCATTTTCCCTCTCTTGGACAGGCACAGGCTGGCTCTGGTGGGCTTTTGGGGAGGGAGACTTAAGGACTGAGGTGGCAGTCCTAGAAAATGCACTGTTGCTAGACTGGCTGAGGTGAGTCTGGCCCTTCATACTGTAACTGTTCTGTCTGCAGCTTCTCTCATCAGAAGGTGACCCTGTCTGTTTTGCCCCCACTGTGGATGTTGTACATCCTGGGAGTTTTGGAGATAGCTGCTTGCTACTATCAGGCTTCCCAGGCTTTGTACCATGGAAAAATTCTGGGCTCTCAGGTTCTTCAGAGAAACTTGTCTGTGTCTGCTGGTCTTTGTACTGATCACCTGGCCAGGAGCCAGAATATTTGAGCTCTCTGTGTTTTGTAGGCTGAATAAATCTGAGGTCATTCATTTGTTTGAACTCTTCTGGTCTCCACAGCTCTTGTTTTTGTAACTCATTTTTATTGGTCATGCTTCCTGTAAGCGCTTGTAACTCCAAGTCTGTTGAAGACATACTTAAGAGACTTTGTTCTTGCAAAGCTCCATTGTTATCAAACCTATTCTTATCAGGGCTCTGAGTTATGTTGTTGTTCCTATCTGTATCTGGCAGATTGGATTCTGATTTAACTGGGATAGAGACCAAACAAAATATAGTTTCATTCATTTTTTTCTTTGAACTCTTTTTGCTCTGCATCCCAGTTCCAGGTTCAAACTTTTTCACTTTTGTAACAGTCTCACAGGTGTTGTCCATATGTGAATTTCTTACAGAAAGTTTGCCTTTCGTGTACTCTGTGCTGGCTTCGTTGCGGGGGCTGTGATTAGTTGCTCTACAATTGTCTCTTTGGTCTGGCAAGGCACAGTTTTCCTGATCTCGGATGGATGGTGCCAACCATCTGTTGCTATGTGGGGAGCTGTCGGAAGTTCTTTCTCCCTTCGCAGAACTGGACAAGTTTGATGCATCCACAAAGGCACTGTTGTACTGTACTTCAAGATTTCTCTCTTGCAAAGCACCAGAACTGGGACTACATGCATTTTCAGTGTGGTTAGAGTTGCCCTGCAGACCTTCCAGTGGTGCAATTTTAATGTGTCGTATCCGAGGATCATCAAAGGGAATGTACTGAACGGAACGCAGGTGGTCAGCAGGGCGCCTTGCATGGCTTTGCTTCCCATGAGGAAAATGGTTGTCTTTGCAAGGGTCACCCCCCACTTCAAAAGTATTCACTGCTGGTCGTTGGCAGGGGACAACCTGCTCTGCAGGACCCTGTGGGTCACTGCTGGTGCACGGGTTGGTTTTAGGCACTTCACTGGGGGAACGGGGGGTCACGTGTTGGTGAGGTGGGGATTTGTAAGAAGGAGGAGGTACATACACTGGGGGCTCCAAACCAGGGTCTGGAATGCCAGCATCTTGCCTTGGCTCATTGACTTTGGCTAAGTAGGAGACAGGTTCCTCTTTCTGGTAGTGGTCCTGGAAAACCACAGTTTCTGCAGGTGCCCTAGTCTGCCGCTTCAGTTCATAGGATGGAGGCTTGAGAGGTCTCCCATACTTGGGCTTCACCAGGGGAAGGACATTGCCTCCTGTTCCATGGTGCTTGGCAGGTTCCACACCCAGTCTGTTTGGGGGATAGGAGGGGGTTTTAGTGACGCTGAGTGAGTTGTTACTGTTGGTCAGGGAGGGCATTTCCACGCACCGCATGCTCTCAGGTGAAAGGACCCTTGGCAAGGACTGCGATTTCCCCCTGCTCTGGGTGCTGAGTACGTTGTCTCCCAGGGTCAGCGAATAAAGCTCTTGAAGCAGCTTCTCCCTGTCACCCTCAGACATTTGCCTCCCCACCTTTTTTGGCTGGTTCCAGCTCTCTATTTCCAGACTTTGCCATTTGCAGGCGCTGGGCACTTCACAGCTTTCCTGCAAGCCGCTTCTTCTGCCATACCCTGCACCCGAGCCCACCTTCAGCTGATTCTCCTTGGGGTGCCGGGGTGCCCCGGGGGATGCAGCCAGGCCTTTCATCTCCACACTGGCCTTCTGGGAATAGCCCAGTAGCACACTGAAGTCCTGTCCTCGTCTTCTCCAGTAGGCCAGATCTTTATCACTCTTGGGCTGGGAAGACCGCGCTAAATGAGGCCTGTCATAAGCCCTGGAAAAAAAAGCAGTGTCAGAGGCAGTGTGCACAGGTGCCTGTTCTTTCTACCATGGGTAAGGCCATTAGGAGGTCAAATGATGAGTTATGCCAATGGGGTTTTGTGTAATCTATTTGCAACCAGATGACAATTTTAATGAGAGGATTTAAAAGTCAGTCAATTAACATGGGTAAAGGAAGGGAAAGAAGCTCTTCTGACAGGTTGTTAGCTATGCAAAGATGTTAGAAAGAGAGACAAATGCACACAGTTACCTGCTGTGCAAACATGCACAGCTCTCCTTGATGGACATCAGAAAATTCCCTGCCCGCAGCAGGAGGCTTGGAACTAGATGATCTTGAAGGTCCCTTCCAACACAGACCAGCCTCTGATTCTAAGATACCATTCTAAAACCAGAAGTGACTGTCTTAAATTACTTCTGTATCCTGCTAAATTAAAATCTATAGATGTCAAGGAGACTACTGTGGTATTCAAGTTTAATAGAATTCCAAGAAGCAGAGGTAGGGAGAACAGGTAGGTGTCTATATCGTAAGATTTCATAAGATATAGTCTGTAAGAAACATGATTTGCATCCTGGTAAAAGTGCTGAAATTAAACATGTCAGTTCCTGAATTGATTCTTGTTCATCTTTCTGAGGAACAAATTTCTTCAGGGTGCTTTGGATTAAATGACACATGTCACAACAACGGTGATGTATCAACACACTTCTGAATAAAACGGAACCAATATTTTAAATGTAAAATACTTCAAAAGAAGTATAAAATTCTTAAATAAAAGAATCCATCAGTGAAATATGAAAGACATTAGACATTGCAGATTAGAAATTCAGAACACAGATTTACATGAACAAAATAGGTTCATTGTCTGTTCTGAACAGAGTGTAAACTGTTTTATACATTGCTGCAGAACAAAATTGGTACCCTTCTATATAAATAATTAATTTTCTACTTGAATTGCACTCTGCTATTCTTGTACCTAAGGTGTCCAACAATATAACTGCCTTTACACTATGTGGCTGCCACCAGCATAAGACTGGAAAGAAAAATCAAAATTGACAGAAATAGGACAAGTATGTAGATAGAACCCAAGAATTTCTTCCTCCTCCCTGCACCCCAAGGTATATAAACAGCGTCATCTGGCTCTTTTTTACTAAAAACATGATCTATTTAAATGATCTATTTAAATAGGACTTTGTGAAGACATAATACAAGTCAAAATTCAGAATGAAAATTAAGCCATGCATATCCACAGCAATTTTCTTTTATGTATATTACTTTCATCCTATGAGTCTAAAAGTTTAAAAACCAGACTGGGATAAGGAGCATCTTGTTCACATTAATTCAATTGGATTGAGATTGAGCTTCTGAACAAAATGTTCTGCCTCTGAAGCATGAAACACAGTTTGATTGCTGAACCCCAAGAAGGAACAGACATCTCCATTAATCAATGAAATATAACGGACACCTCCTATATCAGAAGCGACTGTGGTAACAACAAAAACTTCCATGTGGAAACATACAGCTGAACAAATGTTGTTTTCTACCTTTTCATCTCATCCTTATACTGCTACGGCACCATCTGTATCTGTGTTTACAAAATGAGGGGAGAAACAGGGTCCAGTAAGAGTGAGGAGAAAATGAACAGGTTTGCTCTTTCTGATTGATTTTATCCATCACTGTAAAAGGGTCTACAGAAATTGCAGGAAGTACAGTCGTAGAGTCCAAGATCAGAAGAGATCATTAGAATTATTTAGTTTGACATCTTGCTCAGCACAGGCCATCAGACTTCTTTGAGATGATTCCTGCTTAAGTGGTAGCGTCTCTTAGAAAAGCACCTAAAAATTCTGATTTTTAAATATCCTGTGATGTTGAAAAGCTTAAGTCACCATTAAAAAAAACCATAAAGTAACGCAAAATCCTTTTCAACAGAAAGCAAGCTCCTCCATTTATTAAAAGCTGTTAAAAAGATGAAATTTATTTTTAAACGTTAATAACTAGGCTCCAGTAATGAACTTTAGAACATGATACAATCCATTGTGTAACTTGTACATCATTGCAACAAGACTGTAAGAAAGAAATTTAAAAGGAGGCATTTAGAGCATTTTAAACCTGATCCTTTCTAAGATTACTCATAGGACAGGCAGTATCTGTCTCTCTAAATCCTGGCTGAGGCACTAGAAGTGCTTACATAGCCAGCCTCTATCAGGGACCCTGTAAACTTGTGAAGATGACACTGCACTGTGCGGAGGGAAGAGGATGCTCCAAGGAGCCTCCAGTGCAGCTCCATCCTGAAGTCTCCTCTGCTCCCAGTGATGGAGAGCAGCTCCTGCACACCTGCATGCAGCCATGGTAGGCAGGCACAGCACCACCACCCTGCCTGTGGCCACAGCTGCAGCAGAGAGCACCTCCCTCCTGGATGTGTGGCACTTCTGGCTCTTGCAGTCCATCAAGTGCTGGAAGGGGAAACTTCCAAGAGCCTCCCCAAGTTTAAAATGCTTCACTGCAGCCTCACCAAAGGTGAGGTGGTGCATATCACTAGAGAGAAGACTTCAGAGCCCCTGTGTGCAGCAGCTCATCTCTGACTCTGCCACTCCACAATTCTGTGTCTCTCCAGGATGTGCCAGTGCTGATGCACAATGAAATGCACACCCAGACACAGCAGCTTCCACGTGCCTGACAGCTGGGAGGAGGATTGAGCCAAGGATGGAGCAGTCCTGTGGCACCAACTGTGGAGATTTAAGTTCCAGGGAGAGAGTGGTCCCAAGGGATCAAGGAGATGAGTTGTAACATTATGAACTCTCTTCTAACAGGCCTGCTTCTAACAAGTATCACATTTGCTCTCATAAAATGCTTTGAATTGATTCTATATAAAGTTAGTTTAATTAAAATGGTTTAAAACCCCCAAAACTATTTCTAGCTTTCTGTGAATTTTAGCCCTTTACAAGAAATGAGGCCAAAAGTCTAAGCTGCACTGGCTGTATGACCACATTTCACTGAGCTGTCTCGCTCACAGCCATGGATTGAAGCTGCCTTTTTCCCCTAGGGTGATGCTGGACCAGCAGGACCTCACATGATGCAATAATGGGGCCAAAAGTGAAGAAGCATGGCACAGGCATCCAAGTCCAAGCCCTGCAGAATGAGGCCACTGCAGGGCTATGTAGGCAATGTCTGTCCCTGCTGCTGGCTGCCAGCGTGCAAGTGGAAGGTGTTGGGCACTCAGTAGCTCATCCTGCATGAGCTGTAGGCACGGGCACAGACTTTGTGCCCCACAAAGAGCACTGTTAACAAAGCCAGCAAGGTGGAAAAATTTTCAGAGGGCTGTTCTGGATGCTGGCAGCTTCTGTTCTATTTTGAGATCCTATCCTCACATACACTCTTCTGAGACCCAGCACTGGAAAACACCAATATACTTTTCTAATTGTTCCAGCAGGTGATCTCATTAATGATATCTATTTATCACTAAATTTGCTTGCTACTAACAGTTCCTCCCACACAAACAACTAAGCAAAGTGCCTCTTCTCTCTACTTAGAACAGAATCAGAAGGGAATTCTGTGCAGAGAACTCTCATCTATACCCATAGGATCAGCTTTCCCATGTTTTTTGACTTGTCTCCTCTTCCAAACCTTTACTGTGTGGGCTTCAAATGCTCAGTTAAGCAAGGACAGCCAGGAGAGCCCTCCCACCATCTGCTCCCTCACACTGTCGCTGAAGAACAATAGGATGGAGCCAAACACCCCTTCCCCATTCCACTGGGGCATGACTCTCCCCTCACCAGCAGCAGGAGCAGTGGCTATGAAGCCTCTACCCTGCTCAACAAGGTTTCATTAGCAGAACAACCTCAATAAGCAGAGACAACAGCATCATCCCCTGCCATCACAAAACACCACAAGCCCTGCAAACCTGCCTGCAAAGGCAGCCACGAGCCTGGCAACATCACCCACTTCCACGGTGTATGGGAGAGGATTAGTTCTACATCAGTGGTGTAAACAGGAGTATGGTGTAGATAATTCCCTGGACAAGGAGCCTAAGCCCTGCTCAGAGTTGCTGTGGAACTGTCACCACCCCTGAAGGACACACACAGCCTGCTCAGGCCCTCTCCTGCCCTGTGCTAACAGGGAAAGCAGCACCAAGAAAGGTGGCAGGAAGCCTGTGAAGCCCAGAGAGAAACTCCCTGGGTGGTCATTCATCTTCTCTTTGGGCCCCAATTGTCCCCAGGTCTCTGCAGCGCGCAGCACTTCCCCAGAAGCTGAACCAGAAGCTGATTTCCCAGAGCAGTCCAGAAACCAAGAGCAATATCAAAACATCTGCTGGAGCTTACCATGGCCTGCCTGTCACCGGCATGAGCACACCCAGCTGGCCACCACAGGTATCTTCTCTCCAGCTCTGGAGCAGCTCACATGCACATGGCAGCCTTGTGACTTGGGAGGGGACCCAGAGGGGCTCAGGAGCTGACAGGAGGCACTGCAGTGCTGAGGCTTCCCTGGATCCAGCCTGGAGAGCTCCCTCCTCCCTTCCCAGCCCAGCCATGGCTGTGTCATGCTCCACACCAGAGACACTCCACACTCCCAGGCATGGCAAGGAAGGGATGATACAAAGGTTTTTCCAGCTGCTAGTACCTTGTTCTCAGTTCCCAGTAGGCTCACCGGGAATCAGAGCTTGCTGTAGCAGTAATAGCAAGAAAATATTTATATTTTTATGAAAGTGTGACAAAGCCATTTCCAGGGTTGTGTTCCCTATGTTATGTGGAAAAGCCACTTTTAAAAACCAGGATTAATATTTAACTATGCTGTAGACTGGCACGTCCCACCCCTTGCATTTAGGAAGAGATGTTTAAACTGTTAGAGAGCATTATTTGATATCTTGCCAAGGCCAGCAATTACAGATATCTCTGCCATATCCAAGATGTGGGGCAGATGTGTGAGCCCCTGCAGATGCACCAGAGGAATGGGAAGCAGGGAGGCAGCAGCCCTCCCAAACCCCTGTGCACCCACACAGGCTCTGACAAACAGGCTGCAGGAGCAGCAGTGCTGTGGCTGCTTCCACCTCACACAGTGAGATCCTCTTCACAACAGTATTTCTCCACACTAAACTGAGCATCAGCTTCAGCACCACTGCACACTCTCTTCCCCTGTTTCAAAACCTTCTTCCCTTTTATTCTTTTTCAGTATCTTTCCTCACTTTTTTTTGTTGTCCCGTTTACTTCATCCAAAACACACCAGAAAGGACTCTCCAAATTACCCTTACATCTGTGTTCTGTCCTTCCTTCTCTAGAATGGATGGTTCCACCTGGAGACCTTCCTCAGGACTTGCTGTCCTATGACTGCTTTAGAGGGCTCACATCTCTTCCTGCCCATTATCCTAACTGGCAACCAGCAGCCATTCCTGCTCCAGGCAAACAGGCTTGCAAGGGGAAAAGATGTGAAGGGAAAGAGCAGACAAGCCCAGGAGTAAGGGGACACATGGCTTTGCCACATGTTACTGAAGGTCTTTGTAAGAGGACAAGCTCCCAAGGTGACAGTGTTTGCCCTGCTTTCAGTTTCAAGCCCACTCGGCAGAAGGAAGGGGCTTTTCCTTGCAAACCATCGTCATACTTGGGCTGGCTTCCAGTCCTGCTCGAGCCCCTTTCCTTTGTCCATCTGCAGCCCTCAAATAGCTGCAGAACAATGGCTGAGTGTTGCTGTGTACACTCAGCTCTTCCTGCCCAGCCAGCCCCGGCCCTGTGTGCACGTACTCGGTGCTGAGCAAGCCATGGCTGCACAGGCACGTTCTCTGGAGTGACAATAACAGCTTCCACTGGCTTGGAGGTGTTTGTAAAAGAAGTGCACAGGCACCCTCTCATGTTTACTCCACGAGAGCAGCCTTCGGAGAACAAGCAAGTCTTCAATGAATGTAGGATCACCCACCAAGAGCTGCATGTGGCTGAATCCACAGGAAAACCTGGGTGTGTAAGTGGCAGAAAAAGCAGGGTGCAGTTTTCAAACTGAAGAAAAGGATGACTTTTTTCTTTTTCTTTCCCCCTGTGCCGGAACTAAGCTTTCCTAAGTCCATCAGAAAGGCCTTTCTCATTAGTAAAACATATTTTCCCACACTCAGCCACTTCCCATTATCCCTGTATTCCCAAAGGCCTTTCTCTAGCAGAAGGTGAATGCATGTGCCACTGGATGTGGCCATCCAGTGAACAGAAATGGTTACTGGGATGGGAGCAGGAAAGGATCACAGGAAGATGGTGTTAAGGGTTAGAGTCATGATTAGTTATCTGTCAAGACCAAAAGAAAGAGAAAGCAAAGCCATGGCATGATGCTGAAACTTACCCCCCTTCTGAAGTATGAAAAGTGGACAAACCCTGAAGGTCATGGTGGTAACCAGGACCTGCTTGCCTCCCTTGGCTCCCATGGCTGCTTTCAGTGCTGCTTGAGCTGGTTTTCACCAGAGGTCTCTTGCTGTAGGCCCCAGCTCTGGATTCTGCTTCAATCCCATTCAGTGCTGGTCTCTGAGCAGATCTGCTCCCCGTGGTTTCATGCCGGTATCCATCGTATCTGCTCTCGTATGAAGCAGGGGGATTTTTTGACAATTTGTATCCATGAGAAATCAGAAGGTCTTCCACACTGAACATGTTGTGCTGGATTCACTCACAGCTGTGCCATCAGAAAGCTCTTTCCAGCTGGACCCATCACTACAAAACACAACCAAAAAGGCCACTTAGACAAGAAAAGGTCCCTTTGATCAGCTGGTAGGCTCAGGAAGCTAGGAGTCTCATCTCCTCTACTCAGTTTTTCAGTCTCTTAATAAAATAGAAGAAGCAAAGTGCATGCAGATGCTGATGAATCATGTGCTGTCCTTCCCTAGACAATACACCTCCCTGCACTCAGCCAAGCAGCAGATGCTGTGCTGCTGCTGCTGACTCAGTCCCTTTCACTCAAGAATTCACTGGTGACTGCAGCTTTCAGGTTTCACTAATGCGACCTCAAAATAAAAACTTTGCACTGGAGGTAAGCCTACAACTTGAGCAGGCACTTCCTTAGACAACTATTTTTCTCCAATCATGGAGAGGTGTGCTCTGTATTATGTTTTAAGTTGCTGCAGGAGGAGGGGGTGGATTACAAAGCAATAAGCCTCTCCCCATAGTTCTGCATATTCCAATTAAAAAGAAATGTTCACATGAACAAGGAGGAAATATGCATAAGAACAAAAATGAATTATGCAACCACATGAGAAACCCAGGTAATATCATGCAATACTCCAGCTAAACAGTCCTTTTTACAGATTACTTTCTTTTCTCCCTAGATTGGTCTGCTGCAATCCTCAGCTAGAATAACACAAAACCTAAGATTTCAAGTATGCTGTTTTTACAGCACACTTCCATTGTGCAACATGACTATAAACAACACGTGATGCCCATGTGTATTGTGTCTCAAGGATCTGCAAGACACAGGATGGTCAAGATTTTTCTTCCCCAGTGACAGCCCTCAATTCTGTACTGACTAGAGCACAGATCCAGCAAACTGAATTAGCTGGCTGAAAACAGTCTCTGTTGTCTATACCACTCTCACAGCTTGTAATGGCAATTATAGAATACCCATTCTTCCAGAGTTTTAAAAAGTGGGGAAGGAAGGTAACGTTCTGTTCTGAAGGTTGTACAAAACAATGGACCCATCCTGATACATTCCTCCCTGTTTGAACTGTGTTAACAAAAGAAAGAAATGTTTAAAAGGTGGATAAAAAGGTAAAACACACAAAACACACAGAAATAGATTTATGTAAAATATAACCACAAGATTCTTTTCCCTGCATGAAGAGTTCATTTTACACATCTAGTGAGTACTGTGTGTCCTTAGTAGCAGCAGGTCCACCTGAGGATCATGAGCCCTGCACTAGCAGCTGCTTAAGAGGAGACTGTCTCTGCAAAGATCATAACAAAAGTACATTTTATACACTGTCTCTGATGCTCTTCCTGGGCATGAAGAAAGGAAGAAGGTCTGTTCCTGTTGTTCACAAGGATTTACCTGAAATGGAGCAACTACTGAGATGGCTGTTCCATGTTTATTAGTACTAAATCTCTCAGGCTACACATACACAGAAGTGGATGTGTTGGCACACCATATAAACCAGTTTCTGTGCTGCAGCACTCCATGTGTTATAGCCACTCTTTGCCTATCCAGTGCCCAACCCACCTTGACTCCTGGATGCTGTGCCAGCTGTGGAGCCAGCCTGGTGTGCAGCTCCAGGCACCCAGGAACCTGTTAGCTACCCCTGCACTGCTCACACTGTCCACAGCACTCGCCCAAGGAGAGCTCACAGTGTAGAAAATCAGTCACAGTTGTTATGCAGAGCCACAATTTAACCTGGAACACTGCAAAAGTGGCTTTCCACCCTGAGAGCCTCCTGAACACCTAAACCGGTTTGTCCCTAGAGCTTAATGAATCTCCTCCCTTTTCACACATGCAACACTACACACCCTTTCAAAACAGAGAAATAAAACTCTGTGCTGAAGATATTAGCCCCTGCTAGAACAGAACTCCAAATTTCCAGTAAGAGCTTGGAGTAGATGAGCCAGCAGTAAGGACAAGCAGGCAGAAAACAGGGAGGAGAGGCACCCTTCCCTCATGGAAGGAAGGGAAGGCTTTGTGGGTTATTTTTGAATGCTGACCTAAAAAGCTGCTTTTCCATCCACCCCCTGCCTGGACTGTGCAAGGAGCCAGGTATGAGCAGAGCAGAGGGAACAGCTGGCTGCTAGAGCTGTTCAGCTTCTAACAGGAGAAAGATCCAATGTGACTTCCATAAACAGCAGAAATCCCATCGAAGTGCTCACAGGTGCAAGGAAGGAATGTGCTTTTCCTGCTGTTAGAAGGCTGCTTTGGAGAGGAGTTTAACCCCCTCTCTGCCACCCACTGCAGCCATCAGAGAGGCAAAGCTGTGTGGGTGAGAAACCTCCAGCCCATGGGGTTTACTCTGATCCTTCTTTTGGCACCAGTGGTGAGGAGTAGCAAGTGGAAGTGCGCCATGAGGAACTGGTATGACTGTCTCTTCCAGCTCTGCAAACTTGCCATGTGTGAAGGGGAAACCCCATGGTTACGTGTGCTGGGGAGGCCCATCTGGGAGAAGGATGCTATCACTATGCCCATCACAACACCACAATGGGAACAGCCAAGGGGGAGAATCCTGCTCCGTGCTCATGGCACAAGCTCCAAGGAGCCAGTAGCAGTGGTAGCAGGTGGCCACTAGTTGGGACATTGTCAGGACACAGCCTCAAAGGGCAGTGCAGAAGTCATGGGGAAGTAGCATCTCTGGCACTGGACCTGATCAGGGACAGGGAAGCCAGAAGTCCTGCCTGATCAAAGCTTGCAGGACATCAACCATGTCAGCACCCATCATGTGCAAGGATACTGGCCAGCTTTCTGAATCTGGCTAGAGTTCTGGGACACTCACCCCACCCTCCCTTAGATAAATAAACCTAAAAAATAAAATCAAAGGAATTGGATTGGCAGGAGTAACAAAACCATTGCTGCAGCATTATGTAAATAATCTGTCAGTCTGGACCGCAGAGTAAAGGCTGTGCAGAGCTTCTAATTTGAGGGAAGATCAACAACGCTGCAAAACAGTTTGTTTTTCCAGCCCTCATTTGTTTTGTTTGCCAATGACATCACTGCTTTCTGATAGGGTTTGCTTCCTGAGGATGCCTGCTATCTTGCCAGTGTTTCCGACTTGTCCCCGGCAGCCGGTACAACTCTGCAGTACATTGGAAACAGGGGCCAAGCTTTTCTCTGGAAACTTCTCAGCAGCACTCTCAGATGCAAAGAAACAAGTGTGAATGGCGGAAATCAGCATCAGCCCCCATGTAGACAGACACAATGGAGACCCACAGCCTGGGCAAGAGGAACACAATGGGATCAGCAGATGGAAACGTCATCAGAGCACCTCACCTTGGGGTGCTCGTTCCAGCAGCACGGAGCTCACCTCCGGCCTGAGAAAAGCCCAACGCACTCCTGAAAAACACCCCAAAGAAAGTTGGTGCTAGTTTCCTCTGAGCTGCTTCTGGAACTCATTCTCAGTGGGGGAAACACATTGTTTTCTATTTATGATCTGCCTTTGTCTGCAGTTGTTTTCAGTGGCAGGGGTTCCCAAGCCTTGTTATTTCGGGGGGTACCACCACCATCTGCATGATGACCAGTACCAGTGATGGTGAATGCCAACGCCTGCAGCAATGGCAGAAGCAGATCTTACCTCTGTGCTCTGAAACGACTTGCATGGCATTGAATGCTCCCTTCATGGTGCTCTGAGCAGCCCCTTGGCAGGCTCCTTCCTCTAGCCCAAGTTCCACAGAGTGGAACAGCAGCTACACATTGGGTGGGAGACCAGGAGTGACAGAGGAGTTGGTCCTGGCTGCCCTCTGTAACATCTCTCCTGCCCTCCACTACTTGAAATGTAGGGGAAGGTGGTAACCCTTTCAGTGGCTGAATACAACCCCTGAAATCCTTCTGGAGCATGATTTCCCCTCCCACCTCTGCAGAACTATTTATAACAATAATATAAATGATTTTGTACAACTTTCAAGAAAATAAAACATTGAAGGAACATGATTCATGCTGCAAAATGAAGCATACAACATCAAGAATTGCCCAAATCAAGGACACACAATTTGCTGCAGTCTCTAATTACATGACTTGAGGCTACTGAATTCTGCAGGACTCTGTCCTTGATTGGTGTGCAGGCTAGGTGATGGCAGTTCTTCCTGGGCTGTCTCTACAGCAGCTATTCAAACATTGCTTTGAAGATATAGTTACTAACAGGCATCTGAATTACAAAGAGTATTATCTAGATGGGACACATTAAACTAGCTTATCTTCACTCACGTCTGGGTGACATTATTCTCATTTCATATCAGACATGTGCCAGACAGAATATTTATGCAGACAGACTAAAGTGAAACAATCCTCTCGACTCTAGGCACCCAGTCTGAAGTGCTTACAACCTGATTTTTTGAAGGACTCAGCTCTAAAAGTGAATTAGGCACAAAACAACTGCTGCAAGAACGTAGTGCCTCTGCACATGAACTAAGTATGGCAAATAGCTGTCCACACAATGAAGACACAGACTCATTTTGGGATGAGCCAAAAAAACTGGTTGCAGTAATTTGTGTACTGTGCTTTCCTCCATCCCTCTGTCCATCTAATCCAACTCCAACACTTTTGTCCAGGAAGCCCCATGTCCCCCCCACCATGTTAACTTCTCACCACCACATAACCCAGTGCCTTCATTTCCCCCTTCCCACACTCACCAACACTTCTTGCTGTCCTCCCCCTCTCCTCCAGGATCCCTTCTCTGCCCTCCTGTCTCCTGGTCCCACCAGTTGAGCCACTCTTCCCACACAGCCCACCACTGTGGCAGTCAGCCCATCCTTCCTCCTGCACCCCTCACAGCTTCTGCTGGTCAGCCCTCAGTTTGCATCCATCACCCCAATTTCTTCCTTCCCCATCTGATGAACACCTACTGTCCTGTCTGCACTTCCAGCAGAAGAACCTCTGTGCCTGCTCCCAGATTTGAGACCCCATCTCACCTACACTGGAAGAAGAGGAGCTGTCATTACAGGGATGCTCCCACTCCAGCAGCACAGCCCTGCACAGGCACGCTCTGCTGGCACATCCCTTGGAGCAGCGAGGGCACAAGCACAGGGCTGGGTCACCGGTGGGCTGGGCTGGGATGGACGGGGAGAAAAGTCTTCAGAAAATGGAGTAAACTCAAAGCACAGTCTGCCAGGAACACGCACAGATGTCTCCAAGCCTTGTCACCAGAGATTGTCACCAGAGATCCTGTTCTTGAACATGATGGCACCGCAGCTCTTAATCAAAAAGCTGAAAGATTTATTTTCTTTCACCCTTTCTAATGTGGGCAAAACAACATTCCTTCTCTCCTCCCCTCTAGTTTTTCTTGGAAATGGTTGAATTGGTTTAGCTGACAATATTAAAATAAACCTAGCCTGAGAGAGACATACAACCTGAAAGTCTCAGATCAAGTGATAAAAGCCTGACAGACTAGAGCAATGGAAAACAGGTTCTTATGGTTGCTTCAATACTAGATGGTGCTACTTGCTCTGTCTAAATATAACCCTGAGCTATATCCCAGGAGAATATCTAAGGCTTTGGACATTTTAATTGCTCCTGTTTTCTCACTCTGGCTTTGCATGTGTGCATATAAAACAGCCTATAAAAAGCACCTTAAACGAGGTTTTTACCTTGCTAATTTCATCTTTTGCAGGACAATAAGGTCAGATGGGACTGTAACCAGCAGGTTGCAGTGGTGATGTGCATGCAGCCACCCCAGAATGCCATGCCCCTGCCCACAGAAACAGCCAGCACCACATCCACTGACTTGCAGACACACGCTCCATCGGGAAAGATAAAATTAATGTTTTTGAAGAGCCTCCAACAATAATGTTCACTATGATCAAATGTCAGCTATGTAATGCAAAGATACTCTAGAACACGGGAGAAAGAGACTGGAGAACATTAATGTAAGTTGGATGTATCCAACTTGGCGGGGCTTAATTAAGCATAGGCTAGGAGTAAGGAAGGAGTAGGGAAATAGTCAGGGCTGCCTCCTAGCCATGAGTAAATATCTTCTAGAAATTCTCAAAGGATGAGTGAAGGGCAAACATATTATCCAACTTCAAACAAAAGGGGGAAGGAGACAGATCTGGGGTATCATAGACCAAACAGCCTTGCTTTGATATCAAATCAGACAAACTATTATTCAATTCCCTTGTAAATACTTATAACAAATGTTGATTATCATGGAGCAGGAGGGAGCAAGCGTGCAATCCAAGGAGAATTTCCATCTCCCTGCTTGCCACCTTGCACTGCAGCTGCATCCACTCCCACACGATAAAGCCATGAGAAAACAGAAAATACAGACTTGTCAAGAACAAATTAAGCCTAATCTATTTAATTTTCTTTGACTGAGCTGGAAGCATAGTGACTAGGGAGGAAAAAACAGCACAAGTCACACGTTGGAATGAGGAAAGCTTTGATGAATGCATGTGATAGTCTTATATGCAAACCAGGTGAATACAACTGAGGTATAATTCACTGTGGGCAGGCATACAAATACTTCAAATATCTACTCAAGGAACAGTAGCAAGTCCAATGGCAACCTGAAAAGACACATAAGGGCAGTGCCTGGGGGGTCTTGTTCTACTCAGTATTTCCATTAATGACTTGTAAATTAGGAGGAAGATTACAATTACAAATCTCTAGGGAATGCTGTGAGCATTTTCAGGGATTAAAATTAGAATAAAATCTTAATAATCAAAGACCTAGTCTGAAATGAATGACTGAGATTCAATACAGGCAGGTGTAAAAAACCATGTTGAAGAAGAAGGATGTCATGCAAAACAAAAAGAGGCAGTACAGCAAAAGAGTCTCTGGGGCTATAGTCATAAAGAGGGATGACATGATTTGACTCAATGATCTTAGAGACCTTTTCCAAGTTTAACAATTCTATGGTTTCATGATAAGAACAGTGAATAAGCTTGGAGATATATCAAGACGAGCATCACACATCAGGCTCTTTACTCCTCTCAGCCCCATTTCCAGTTTGTGCCCTACCTCAAGCAAGATGCTCACAGGAATGATAAAAGATTTAGCCAAGTGTGACCCCTAGAGAAGAGGGTACAAGAAGAGGGCTTGTTTAGTTGGAAGAAAAGTGTGGAGGAATGAGGGTGAGAGAATGCGAGATGATAACAAGTTTTAAATATGTCAGGCTGCTAAAAGGCTGCAATAATCTTGTCCTACTCCCTGCAGAAGTGGATTACCAAAGGGACTGGCTTAGGAAGCAGCAAGGGTGATTTAGATTAGGTATTAAAAGGAACTGTCTAGCCATAATGATAGTTATTGACTGTTTATGCTGGCAGGCTGTGAATCAATACTGGTTTTCAAGAACAGACTGAACATCTATCAGAAGTGGTGCAGATGAAGCAATCCTGCCTCAGAGACAAGGGATTTGAGATGGAAACTAAACTTTGTAATATTCTTTCTCTACCTTTCCCCCAAAAAATGTCTTATTCTGCTGGCATGCCCCACACATTTCCAAGAAAATCAAAACTCTTTCCCACAAATCTCTCAGTGTTCAAATAGCCACCTCCCCTCAAATACAATGTGACTTTCCCCTCTATCCCCAGCCCCCTGCTAGAACTTCCCCTGCACCCTCCTTTTCTGACATCTCTGCACTGCAGGGAAGAGTGAGGGGGTCGCTAAGGGAGTGCAGGTCGGGCACAGGGTAGAAAAAGAAACTTTGCTTCCCCTCCAGGGATGGGAGGGACAGGGAGGCTGGGACACAAAATACACACCACGGGTTGAAGGCTCCTGTGCAGAGAAGAGGCAGCACATGAGAGGAGGCACCAGAATGGGGTCCTGACCAAAGGACACTGATCACATCATGGATACACACCAGGCAAAGCTTCAAAAAAGTTTCCATTGCAGCCAGTGCTGTACTGAAGGCTTCAAAGCTGCTAGTGCTACATGCATAATCATCTCTGCAGACTACATGGGAGGAAGACAGGCCAAAGTCTTTGCTGGAAGATAAGCCAACTTTATGTTGGTTCTGCATGTCTTCCCAGGCCAGTCCCTCCCATCCACCTCAAAGAAATTTAAAAGAAATACGTGATTTTTTGTGTTCAACTCTCATTACCTGCGGGCAGGAGAGTTCACATTTTTTCTCTAACACAAAGATTCACAGACAGTGAAAATTACAGCTCACATCCTCTTTGCATTCTTTGAGCAAAAAGACCTTGCTGAAATCCTGGAGGAACCGTGCCAGAGAACAAATTAATGATACAATGTGTCTCCAATAAAATTAGGAAGTGGGAAGGAGGAGAGGAACAAGTCTTAAAGAGTTTATTTAACTCTCAGAAGGTAGTTATTCCTGTCTTGTATCTCACCGGTGCAGATGCGTCTGCAAACCCACCACGGCATGAGAGAGAGTGCACAGCATCTCCTGGGGCAGATCTCCATGAGTGACAGCTGCTCTTCAGGTGCTGCTGTTTGTTGGGAGCTTTCACACTCTGCTTTCTCACATTCTCCAAGGAAAAATGGTAGAGAGAGAGAGATTAATTTTTTAAGTAATGTGGGTGTTTGAGTATTGGGGTCACACAATGCTGAAAAACATGTCTGACTACGCATGGATGGGAGTTGGTATCCGAAATAAGCTTGATTTTCAAATTTGCCACGGACCAATCCAGGCCTGACTGAGCACTGATAGGCTGAGGCTCTTGAGCATCCAAATAGATGTAAATGCCTAACAGGTAGAGCGGTTATCGAAGCAGGCATGGATACCACTGTTTGTGTTAGCTGGTTTTCAAAATGTCAACAGCTGGCTTTCACTGATGACAGACCAGCACATCAGTCCACTGAAATTGGCCCAGATTTTTTTCAGAGAAGGAGCAATTGTTAAAGAGCACTTGCTGATACTCTGTGCTCCAGATATAACCAGTCCTTACACCAATTGGCAGCATATGGTGTATTTCCTCAAATGACAGCTTTTGTCTGTCACAACAGGAGAGCAAAATAGTACATTTATTACACAAAGAGTAATTAGTCAACTCTTTGCCTCCCAAAAAGGAGCTGCAGAAGAAGATGCTTTTTAGGACTCAGATGAATGTTTTCATGCTGTTTACAGTTTTGTATGGAGCAGTTCACACTGGTAAAACAAAGCATAGGGAATCACATTTGTTGCTCACATCTTAAAATCAAGATATTACAGGCTAATCATCCCACTGAAAATACCTATGGGCAATGTCCTAATAAACTACTCCCACAATAGAACCTCAAGAATAAGCATTATTTTTTGTATTTTTAATAGAAAAGCTCTCCATCTGTGCAAGAAAAAAGAAAAAAAGGATTTCAATAATAACTGTATTAAATCTGTCAAAGCAAAAATTTTTAATAAGGGATCTATCACATGGCTGAACTTCTTTGAGGTGACAGTGACATGACTTATAGAGCCCAGGCTCTGTGATCAAAAGGATTGCACACATTAGCATCCTACTAATCACAGCAGGACAGGCCAGCCCATCAGGCCAGGACTCACGGAGGAGGGATCCATAAACAAACACTTTCTCCTGCTCACAAATGTGGCTGGGAGCAGAAGTGTTCCAAGGTTGATGTGGTCTTCTCTTCTTTCAAAGAGATAAGGATTGTGTCTTGTAGAGTAAATAAATTCTCAGCAGAGTCTTACACATCTGTTTGTTTACTCATTTTCAGACAGTACCATCCTCTCCTGTGTGTTATCCCCTTTATATTACCCCTGTACTATAATCAAATGCCCTCTCTTCCGGAGTGACCCTCTGCTTCTTCCTGTATTACAGACGCCTTTGATCTTTCCTTCTTGGATCTGTGTGTCCTGACTGGTAGTCTCAGCAGGATTTCCCCCTGACCCCTTGCTCTACCAGAAAACAAATGCCAAAGCAGCATTTTCATGCACTAGCACAGAAGAAAACTAGACAGATGCTTGAGAAGGCTGCACACGATCAATGTTGTGCTGCTGAAGAGCTGTGTGTGCTGGGCAGGGCTGCCCAGCAGCAAGGTAAGCCCAGGCTGGTGAAGGGTGACCCACTTCCTGAGCACAGATAAGCCCCCTGGACCAACAAGGTGAGCAGTCATCATCACAAGGGAGAAGATGGACCATCCTGAAATTTCAGAAGCAGCTGTTCATTTTTCCCCCCTTCATCGCACTCTTAGTGACTTGCAGGGTGCTATGAGCATTTTCAAAAAGCAGAACACAGCCTTTAACTTTTTTTTTTCCTTTTTTCAACTATCTCAGATTTTTTCCCTTGCCTCACCATTTGAGACAGTCCAAGTTATGGCTGACAAATTCCATTAATATCCTAACTGTAATACTCTTGGGCAAAAAGGCTCCTGCGGCTTTCCCTTCCCTACGGGCACTGCCAGTACCAGAGAAACTGAGGGTTATTTCTAGGTAGATGTGAAAAGATGCCATCAGTTCACACAGGGACCTTAACAATCGCATCAGGACTGCTGAAAGCCTGACCAACCCCTTCCTTCACAGCTGGAACTGGTGAGTAAGTTTCCCCAGCAAGCCCAAGCCCACTTGTCCTTGCAACAAAGCACAATAACAAGATTGCAGAAAGCAAGATAACCCTTTCACTCAAGAATCAGAAAACAACATCTGTTAAAAAACAAATAAACTGGTGTAATGGCTTAAGCAAGAGACCCAGAGGACTTTAGAGATGTAGCTCGTAGCTTGGTCAACACATTGTGAACAGCAAATTACAAGAGAACAATTGTTTCATACCAAGCTCTCCCACCCCTGAACTCCCTCAAGGTTAATTAGGATGGCCTCTGGCCAAATTAATTAGAGGAGAAGATTTGGGAAGGACTTTGCTATGCACTCATAACTAGTTCCAAGGTGACCAAGAAGTTCAGAAATGCCTCACCTTCCAAGCAGAGCTTGCTTGGCAAAAAACAAGCTCACATGTGCCATGTCATTCTTCTGACAATCAGGAGAAACACTTAAAAGTCGTGTTTCCCTAACTAACAGCTAACGTGGAAGAACTTTCTGCATCCTTCCCACTGAACAATATGCCCTTATTTATTTTCTGTGTGTGCTTTTTAGGTCATAAGAGGCCAGTGAAGTTATGCATCTAAAGAACAATATAGTACTGTAACATGCCAGTTGATACACACAGCCTGGCAGACCCTGAAAGATCCGTCTTTTCCAAGAGCTGGCAAAGGCATGTTACAGTGTGGAGAAACACTTAACATCACCATAGGAAGGAGGATGCAGAAGGGCCCAGCCTTTGAAATGACAGACTAAATTGGTGTTTTAGTCGGTATTCTAATGTGCCCTGATGGTGCAGCTTAGAGATGATCCTGCCTTGAGGGGCACAGCCATGCCCAGCTTCTCTATCCCACGGCAGCAGTCTGCCTCAACTTTCTCCTGCTGCCCAAAGCATCCTTGGAAAAGGGAATAGCTGGCAGGACCACACTTTCTCCTCCAAGTGGTACCCTTGTGAGTGGTAGAACTGCACAGCATAGCAGGGTAGAGCAGATCTAGCCTCAGTGATTACAAACCAAGTGCTGGCACAAATTAAGGCTCTGCAAGTGACTGCATCTCTGATCTGTAGAGCTCTTCTCTGTCATTAATCTGATATTGTTTAGTTTGAAGCCGGAAGGTTGCTATTTTCCATGCGTCTGTTACCCACAAAAAGCAACAGCCATTCTGGGCAGAATCGGAACTTCTGAAGTAACAATGAGAAACTGCCTCAGCTCACGCAAAGAAGTGCAGCTGAATGCTTTTCAGCAGGACACAATTCTCATTGTCACTAGCCAAGATTTAATGTCTTGACTCTGTGAATCAGACTGACTACTTAGAACAGTTACATCGTGTGTTCACTTAAAGACAGGGGCTGGAGTAACTTAACTTGTAGAGACCATGCCAATAAAAAGCCATAATTCTCAACTCTTGACCAAAAAAAAGGGAAAAAAAGGGGAAAAAAAAAGGGAAAAGAACCCAAACAACCACCCATCCTTAACAGATGCAAGAGTCTTTTGGCACAGATCCAGTGGCAGACTAAGGCCATGATTTGCAATTCTGAGGCAATTATGAAATGACATAACAGCACAGATCTCCTTCTGACAGAACAGCTGAGGTTTTGTCTCCTTTGCAATAGGACATGGCTTAAAACAACCACTAGAAAGTAAAATAACCGAAAGAGCCATTTAACTACCGTGTAAACACCGGAGTACAGATAAACACCAGGAGGGACGGCACTCGGTGTTTCAGACCCTGGTGCCACATCCTCTGGGCTCGGTGAGAGCCGGCACCGAGCCGCAGCCGGAGCCCCGGTCCCGGGCGCTGGGAGCACAGCGACCGGCGGTGAATGAAGGGAGCGGCTCCAGCGAGCGGCACCGACCAACTTCCCTGGGACCCCGGCTGGGGGCGAGCTCCGGGGGATGCCGGCAGGGAGCCCCGCCACAGAAAGCGGCCACGGGGGGAGAGAAGAACGAGCAGGTGCAAGCGATGGGAACCCGAGGGATGTGCCCCCGCTGCCGCGCACCGCCGTCCGCTCCGGGACACCTCCGAGCGCCGCCGTCCCGTCCCGTCCTGCCCTGCCCTGTCCTTCCCTTCCCCTTCGCTCCCCTCCCGCCCGCTCCCGGGCCGGCACTCACCGCTCCGGGCGCCGCGCAGGACCCGCGGGGCCGCCGCGCTCAGCGGCTGCGGGAGGCGCCGAGCCCGCGGCGGCCGGGGCGGAGCGGGAGGGAGGGAGGGACCGAGGGACGGAGGGACGGACAGAGGGAGGGACGATCGCGGATCTCCGCCCGTCCCCCGCGGCCCGGCCCGCCCCGGCCCGCCCCGGGCGGCTCCGCGGGCAGCGGGCGCTGCGGGAGGCGGCGTGTTGGTGTGATTGCTGCGAGAAGTTGAACGGGCAGCTCCTGCCCTCCCTCCCTCTCTCTCCACAGATGAGCACAACTCATGGCTCAGCTTTCATCAACTTTCTTAGCACAGGGAAAATCTGCAGAAGGGAAGACGGGTGTGTCAAGGATGGAGAGGGACATGAGCAGATCTTTCCAAAACTTGCTGTTCCTGCTGGCACCTGGCTATACACCCAAAGGGCTTCTCTTCAATATGGTTTTCAAACGTTTTTGAAGCACTGCTTCCCCACCTTTCCCCTCCCATGATCTATTCAGCCTCTAGAAACAGGTGAATAATTTGCAAATTTCTTTTGGTTTAATGACACTCTTTAAAAAAGAGTATGTTTGTGAATCATTTACTTCAGTAATTGGCTGGGCCCATCAACTGCTTGGCCTGTCTTAATTGACTTTTACCCCAGGCTATCAAAGCGCTCTTACACATGTTCATAAATTGAGTTCTATTCAGTATGTGCTCTAGTTAATAGTGAGAAAACAAGGGCAGTAAAGTTACATGATGAGTCCAAGGTCACGGCACAAGTCTGCAGGAGAGCCCAGAACTGAATACAGGTTTCCTGTGCCCCGGTTTCCCAGGGCTCTGGGAGTTATTGTCATTGACCTGCTTTTCTATGGACATCTCCTTTTGCCTTCCAGCAGTGGTGGTGTGAGCCTGCAGCTGCTGACACTCGATGCAGCCACCAAAGACAATGCCACCGGCAGCAGGGGGACCTTGAGCAGACCCCTGGCACCCTGTCCCTGCAGGGTACTTGTGAAGTTCTTTGTGGCTTTGCTGGTTGGGGAACCCCTGTATTTTCCTGTGGTGGATTCTTGTAGCTGACACAGTAGTCAGTCAGTAAAAGGTTTAAGTTTTGTCACAGAGCAGCTTCATGTGGATGTGACAATAACAAGGTTTTCCATCAAGGAAGCCGTGCTGCCACAACTTCCAGTTCATTATTTAAATATCTTGACTCTGACAGGCAAACTGGGAGTACTGGGCTTATAAAATACTTATCTCCTCTGTGTTGTTAGAAAAAATTTCCAGAATTATTTTCTCGTCTGCATGGCTGAAGCTCTGAGCTGTTTGTTCTCCTTAGTTGTAGAAGACAGTCCTGTTTAAATCCCTGCTTCTCAAGACAAAAGCTTTTGCTCTGGTTGGGTGGTCATGATGTGCCACACAGAGCAGGTCCTTGTTCCTGCAGCTCCCAGCTCTCTGCTGGGAAAGCTGCTTTGGCCCTGGATTTAGGGGATGGGAAGTGGGGAGGGGGAACTGGCTGGACCATTCCATTGGACCATTTGAAACGGGACCATTTACTGAACATTGTCAGAGTGACATTTTTGTTGTCATGAGGTCACAGCCTGTAGAGACCTTGATAAAAGCACAGAGGACAGCACATCTCAGACCTGCCTCTGTGCACCTGGGATTAATTTTTGCTACATCTCCTCTGAGAACACTTTGTGGGCTGCAAAGGGAGGTGCAACCCTTGGAAAGAGGCACTCCTGCAGATTTGTCTGGAGTCCTGCAGTCACTGAAGATTTCCCCCAAGTGAAGTCAAAGGACCTTGAAGTTGAAAAAACAGAGGAAAATATCCTAAAAAAAGAAATCAGTGCCCATGCTTCTAGGTCTCCTGTTACAGAGAGAAAACTGAAAATGTGAGCTGAACATAGATCTACAGTCAGACACCAGAAAGAAACATGATTTTGGGGACAATAGGAGGGATGCCTTGGGCTGGATTCACAACTAACAACAAATGATCGCTGGCAGCCCCAAGTAATGTCCAAGGGGGGTAGCCCAGAGGGTTAGTGTAACACGTTAGTCTGTGATTTGGGAAGATTGAGGGCTGAGCTTCTCAGCACCAGTGCAGCTGCCAGGGACTCCCTTTGCTCCTGCATCCCCTTGCCCTGTTAGAGAGCGAGTTCTTTGGGCAGATGTTGCTTCTTGCTGTGCCTTTGCCCGGTGCTCGGATCAGTGGGGTTGTGGTCTCAGGTTGCTACTGCAACACAGACTGTGACTGCCAGAAGGGCAAAGATGAGGAAAGCAGAGGAAGCAGGAGAGAATTCTGCCTTTTGATGGTCAATGTGCATAACTGATGGAGCATTGCTCCCCCGGAAAGGCCACAGTCCTGCAGCTGCCTGAGGAGATCTCCCTCTCTTGGCTCTTTCCAGAGAAGCAGACCATAGTCAGACATTTTTGAGCTTAGAGCTTCATCCTTAAAAGGCTAAAAGAACTAAATATGGCTGAGAGAGAAGCATACAAATGGAGTTTGCAGAAGAGAAAAGAGCAGTAAAGCCACTCACTGTCCTGCCATGTAGGACTCCTGAGGCGGGTAAATTCAGTGTGATGGGGCAGGGTGACTCAATGGGGCAGCAGAGGAGAGAACCATTATTGTCCCCCTGAAAGAGGGGCAAAGAAACCACAGATCAGAAGCTGCTGATGGCTGTGTGTGCAAAGTTGGGTATCTGGACAGGAGCACAGCGGGACTGCGTGGACCCAGCAGGCAGTAGAGCATCCCTGTGTCACAGCAGGCAGGCTCAGACCAGGATCCTGTGGGACATGGCAGAGCAGGTCTGCGTGCCTGGGCAAGCAGGGAACCAGGACTTGGCTCCTCAGGAGATGAAGAGCAGCGCCTGCAAGTCTGGCCTGCAAGTGGCCATTGTGGACAGAAATTGTGGAAAACAGAAACACACAAACATGAGCAAGACAGGCCAGATGGGGGAAATACAGATGAATTAATTTAGAGGGAAGGGAAAAGGAAAAACACAGAGATATGCTGCACACCAGCCAACTCTTCAGCAACAGCACTGCAGCGTGTCATCACTGTGCCAAGTGAATGGGAAGTTGTGCTCTGCTCGATGCAAGTTATTGCTGTTTTATGCCTTTATAATTCTCCCTGGCCACAAAACCTCCCTGATTGGGAGGTTTTATATTTATGTTTTATGTCCCATCAGCAGTGTCGCTGCTCAGGATCAGAACTTTCCTGCCATTCCTACAGAACTTGTCGTGGGCTTGGAGCCTCATTTCTGGAGGTGATCATTCATCAGTGCTTTTTACAGTGAAATCAAACATACTTTTTCATAATTTGGTGGGGTTTGAAGTGATTAGGTGCATTAATTACTCCCCAAAAGACTGTAACAGGTTTTGTCTTAGATCCAGTTGCTGGGAAAATATTTAGGAACATATGCTGAAATCACCACATACCTGAAGTTTACCATAACTAACTAGCCACAGATGTACTATTAAACCCCTGGTTATTTTTTCCTCTTGTCCATCCTATATGGTATGTTACAGCCATAAGATATTAAACTTACTTAGAACAGCTGCTAGTCAAAACCAAAATAGCTATTACCTTTTTGCAAGAAAAAATTCACATTGCCCATTCCAACAGTAATCACTTGTTTGTACAATTGGCACCTCCTTTCAGCTTGGAACAGAGAAACTTCAGATATTTTATTGCTACATCAAGGGAAACACTAAGCATTGCTGTGGAAAATGGAGATTTTCATTTGCCAGTCCTCTGGTGCTTTTTTAGCTGTATTTTGACTTGGTATTCGGGGATCCTTTTCTTGAACTGCTTTATTGCTTCCTAGGCATCCCAAAAGAGAAGAAGGAGTGGGTATGTATGGAATAGAGGGAAATAGTTCATGATGTCAGGTGGTGACCATTCTGCAAAGATGATTTAATTCACAGCATTTGCTGTCTGTGCAAGGTGTTTGGCCACTGGCTGCTGAGGAGCAGAAATAGTGCAGTCATGGAGAGTATTTTCCTTTAAGTGTAAGGACTAAGCTATCAGGTCTGTCAGATGTACCTTGAAGTCCTAAAGTATGACACATGAAAGTGTGCTGGAGGGAGGAAAAAATGGGGGGGAAAAAGCTAAAAATAAAAGACTAGTTAACACAGAGGAAACGTACACCCATATGAGTGTGAATTCCTGAACATTGTGAAGACTGACGAAAAGGCTGAGGGGTGTGGCACACAAATTACCCTGCAGAATTTAGCTGGTTTACATTTGGGAAAATTAGGTAGTGCTTCCAAAATTTTTGAAGTGCTAAATATTGTTAAAACAATCCTTACAGTTCTTTCATTCCAGGACTTGGCTCAGGGTACTCAGAAAATAACTAATGAGTTTCTCATCATAACACCCAAGAGAAATGGGAAGTTATCACCGTAATTACCCCTGTCACCCAGCTGGGGAGCAGAACAGCTAAGCCTTGTTTTTCAGGGGTGTTTCTTGACTGAAATATTTGTACAGTCATTCAGCTGAAAAGCTCTTGAGAAGGATTAGAAGCTCCAGCTGGCCTCTCAGCAAGGTGATGAGGGGAGGAAGAGTCATCCCCCAAAGGTAGGGGAAGATAAAAGGAGAAAAGTTATGCAGAAGCAAGGCATGTTGGTGTTGGATCTATCCTACTTTTCTTAGTTCAAAATTTGAATGCTTTCTACTTCAGAGAAGACGAATTCCTGCATTTCCTTAATAATGCACTGTAGATTTGATAGTATATGCATTATGTACCAGGGTGCAGAGTGGTACAATGCAGATGTTATGGCAGCTCCATCCATCTCCATGAAGCTGCACATGGAGGCTCAGCTGTGACTGCCACATTGGCATTCCTGCAAGAGATGTGAGCTTCACTTGATGAGGAGGGAAGACTCACAGACAGTGGGAAGTGAGACATATGCAGCTGGGGAAAGGTCTTTTTGCAGGTACAGGTTTTAGCTTGATTTCTGTAATAACAATAAATTAGTAGGAGCTGCGGATCTCATTAACATCATTGTGCAGACTACAGCATGAGGAAAACAGACTTCAAATAAGCTGAAAGAAGAGCAGCCTTTGGTCAGAACTCATGAGTTAGCACAACATGTCGATGATGTCTCTGGAAATGCCCCCCTCACATTTAGTTGTGAGTGCTCAGCAGCCACCAGATCATGCCTGATGTCCAGTGTAAGTCTCGTCAAGCAGTGGGTTCCACCCTGTCCTTCCATCAAACATCTGGCTACAGCTCAGCACCATCCTGCTGTGACTCCAGATTTACTGTGTCAAGCTCAGATACTGACCTGTTTGAGTTACAGTGAAGACTGAAAATAAACTGAGGTTACCCACAGGCTTTAGATAAAAATTCTTTGCCTTTTTCATTAAATAAATTTCAAATTTACTTGGAAAAAAAAGAAAATAGTCAATTTCATCTTCAAAATAGCTGCAATCATATTCTTACCAGTACAGATAATTTAACTTGCAAATACATAATGGGTGCTGACCAGGTCTTTCTTTGGGAGAGTAAACTCTGAAACAGTGGAGAACCTGAGGGAAGAGAAGCACAAGGGCCAGAGTAATAAAGGTGTGTGAAGTAATGTGGAAACCAGAGAGGCCTTTTGGGAATGTCTCCTCCCTTTCCTGAACATATATGTATAAACAATAAGCTGGAAGATGGCAAATATAGTACAGATAAAATCATTCTTATTTATTTACACTGATACATCTAGGCTGTGAAATCACTGCTATTAGAGGCAACTAAAGCCCTGGGGTTTATTAGAAACAAAGGAAAATATATACTGATGGCAGAATAACCTAGAGCTACAGCAGCAAATATCAAGAAATAGAGTCTGGAAAGGGTTTAGTCTTCAAAACTTTGGTCAGACTGTAATTATTGGGAAGATAAAGGAAAGCTGCCCTGGAGGAGGTTACTCCCTTCTCCCAGTCCCACTCACTGCCATACAGAGAGGCTCAGGGGAGCTGAGGGTCCTGTGTGCAGCTGGCAAGGGCACGCAGCAGGAGGGGCAGCTGGATCAGTGGCCATGGGCTGTGGGCCTGCCACTGCCATGACAATCCTCCTGCTTGCCCCCAGGAGGCTGGGAGATAAGAGATAAACACTGTGAGTGACTTCCTTCCCCCAGCACTGCCATACTTTGGGCACCAGTCATGGTGGAGCCTCTGCAGAGAGCTCTTCCCTGGGGAGTGCAGATTCTCCCAGGAAAAGGAGAGCATCCTTGAAATTGTGTTTTAATACACAAATAAAAACTCTCTTTTTATCAATGCTTTGTATCATAGTTTCTATGAGGTCCATAAGGACTGAATTAATAGCTATTTGACTGATTTCAGCTTTTAGCTGTGCTAATGTAAGTTTTCAAATCTTAAGTTTCAAAAGGCAGCACTGCCCTTTCTGAAATCCTGCCTCCCTCCAGTGGATCTACATGAGCTGCTTTTATGAGATCAAGGGGAGAAAGCTATCTCCAGTAGGTAGTTTGGGTTTTTTTAATAAGAGAATCCGAGCACAGTAGCAAAGGCAGAGAGTGAAGAAAGGCTTGTAATGGGAGCACTCAAAAAGTTCAACAAGACTTTGCAAGACCCCTTCATGTCAGCGCATTCCCACAGAGAGCCTCACCCAAAAAGCTGAAATTACAGTCTTCCTCAGTTAAAGAAAAAAATGGGAGAATGGCTTGTAATTTTGGAACCAGGAAAGCTATGTTTATCTTCCAAGACACAGCCCCTTGAAGCCGTGACTGTCCTGCAGGGTTAAAGAGCAGGCAGCGAGCCCCAGAGGGACGGGCTGCGGCCGCTCAGCACCCAGCACCAGGCGTCTGTCTCCTGGAGCGAGGGGCTGCTCCTGTTATCTATCTGATACAGAGCACTGTCACGGCTTCCCGTATCCAAACACATCTTGACACTGGAGATTGCACAGATCCCAGGCTCTGGAGGGAGGCCAGGGACGTGCCCCCGCCCCAGCACAGCTCACACCGCGGAAATCGTTATCGGGGAGCAGCGACATGTCCCGGCCGTCTCGGATGGGCCACGGGGTCAAAGGATTATGACTCAAATCCATTCTTCATAGAGAAATCTTTTCCAAATGCCTGGCTACGCTATGAAATCACACAGGGAGTGTCCTGTTATCTGTGGGGGTGGTACAGACCCACCTCTGCTTCATGCAGAAAACCAGAAAAAGAAAAATACAGCTGTGCAGAGCATCCCTGCTGTACAGAGTCAGCTTTCCAAGCTGCTTCCCTTCCTTTCTACCTGCTTGTAGACAGGTTTAGCACAGTGAGTGGGGATATGTTTCAGCCCCACAGTAATAAACTTCTTCTGTGCATGTGTATTTTAGTCTTGAATTTAACTCTTATTCACTCTCTTATTCTTTTACACGCATTTCTGCAGATACTGATGTCATCCCCATTTCTTATCTGCTCTCCACTGGAATTGCTTTTTGAAGAGATAGGAAAGGAGATACTTTTTTGGAAAAGTACTGGAGCAGCATTATAGAAACACAGTTTTGCTTTTTTTGACAACCTTTTAAGTTACAGCAACTGTACAAAGGATTGCAGCACAGAATGTCAGCATGTACCGGGCTTTATTTGGATTTGAAAGTCATTGAAATCTCTTAGTTATGTTGTTGAAGTTTATACTGATATTACAAGGAAATCTTTCTTGGAAGACATAGAGAAATGCAGGCTCTTACCAGAAGACTTTCCTGATCAAGCTGTGAATTGTTCTATTTCCTTCCTTCCTTCCTTCCTTCCTTCCTTCCTTCCTTCCTTCCTTCCTTCCTTCCTTCCTTCCTTCCTTCCTTCCTTCCTTCCTTCCTTCCTTCCTTCCTTCCTTCCTTCCTTCCTTCCCCAGAAAGAAAATGGACCTAAGCACCAAAATAATAGAATATTATTTTTAGCAAAGCCTCATTCAGATTAATCAAAAGGCATCCATGTGCATTTTACGAGGAGGGTTTGTTCTGAGGTCACCTTATGCACAATTTATGCAGCCCCAAGTTCACTAAAGGACTTCCAGACTCATCTGTGGAAATTCCACCTCTACCTCACCATATTTTCTCTACTTCAGATGAGAAACAGACACCACTGAAGCCTTTTTTATCGCATCCTTTCCTTCCCTGGATCAAGCTTCACCCCTGCCATTTGGGCATATTGCAGCACTGTGATACAGAAGCATCATGCAGGCATCCCTCAGAGGAGACAGGCTGTTTAAAGACCAGGGTGCTGTGGGACATTTACACCACACACACTCTTTAATTGCATTGTCACTGTGCCTAAACCCAGTCACCCCCTCAGGCAAGTTCCTGCTCTGGGGGTCCCACATTTCCCTGTCTAGATGTGAGACCTCATAAGTTCTGCCTTCACCTGACAGAGATCTGAACCTGGAAGGAGATCCTTTGTTCAAGCTCTGGAGTGCTCTGGGAGAAAAGCAGCCAGCCATCCTCTGAATGAAGGGCTGTTTGAAAGGAGATTAAACCCTCCCCTGCATGTGCAACTTCCAGCCAGGCAGCCTACATCAGAGAAGTCAAGCTGCATCCACTCCAAGGGGAAAGTTAAAATAGAACTGAATCTTCTTCCTTCAGCTCCATCTTTTGTTGTGCCCTGCAGGCAGTGTTCACCTGAACATCTACCCTCCAAAGTCAGAGTATGCTTGCCTAAAGTGAAAAATGGCACACACAGCCCTATCTTTTTTATTCCCATCAGCCTCTGCTGTCCTTCTGTTGAGCATGAACTTAGTGGTCATGAGCAGCACCACTAATCATGTAGTAGCCATGTTACTTACATATTTCAGAAGGGAAGCTGAAGAGTGAGCTGCAAAAGTTGTGGGCTCCTTACCCCACATATTTGAAAACAGAGGCAAACAAATCCCTACAGAACTAACAATTCTGCTTTAAGATGCTGTTCTCTACCTGCCACCTCCCCCTCTAACAGAGTCAGATCTACGGACAGTGGGACCTGCATGCCCATTTCCACACCAAGTCAGTGGTTCCCGCCTGGATGGGTTTCTGGACTGCACTGGGCTAAAGGTTTTGCAGTGAAGGAAGTTCTGATGAGGGAAGGAAGCAGCCTGGGGCAATGACACCATAACCCAGTGCAGCTGTTGCTGCAGCATCATCTGTTTGCATTCTAGGATGCATTGAAATAGCAGCTTGGAGCATTTCTGTTGCTGCTTATCCTCTGACTGGGCTGTTGTTAATGCAGCACTCTCTCAATGAAGTGTTTGGGATGAAGTCCAAAAAAGCACTTAGGTGCCTAAATCCAAGACAGTGATTCACAGCTGCCTAAGGACTTAGGTTCCCCCCTTTGTATGCCCCTTCCCTGAACCTCTTCAAAAACATGGACTTCTGCAGAAGGTTGACTCTAGGTGCTGTCAGCTTGACTGGGCTTGGCCACCAGAGCCTGCCTGCTGTGTCTGGGCTGTCCAGCCCTGCAGATGAGGTGCTGTGTTTGGGATACCCAGACACACTGTGGATGTGCCAGAGCTTGAATTCAGCAGCCACAGCTGCTCTTGCTCAAACTGTGGCTAATGTTGGTTTTTCCAGCTGATATGGCCACTGTGGGGCTCTTTGCAGACAGAAGATATGAAAAGAACAGCACAAAGGTGCTTTTATGCTGATGAGGGAGGAGGCAGCCACTAGCCTGGCTTGAGTACATTTCCCCCATGTAACACTCTCCTCCTCCCACTCTCTAACTCCACAGTAGAGGTGATGAAGATGCCTTTCACAGAAAAAGGGGGTTTTCTCCTCCACTGTTCTTGCTACTGGTGCTTGATGGAGAATGGTGGAATCAGGTCTGGCATCTGCTCCTTGTGTGGAAACTGGATGGGTCATGGGATGCCAGGCTCAAATCCACTATCAATAGAAATCAATGCCACCTATCAATAGAAATCCACTATCAATAGAAATCAATGCCACCTATCAATAGAAATCTATACAAGAATAGCTTAAAGGCATTCCTAACAGGGTACAAAAACCTCCAATAACCAACTCCTCTATTACATTGCAGAGTATGTATGTCCATGTGCCTCTTTTCTCAAGATAGAGCTTGAAATAGTTGCAGAAAACTCGTTATAAATTGCAGTGACTTACAGGGAGTGAGAAAGAGCATAGCTGCTCTCCTACTGCAGCTTTTTCACCTTACTCTTAAAAAAGTCACTTACTTCCAAGAAAGCTCTGAGTAGATGACAAACTGAGGCACAGAGTTCCCAGTGCTGGGAACTGGTTATTTGGGATGGCAGCATCCCTTGCTGCACTATGTTTGGGTGCTCTGACATCTTGACTACATTCACATGTCTTGCCTTGAGGCCATTGCACTTTGCCAGGTTTCTCCTCTTGTCTGATAAAGCAGTTAGGGCTCTGTGTGACAGAAACTTGCACTTTTCAAATATAAATCTCAGGTAGAGCTCTACATGCACAGGCTGTTTTCCTCATTAAGGCCTTCAGTTACTGCTCTTTACCTAAATCCAAGCTGGGCTGTAAAAGGCTTAATCGATGCAACACATTCACTCCTGGTGATGTCAGGGAGCCACTATACCCATCTAACAGATGAGCTGATCTGCTAGCCAGTAAATTTGGGATGACAAGAAAAGTTTATCATGTTAAACCAGATGCCATCAGCACCCTTCAGTTCTGAAAAAGTGCTCTAGTTCTTCAAAAAGCTATTACTGAGATGTGTAAGGAAAACATGAGATCTGAGCCACTTCCTGCTCCAGCCTTCTGCAGTTGGCACCTCTTCCCACAATCAGGAGAACAGCCCAATGTGGAAGCATGTTTCTGAAAAGATTTCAAGGACAAGATTTGGAATTTGGTGTCTTCTCTGCCTACATGTGTCCTCAGCAGGAAAACTGCAGAGCAGCAGAAGAGGGAAGATGAGAGCTACTGAGGGACAGAAAATGAATCTCCTGTAGATCTGTCCATCCATATGTGTCTGTCTGGGCCCCATCCTCTGGCCCTGCTGTGATCCATATTTCAAAGGGGCCATGATTCCTTCTCAAGTTACTGCTGCTGGCAGGACAGCAGAGCTGGCAAGCGAGCTTTCAGGAATGTCTTTATCCTTCACAATCCATATGAAATAGGTCCAAGCAGTAATATTCTTGGACAGCCAGATACACAGATTTTGCAAAGGTTGGGAGCAGCAAAGCACACTATTAATAAAACAGTCACACTGCTCTTGGTTTTGGACTTATTGTGATAATTATAAGCAGAAGTTTTCTTTTGTCTGGTCAAAGATTCTGCTGCTTCAAATTTAGAGCTGTCAGAGACAGCTGAGCAAGAGGGCTTCGTTCAATGGATGGCATTATCTGCTTCAGCAAGTGCCATCATTCTGCTTTGGTGATCAGCGAAAGAATAAAAAGGAGCTTGTCTGAGGACCCACTCTCCCATCCACTATTAACACTACTGTAGCTCAGAGTAGCCTACCAGTGGTGTCTTGGCTTAGAGAAAATTTTTTTTTTCTAAATATATATAAGCATATCTATCACTGTATACAATGATGAAAGCTAGAACTACTTTAATTGTCATTTTTTTAAAATTAATGCTGACTTATTTTAACGTGGTACCTTCAACAGGGAGAAAAAAGGACATACTCTCAAAATACTGGGAATTAGATACAAAGAAGAAACTGCTCATAATTGTCTTTTTTTATGCTCAGTCAAACAGGAAAAAAGTGCCTTCTGGCAGCATGAACCTGCCTAGGAGTGGAGATTCTGTTCTCATGGTCAATAATTTTCTCTTCACATTTTCAACTGGTAAGTCTCAACAGTTACCATTAAGAATCAAAGTCTTGATGCTCCAGAGGCCAAAGCACCCACCATTTCACCTCATTTGTAATTTAACAGGTTTATCATTTACACTATGATGTCGCTTTTAAAGGAGATCCCAGTGGAATTAACCAGTACTCAATTTCAGGTGCAGGAGGAAAATGTGCAGTGGAGCATATTCATGCTAGAGACAGACTTTTGTGCCTGGGTACGCTGCAGTGGATATTGCTGAAAAGGGCAGCTTTTCTGCAAAGTTCTGTTATATCCCTTCAGCAGGAAACAATTATCTGTAATACCAATTTCCCGCAGAATTTTGCAAATCCATCCCTACAGGGATTTCACCTTTCTTTGTTTCCCCTGCACAGCACAGAAAGTCTGACTGCAGTGATACAAAATCAGATCTGACTCATTTTTATTTTCAGCCTCTGGCAGCTGAAGGGAATAATCTCATTTTTGACTAGAAGGAGATGAGCAAACAGGGTAAGGGCTGGTGATCTGAATCCCCAGAGGACCTCCAGCAGTGCCTTCCCACTGTGTCCATTTTGTGATGAGAGGACCAAAAGGAGGGATGGAGGATGCAGTGGGGTGGTCTCTGCTCTAGGGGCACCCATGCACTGGAAGGAGAAGGGATTCAAATCCAGGCATGCCAGGGCCCCAAAACATCTGTGGGAAGGGGCACTGTCATAACCAGTGTATGCCTGGAGATGCCCCTTGCAACACCAAATTTTGTCTGAAGACCATGAAACCCCCATGGCAGAGCCTGTGGCTGCCTTGAACCACTTTTCTTTCAGCTGCAGCATAGAGGTGTTGTGAGGAGGATTACAGCCATGGTAACCAGGAGTCACATTTTCAGCAGTTTTCTGCATTTTTTATCTTGGTCCCCTCTTCCAAAGCAAGATATCTCCCTGCACAGCTTCCTGACAGTGTGGGCACAGCCCTGCCTGTGCCAGCAGGCCTAGAACCAACCCACGGCACAGGGGAGGATTCTGCCTGTTTCTTCCACCCTGGAAAGGAGCTCTGAGCTCAGTATGGGGGTGCTCAGGTTCCATACTGGGCAGGACATGCCCAGGGAAAGGGGATGTGTGGGGTTCACAGGGGAGGTGGGCACACAGAGCAGGAATGCTCTCCTCAAGCAGCTCAGCATGTTCAGAGCTCCTGTATAGAAATAATTCTCACATAATCCACTTTGTTCCACCTCTATGGACATTTTTAGAGGGCCTTGGCTATGTGGTTGGGGATGCAGGCATGGTGAGCCTGGGACAGTCCATTTTCCTGTCCCCAGAGTCTGGGATCCCAGCAGCAGTGGGGCCTGGCCTGCTGACTGACAGGGACAGGTAACAAGTTGGATTATTTAGCTGCATTTCCCACCAAGAGGAGGCTTGTGGTGTTGTGCTGTCAGTCCATCTGCACCAGGCAGTGTGTGGCTCTGCTGTAGCAGAGGTGTTCCAAGGCCATGAAGTCCCCATGGGTTTGGGACACGCGAGGAGCTGGCTCTGAGCAGCACCAGCTGCCCCTGGCCAGGCGAGTGCTGGGCAGGGGGGCTCAAGACAGCAGCTGAGGCAGCCCCAAGGGCCAGACCCTGCAGGAGACCACTCTGACAGGCTCCCAGGAGCCTCTCCATCACTTTTGTCCTTCTTCATCCCCAGCTGTTTATTAACTCGGGCTCAGCTGACCTGACATTCAGGTAAGCCAAATCTGATTTTCCGGCTGAGGAAGCCCTCAGATCTTCACTGTTTCCAAACAGATTTCATCAAGGAAAGCAGCATGCCCAGCTGCCAGCTGGAGGAAACTCAGACCGTTGCAAAGCTCTGGATGAGAGACAGGGAGGAGAAGGAGCACAGGAGCAGCCCTGGATAGAGCACATGGCTGAGGGTCTGACCTGGGATGTCCCATCTGGTCCCATGGGTGGCCCAGGGTGCAGCTCCTCCCTGCACGGGGGGCACAGGGGATGTTCATCCCTCTCCAAAATGCAGAGTGCACCACTGATGGTGGTGTTGAGGTCCTGGGGCCACTCTGGTGATCTGGTTCAGTAAGGAAGGAAAGGCAGGAGGGGCCCAGCCTTTGGGGCTACAAGAGAGATGGACAAACAAGGTAAAAAGACCCCTAAAATATAAAGAATACCCTTTGATATTTTTTTGAATTGTTATGCACCTGGTACTAAAGATGGACAAATGACATTCAAATTTCTTAAGGTATTTTGTTTTTCAAAAACTGTAGACCTAAATCACAGCTGTCTTTTTAAAATATACTGCAAAATACTTGTTCAAAAGCAAACTTTTTGTGCAACAAAGGACTTAAAGAAAAACAGTGACAAAATTTTAGTTCTGGGAAGAAAATTTTTCAGTCCCAAAAGTCTGAGTAACTCTGCTCTCCAACTGCAGATGCTTTCAGACCTGCTCAAAGAATGTGCATGTGCATATGGAGCTGTGATTTGCCATTGTTTGGGATATCTTTGTTGTAGGCCTTGAAGCTGCAGGAAAGCTGCCTTGTTTCCACAGTAGAAGTGAGTACAGAGTAGGCTGCATTGTCCAAGAAGTGTGTGTATTTCTGTGGAGACACACAAATCCACAGCACAGAAATTTAAAGCTATGGAGAAATTCTGCAGGGCTGTTAATATAATCTGATATTCAGCCCTCATCATCCATTTTTAGTCATGGTCTTTTGACTTGTTAGAACTCGCTAGCAATCTTTAATTTAAAAAAATTTCTTTCTCTCCTGAGATCTCAGATGAACGGGGTAAAAATGTCATTTACATGATAATCAAGGTCTCCTTCAAGGAAAGGGTAGGATCTGGATAAATTAGCTACAACTTGTCAAGAGTGGGAATATCCATCAGAAGTTTGTCTTCTTAATTCCAGAATCCAGGTGATCACAGCTTTTTGTAGAAGCCGGGAGAGCAACAGCCAAGTGAAAATGCTCCAGCTTGCTCTTCATGGCCTCACTCTGCAAAAGGGGTTGGTGGCACCAGATCTTGGCATCTTTGTAAAGGATTTCTATTTTTCAGTCTCAGGGTTGAGCTGTTATTTGAATTGGAACATTTTTCATTCAGTTGTAGCACAGTTGCGATGTCCCGTGATGTGCCATGACATTTACAAACATCAACAACAGTCCAAGTCCTTTGTTGGCTTGGAACACTACTGGCTATCTCCAAGTGCCATGGGAGAAGCAGAGATCACAGCCTCCCTCCACAGCATATCCTTGAGGAGGATGTCATTTCTGAATTGGGTTTTCTGCTGGGTGTGCTCTGACTGACAGCCAGAGCCCACCCAGCCTATGACAGCTCCGTAATAGGGGAAGCTTATCTGCCAGCAGTGCCAATAAAAATAAATCACCTACTTGCCTTATGCTCTGAGGAGATGAAAACAGAGTCATCAATGGTCTTGTGTACTTCTACACTAACTCAACACCCACAGCATTCCTTTTTTTAAAATCAAATTGCAGGATTTGAGAAGGCTACTATGTATTGAAGTACAGAGCTGAGGTTCAGTGGGTATGAATTATGAGGTTACAATACATTCATTGTTTGTTTAAATACTGTTTTTTCAAATTAGGTTTGCATGTATGAGTGCAATGTTCCCATTGACTAGAGCAATGTACAATAGACCACACACAATTTGGGAGGGTGCCACAAGTTTGTCCCTCTGTGGGCAGACATCACTTAGTTTTTCATCCCCATTCTGTCTATATATCTTCAGCCTGGCCTTACTAGTTCCTTCTAGATGAGCTGGAAGCATATGTGGATCACGTAATTTTCTGTGGTGACCTCATATAGAGCAAAAAGATGTTTTTAAATTGAAAGCCCTCAAAGCCTGTAGAGTTGAGACCTGTACCACTGATCCAAAATTCAGCTTTAGCATTTCCCACTCATTCAGTGTGGGAGTAAACCAAAATTTATTCCTCTGAAGTCAGAGATTTACATAACTTTAAGGCAGGGATGAGTGAGCATACCTCATCTGTCAAGGAGGAGCCACATAGCAGGTTAATTTTTATTATATACTGGGGTCTCAGCTGCTTTGCTGTAGTTTTGTCATCATCCCTACAACCAGTCCTCCTATATTCATAAAAAGTAAGTGAGCAGGCAGCCAAATACGATGCGGAGGAATTGCTTCCTCTCATGTTGCATTGAGATAAAGTTACATAACTCAAAGCCACCAAGGGCACAACCCCTGGCTGTATTTCCATCTGGAACACATGTCCTTGCCCCTTCCCCCAGCACTTGCAGGGGAGATGCTTGGACAGGTTGTTATTTATGTCAGCACAAACTGGTGGTACCAGGCACGTCTCTGTGGCAGTGCAGGAGAGCATTAGCTCCAGCACCATTGTGGAGCATATGTATGTGATGAGATAACAGATATCTGGCAGTGAGCAGCTACTGGAGCTCTGTAAATCCCTTGGCTTGTAGTTTTGTGCAGAAAAACTACCTCCAGCACAGTATATGACTGTATAGGCTTGAGTACCAAATTAAAGATTGTGTTGGTCCTCACAAAGCACAGAGCTGTGTGGTACTGCTTTTGGATCCCCAGCTTGGTTGGCACTTGTGCTCAATTCCCCTGAGAGACACGGAACCCTCAGGTGTCTCAGGACCTGCTTGTAAATCTCTAGGGTTTGCTTTGCTGCTTCACATGCCAGGATTTCACCTGGGCCAAGCAGCTCAGCATCTGCCCTTGGGCTGTGTGTCCCAGCTGAGACCCTGCACGTGGCGTGTGCTGCCTGCACGAGCCTTGCCCAGGAGAGCCCACAAACACAGCCCAGCACCCCACACCACAGCCCCATCACACATCACTGTCCTGGATGTGCCCACCATATTTTGGGAATGTGGTAAACAGATAAGAATGCCACATTTCCCACTTCTGGGACATGTGAAATGAGTGTTCAGGTCCCTGCTCCAGGTCCAGGCTGAGCATTGCATCCAACTGCTGTGTAGGACATGCTGCCTAAACCCCTGTGTTATTAACTCAAGGTTAACATATAGTTATTTTTGTTCCAAATCATGAGATTACGAACACCATTAATATTCACCACGAGTTAGAAGCCTGGGAGAGGCAAACCTGCTGTGGAACATACAGCACATTCAATTCTGTGATGGGTCACTGCCAGCACAAGATCCCTTGGGATGGGTGCCGGACGAAATTCAACTCTCTCTTGCACTGCCTACAGCTAAACTGACTTCAGTTTGCATCCCCATGGCTTTATGTAGTAAATTGGTGGGATATTTGATCTCCAGTACCAGGAACAGGAATGAAGTGTATGATTCCAGTGCATGATACTCTGCAAATATCTATTTGAGTAGCCAGGTCTGAGTAAAAGAAAAGAAATCAAACAGAAGGATATGGAAAAATCTTTTTATGCCTATAAAAGGATCACTTCAAAACCACAGGATTTTGTATAGGAACCTTTTTCCTTAAATAGTAGAAACAGTCCCTGGGTGCATTCCATCAGTGTAAAAAATGGGGGTTAGAAAAGAGCTGCTGTGTACAATAGCAGTTTCCTCTCATTCCATCTCTTCCTTTCCTCCCCTCACCACACATGTACCTTGTCTCATGCCCTGAAATCATGCTTGTAAAAACCATGAAAACAGTACAATTACTATATATATGTATTTATACACATAGATATAATCAAACCCATGTCCATATACATATATGTATATGCTGTGTAGTTAAAGAGGAACTGCAGCTTAGGATTTTTTTTGCATTCTTCATGAAACACCTTTTCCACAAAGAGGAACACAACTTGGCATAAATCTTGCTGGGTATCTAAAACACCAGCTCAGGCTCCTCCTGCAGCCTCACACCTACAGCCTCCTCCTGCCACCAGGAGATAGATAACCTGCCAGAGCCAGGCCTATGAAACCCAGAGCTCTTTGGCCGTGGGCCAAATCCTGCCAGGCAAAACCCCGCTGACATCACAGGATTAGAGGGGTGGCTAATCAGCACTGTGGGATTTGTGTCAATCTTTCACTCAGGATGCAATGCAGGGTCCCCCTGTGGTCAGTGGGGGTGGTTGGGGGCTGGGAAGGCCCTTGGCATCCTCGGGGTGAGCAGCTGTGGGGTGGCACTGGGATTTGGGGTATCCTGTGTGTGCCGCCGGGAAGGAGCAGCAATGTGGGAATGGCTCTCCCAGGGCACAAAACTCCAGCATCTCTTGGAACAAGGGTCCTTCCCCTGCCCTTTCCATCTCAGGGGTCCCAGGCTGGCAGAGGACAGGAGGGGAGAGAAGGTTTCTGTGACTCTGGGGTTCATTGGCCCCTTTGTGTCAGAGTGGGTTGGGGAAAGGAGTCAAAACATTCCCATCTCCAAACTGGAGACAGGCTCAGTAGAGACTGAAACCTTTTTGGAGGGATTTGTGAAAAAACAGGATGGTGTCTTTGGTACTCTATAAGAAGGGTCTTGTGTTCACATTAATGTGAACAAAATTTCATGCAAGGGATCCCCAGGGACTCAGGCTGGCTCCAGTCCATCATTCCATCCCATGCCTAGGTGAATCCTTACAGATGTCTGTATAACAACCTGTTCTGAAAAACCTTTAATAACAGAACCTCCACAGTCTCCTGAGACAAAGTATTTAAGTGTTTTACTACACTTGCTATTAAAAACATTCCTTAAATCTGTATTAAGTCTTTCTTAACTCCCTCCCAGCCAGACCCAGTACACACCCTGACTGAAATTTTAGCATGTGGCTGGTATCTGCAGCAGGGACAGAGACCAGGTTATTAATTTTCTTGTTGATCAGCCCTTTATGTGATTGAAAACATTTTTTTTCTCTCTTTAGATTTCTGTTCTTCAATCAAGCCCAGTTTCTTTTGCCTACCTTCCTGCACATCCCCATATACACCCTTTTTGGGGAATACCATCTCCTTCCATAAGAAAAATCTTTGGGTGAAGTCTCACACTAGCAAGGGGAGCTAAACTGAGGGAAGAGAGATTTCTTACAGGCTGTGTTTCTATCTGTGTAGTTTACAGTGGTGTTTGGGGTTTTGTTTGCAGCAATATGACATTATGGGTACATATTAGGGGCAGCCCATGACCCATCACAACCCATGGGCTCACACAGTCAGTGCCAGCCTGTCTCAGGGACGCTGGGGAAAGCTGTGCACTCATCCCCCCAAACTGCATCTCTGGGGTTTTCAATCCCTATCTCCAATTGTCATTCCACAGCCTACAATCAGCACAGCTCCTGCCATAGCTGCAACAAGCACGGCACTGATTTTCACATTGCCTAAGCTGTCACTGAAATGTTGGTTAGTTCTGTTGTTAGTTCTGGGATGAAGGGAGACCCCACAGTCCCCTTCTAGGCACTCTCTTAGTCAGCAGGGAAGTCTTGACACCTTTCACATACAACCTTTTAGTGGCTTCACCCTTCCCACAACAGTTTCACTAGGAATTCTCATTTCTGCTCATTTCTGCTGCTTGCTTGTGAAAGGGCTGACACTGTCATGGTTTCGAGAAACCAGGAGGGAAGCATGCTGTGGTGAGAGTGCACACCCTTACTCCCACTCCGTGTACTGATCTAGAAAACACCTCCTGAACATTTTTTAATGTGACCTGGCAGCAGACCAGGGTAAATGGCATGTTCTCTTCCCAGTGCTTTGGCCCAAAGTGTGTTTCAGAGGCTTAAAAGAATAGTCAGGCAATTAAATGTGATAAACGAGGCCATTTGTCACCAGCATTTTCGCTTTTCTTTAAAGTATAAAACGAGATAATAAGCAGGGCTCGAAGAAATCCTTTGTGGAGTTGCAAGCCAAGGTCACATGATATACAGAACGGATTTTCTGCCTCTCCCATCATGAGAATGTGATCTGACAATACTCCCCCTCCTGACACAGAAATCACAGACAATGTTAAGAGAGAGGGAGAATAATCACTAATGGTTGAAAAAACAGTGGCATGTTACAATGAAGATAGGAAAAGAAATGCACTTACTTAAGGGCAAATTTACCCACTGCAAGCTTCCTGTACGTGCTGGTCAATAGGAACATCACCACAGAGCCAGTTGCACAGTACCTTATCTCACAGCAAAGCTTTGAGCAGAGACGGCCAACACATCCCCTCCTCAGCAGAGAGCAGGGCACGTACCCAGGGCTGGCAGAGTTTGGTGGAACAGATGGGTCACCCATAGCCCCATGAGAGGGAAAGGGACAGAGCTGAGATGGGCTCTGGGAACTGTGGGGTCCTGCAGAGTGTGAGTGAGCCCTCCCTGGGGCTCCAGGTGTGGGAGGGTATTCCTCCTGTAGTGCCCACAGGTTCATCCAGCACACTGGGACACCCCACTGAGTGACAGCCATGTCACAATGCCACACAGCTGTGTGTGACACACAGCCCACAAGAGTGGTGGCTCTTTGGCAGTGTCTGCATTAGTGCAGGTTCGTATTTGTGGCTGGAGGCTAGAGCTGGATATGAATCCAGAGCTGGAGTGTCTCCAGCTCTCTTTTGAAAAATAACACCTTTCCTTCTGGCAAGTTACCAGAATGTGTTTCCTTCTGCATGCTGGTTTTTCCTATCATGTGTGTTTAGGAATTGGGAAACATTTACTCCAAGGTGTGAAACCTCTCTGCACCTGTGGGACATGAACATATTGACTGCAAGGACACCTTTTCACACTGTCCCTGTATCCCACCATGTTGGTGTTACCTCTGCACCCTTTTCCATCTCCCCTCCACATGCACCCACTTGTGTAAGAAATTACTCTTTTGGGTTTTTTCTTTTTCTTAACCTGTTTTCTTAATCAATCATCAGTTTATACTGAATATATTGAGGCAGGAGTGCCAGTAAGTATGGCTGTGCACAAACAGAAATGGATATTTGAGGAGTTGAGAACCACTGACAGTTGGTCTCTACAAGCTATGTTTTATTTATGTCTGTATTGTGCTGTGTTGGCAGCATTTGATTCAGCCCTGGGATGAAACCCCTGAGTTTTTGCAAACATGGACAGCCTCACACATGCCTCTGACATTAAATAAGTGATACACACAGTGTGAGGAAACATATATTTTAAGAAAACTACCCAGATGCACCAACAACGGGAGGTGTTGAAGTATCTCAAAAGACTCAGAATTAAAATCTTGCTAGAGAAAAAGCAGGCCAGGAGGTGCCAGTCAGGCACCAAACAAGTAAATGCCAAACTCACAGCTGAGTCACTGAGTCAGCACCAGGTTAGACTCAAGTCCATGGGTTTTCATCTGACAATGGACTGTGTGCCTGGCCTTTGGCAGGGGCTGTGCAGACCAGTGCCCTCCTCAGCACCAGTGACCCACCAGCAGCAGCCCAGGGCCAGCTTCACCCAGCTTTCCTACCTCTTGGTGGCTGCCACAGTTGGGCTCAGTGATCTTTGGGGTCCCTTCCAACTCAGGATATTCTATGATTCCCTGATTCACATCACTGAGGTCTGTGCCTGAGGGGAATTTTCAGATGAGCTTTCAAGAGACATGACTGGATCCTGTGCTGTATTAAACTGCTGGTGAGAGCAGTTTGTCTGTCCCTACCCCCACCAGAAGCAGGCTCAGCCCCAGCTCATGAGTTGCCCTGGCTGTAGCTTGCTGAAAGGGTGGGATAATCCTGCCGAAGCCCTTGGTGGGCTGCCCGTTTCCTCTCCTTCCAACTCGATTGCTTCCAAAACAAATTCCTGTTGCAAAAATTCTGGTCCTTTCAACTCCACATTCCTGCATATAACACAATCCCTTTGAAAAGGAGGTGAACTGGTACAACTCAGTGAACTTGAAAGGAAAAATATCCCAAATAATTGTTGGAAATGATTGGAAACAAGTATCTCACAGAACAACATGTTTCTGAGTGTTTCCGATAGCAGCAGACAGCCACGGTCTGTTTGCAAAAGCACAGAGACTTACCATGGGCAGGCAGTGGAACTGTGGGAGTCAGAGCCAGCACCATTCCCCTTCTGGCAGCCAGAGCTCCTGGGAGGGCTGCCTGCAAGGAGAGGTGCTTGTGTGAAGGTGCTGCCACCATCCACTCCACCAACAGCGAGAGAAATCCCCCAGCAATCTCCAGCTATGGCCCAAGGAATGAGCCCTCAACCCCTTCTGCAGCAGAGACGTTTTGGCATCCATTCGATTTGTTTGTGTTTAAAGAGGAGGACATGGAGAAGGAGGGGAGGGTCTGACTCCCACAAGTTCAAATTTACTACTTCAGGAAGACAGTTTCTTTGCAAACTCATTCCACATTCTTCTTCTTTTTATCTCTACAGAAGATTGAGCATCTTTAAAACTGCATAAGCTTCCCTTAGGGAGGCTTGTTTTCATATCCCTTCTCAGCCCAGTTTGGAGCAGGGACATCAAAGGCAAGGCAAATATGGTCCCCTGTTAGCTTGGATCCATTTGGAGCTGGTCTGGGCAGTTCCAGCCTGCCACGATGTTCACAGTCTTTCGAAATATTTACTTATCTGACCGACAAGAGAGTTATTTAATAAGTTATGATGTCTGCAGTTTTGTGTAAACAATTTACAGTGCTGTGATTGATGCTGGATGATGTTTGGAGAGAAGCAAGATGGACTGTATATACTGGGCTTCGGTTTGGAGAGTTCAGGCTCAGGACTGGGCAGTATTCTACCTAATAAATAACAGTAGTCAAACACTGGGACTCTTGCTGCTGCAGTGCTCACAAAGCCATACAAACAGGGCTGAATTAAACCAAGGCACACGTTGGCCATGCAAACATCTGAGACCTTTGTAGAGGTGCCTGGTACAGTGGTCACAGTTCCTGGTTCTGCTTTTGCCCCTTGCCCAGGTTGTCCCCAACCCTGCAGGAAACAGGTGGTTTTGTGGGTAGGACAGCCAGAACAGATGTGGAGCATCACACTGCAAGCTGCTTCTCCACATCTAGTGGAGTGAAAGCTGGGAAGTGAGTATTACCATGTCCAGGAGACAGCTCCAGTCCTTGCAAGAGCACAGTGAAATAAGTGGGCTTGCTTCTTTTGGCACAGCTTCAGGTCATGCTACATGGTTGGTTTCCTCAGTCTTGCATTTTACAGGGTCTTACATCAGGTTCCCAGGAGCAAGATGAGATTCCTGCTGCAGTCCTTGTTTCCAAAGTCCCTTGTCTGGGTGAATACCTTCCATTACAGGTGTGTGTGATCTTGAGAAAATTGGTGGAAGGGGTATTCCTATCTCCAGTGGAGAGACACAGGAGTGTGATTGCTGTGAGTTAGGTGTGTGTGCAGCTCAGCTGGTCAGACACAGCTATTGGCAAGCAACAGCCCTCATGAGACGCCACAGAACAAGAGAGAGGGCATGGACCAACATCAAACTGAGAGGAGCTCAGAGGCTTTCATTCAGTTCAAACTAGAAACAAGTTGTTTCCTTTCTGAACCATCAAAATGTTTCATTTCTCTGGAGTTAAGCAACCTGGACATGTCTGAAACAACAGTTTCAGCACCAGGCAGTTCCCTAAAATTTTCTGTAATTTCACTTTCTGATCTGATTGTGGACAAAGACATGATTCTCAGATCCCCTGAAGTGGAAGTGCCAGGCCCAGTGGCTATGCAAGAGCTGAAGGGCAAAAGTTTGGAAGGAGAGGAAAAAACCCCTTCTCTAGCTACCAAGTAGCTGTTCATATTGACTGGTCCAGGCAAAAAACCTTAAAAACCCCTTTATTCTGGAAATCCTATTTCAGACACATTTACTGTCAAAGGTTGACTCCAGGTTCTGTGAGGAAATAATGGCAGGAAACTAAAAGGAGGAAATTAACCCTAAAACTGACACAAGATGTCTGGGTGGTTGAGAGCTGGAAAAAGGCTCTATGGAGAGAAAAATGTGCTTCCTCTGAACAGAGACAAGTAAGGAAGTATTGATCTGAAATTACTGAACTCTGGTACTTCATCCATGCTGCTGACCATGGCCTTGCCTAATGGAGAGAAAAGTACCAGGAGATCTTTTCCATTCAGATGGAAAAAGGAAAGGATGTCTGAGACACACGTTCCACGTATTGCATTCACCATGGGAGGAAAGTAATGTTCAATACCCTCCTGATGTTCAAAACTGTTTCTGCAATCCTCTTCAGCTGAGAAAAGGCTGATTGATCTCCCAGCTTCACCTCTAGTGTTAGCACTAAAAAGGCTGTACCTTTTTATTTGGTCTGTGGAAATCTGCACTCAGAACAAGAAGGATCTCAAGCAAAATGCTGCCTGCCTCTTCCTCCCCCGAGGGACCATGCAAAGACACATTGCACTTAGCAAAAGAAGTGAAGGTTTTGGGGGACCTAAGTGCCAGCAGGCTGATGGCACCATTCTTTGTCTCCTTGGAGATCTGTCTTGATGTAATTAATGATAAAGAACTGGAGCAAGAATAAAAATGATTCAGAGAAGCTTTGGTATTTTTCCCCCAGTTCAGCTCTATGATTAAACCCACACAGAGCCTCAAATGAGGAGATGAGCTTCAATTATAGCTAAGGAGCAGCATAATGAATTATCTTCTTTGCACTTACTTTAGCTGGTGAGTAACTCAATTTCCATCCAAATCCATGTTGACTATAACTGATTTAGCCAATAACTGATTCATCAAGATGCTGGAAAAATGTGGAATTAGAAATGCAGAAGAAAGGCTGTAGCTCTTCTCTACTTCATCATTGCTAATCTGGTGCAAAATTTTTAACAGATAACCTTAATGCTACCTACCTGTGTAAGTCCACCTTTAACAAAAGTTAAGTACAAGAAAATGGCCTGCTAAAGAAGAGTTTGAATCCTCTCTTTTATGTATAATAAAAATATTTTTATTTGGGATAGTGAGTCCTTAGAATTGCAGACTCCGTCCAAATAACAGAGAGTATGTTGTGTGGCTTATGTAATTTTAGGGTCTTTTGCTCAGAAATTCCCAGACCTGCAGGTTATGAAGTTATAATTTAAATACTATTGAAAAATATCAGCGGCCTCAGCCTCCACACTGCTGCCCAGCAGTTGTGAGCTGCATAGGGTTGGCATTGCTGTGTTTCCATCCTCAGCCATGGTCTGTAGGTACCAGTAGGAAGAGACACTCTCAGAGCAGTTTTCCTGCATTCAGGAAAGGATCCTGTTCCTGGAAGTGACAGGATTTTCGGGTTCCTGGGGCAAAACCAATATGACTTCTGAAACTCTGCTCTGCAACTCTGGGAGCAGCTGGAAAAATTTGAGGGCTGGGTGCATGAGTCCTGTGGAGCAGGAGCTGGCTTTCAGAGCTGCAGGATCTTCAGCCCTGGTAGAAGGAGGCACTGGCCCACAGCACTGCTCAGGCAGAAAACCAGTTTAATTAAATTTTTAAAATAGTGTTTGGGGTTAATTTTGTACAGCAATTTACAAAGAACTCAAGGGATGTTATTGTTTAAATAAATATTTAAGCAAGATCCCTCTCAGTTTAAACACAGTGAACTGTATGTGAAAAGCAGCAACATTTGATTACAAATATACAAGAGGCCAAAACAATCCATTATGAGCAAAGGTGTTGGAGGTGGATCAAACATCATTTTGTTTGATTCTGTTTCTCTGAGGGAAGTTATTGATAAGGGGATTTCTGCCTTGTGCCAATGTGTAGCAGGGGTGCAAACCCTGGCAATGCTATCCAGTCAATGTGAATTTGTGTCTGAGTAGGGGTTTCCCAAATTCACGGGTGCAAAAGGATGAAATGCTCATCTTCCTCAACCTGAGCTTTTGAAAAAGGTAAGGCCTTTTTGCCTTACCAGAAATGAGTATTTCTTTCCTGATGACTGTGTATTCAATCCCCTTCTGTATCTGAGCTGCAAGGCACTAGAACACATAATTAGTCACTTTTCCAAAGTGTCCCTGAAACTGGAGGATTCTGTAAAGGTCACACAGCCCAAGTGACACATTTCATGGATACATTTGAAGACCTGGCAGATTCCCTGTATTGAGCAGGACTTGATTTACACAGGAGAACACTGTTTGGATTACCAAGATGGTCACTACAAGATACTCAGAAAGGGCTGTGCCTTGATAGGAGACAAAATCTGTACATCCATTTGTAAGCAGATTTTTGGATGTTTCACCCTAACACACATCACTGCACAGCAGAATAAAATGAAGATATATTTATATTTATATTTATATTTATATTTATATTTATATTTATATTTATATTTATATTTATATTTGAAATGCAAAGTAGCAACCCAGGTCTTGGGTCATTTTAATTCTCTCAAGCCACAGGATCTGAAGACCTCAATCTTACTCTACAATTACATTCAGAAACCCAAGATTCTGGCATGGATCAGGACAGTGGGCTTGGCTCACAGAATCTGTGGAAACATCAGGGTATGTAAGGTAGGTAAAAACCTGATAATTTGGGAAAAGAAATAGCATTTATTTCTGAGACAAAACAATTCATGATTCATAACTAATTGGAAACAAATGAGTAATAATATTACACAAAAGACCCATTTTGTTCATTGAGGAACCACAGAATTAATTGCATGTACTTTAGTTTCCAGCAGAGGCAAAGTCCCAAGGCACAGTGTTGTGATTGTTGAACCAGTCATGTTACACATACTGGTTTAATTCAGGCCAAAACTGCAGGAAGAGCATGGGATTCTCTGAGTAGAGTCTGAGCCTCAAGTAGGTTAAACAATTCATCAAGCAGTGAAGGTTTTGAGTTAGCACTCACGAGGTGACCTGACTTGCTGTGGGCTGTGAGCAATGTGAGGAGCTGGCTGGACCAGCTGGGGTGCCAGATGAGGAGGCAGCAGCTCTTTTAGATCTGTGCAAGAAACCTTATGCACAGACTTGACTGCCTCATTCATGGCGCTGCTCCCTACTTGTAATCATCTCATCAAAGCTGTAAGAGCAACATCCTCCTGGATTTATTTACTTTGTGACAGCTCCCACAAGGACATTCCCAATAAGTATCTCTGCTCCTTCAACTGTCAACTCCATACTTACTCAGCATCAAACTTTAGGAATGTCCATTTTTTACCTTGACCCTTGGAGCAGAATCCCATAAGTATCCACCTCTCCTTTTCCTTTTCTGTTTCAGCTCTCCTGCAAATCCCTGCTTACAACTCCTGGTTGTGACATCCTTGCCTGAAGCAAGGCTGTCAGTGCACAGCAAGCCCTACCTGCAGCCCTGGCCAACAATGTCTCGCAGCTTCCTAGGACTCCTTCCCCCCTCCATAGCTGGCTGTAGGCAGCTGTGGTCTCCTCACACTGTTCTCACAGCTCCTGTCCTTCTGTTCTCTGTTTCTGCAGTCTCACAGAGCATGGGGCTCACCGGATCTGATGAAGATGACAAAACTTCACAGCATGTCTCTGTGGAAGGAGGGGCTGTCCAGGTTGCTCCACAGTCTATAGTCATAAAAGAAGTGAGGAAAACCACCTTTCCCTGCCACTGCAGCAGGAGTGGAAACAAGCAGGCTGCAGCTCCTACCTTTGGATGTGGAAATCACGTCACAATGAGCACTGAGATTTTGCCATCTGTCTCCAATGTTGCATATGCATTGCCTACAAAAATAGGCTGTAAGAATACTGCTATGACTGAAAAATCCATGAGGCAAGAGATGCCAGAATTAGGCCTCCTTTGTGCTATGTGTTATGGTACAATTGTTAATTAGATGAACACACAATATTTTTCCAGAGGTCTCAGCTTTATCCCATGGTACTGGATGAACTTTTTTCACTGGAAATATTCAATAGAATTTTGGCTTTTTCCCTTAGAGTTCAGTGCAGTCCTAGGCTTTATTTTCTTCCCAACTTCTCCTCAACAAAAATGACTGAATTTCCCAAAACTTGGAAGTACAATGACACATTTCCCTGTCGTACCTGGGTTCTTCTAGTACTTCTGTCAAGGGTGGTGGTTCTTTAGCCATTTGAATAAAATAGAAACAGAGACAGGCATGTCAGCAACAGCTTGACTGCACCAGGCACTATTTTGTCAGGATCTTGGTTACCCATCCCAGCTGTCCCCAGAGGGTGACCAACAGCCATGGGGCTGTGCAGGAGTGGTCATCACCAGGCACACGGGACATTCTGGAGGCAGAGCTCCCACTAGCTCCCATGGCAGCAGTGGACATCAGGAGCAGGGCCATATGGCACATGCAGACACTGGGGCACCCACAGCCACTGGCTGCAGACTGGGGAGAGCCTCAGCAAGACCTGGCAGAGAGACCCTGCAGGGAGAGTGGGACGGGAGCCAATGCTGAGGTACCACTCATATTCTCAAAAAGGGACCAAGGATGGGGTAGCTGAGGTTTCATATCAAGCTCTGCTGTGCCTGGGCTCTGCTTATGGCTCACATCTTGACCCACACCTTCCTGACCTGCTCCCAGGCCCCCTGACTCCTCATTTGTGCCATGTACTCCTCAAACCATTCCCATGCAACCCTCCAGGTTTAGCATCCAAGTACCAGGTCTTTGCTAGGCCCAGCATTGCCTGGGTCCCTGTCTGCCACCAGGCTGTGACAGGAAAGAATCAGTGTTGTTTCCTGCCTGCCTTTCCACTCACAATCAACTCTGCCCTGAGCAGCACTACACAAAGAGCCCATCTTCATTCTGCTCCTCGAGATGGGATGACTCTTGGATTGCAAAGAGAGGGCCTGGGTCCCTGTCATGCTGTGGGGAAGCACCAGGATCTGCAGGAGCTTGGTGGCACTGACTGTTTGCACAGGAGCATCGGGGTCAGCACTGGGAGCTGCTGGGATGCTGGGCTGAGCTCACTCATGTGGGAAGGAATCTCAGCAGATTTTGACTGCTCAGCCTTAGCACATCCCTAAGAAGTTGCTATTTTCTCCCTTCAAAGGCTATCACTAAGCCAAATTGGAGGAGATTTACAAAGTTAAAAAAAAAAAATCACATTCCTAACAGAAAGCTGCCAAATTTCAGATCTCAACTCCAGAGCACAGAGGGATAAGAACTATCCAAAAAAAGGATCACCAGATTCCCCCCTCCTGTTTCTTCCTTTCTTTTTTTTCCAGTTGGACAACAATTCCTTTTTCCCTATGCTCATTCTTGGAATGGACAAAGCTGGCTGGACAGTTTTGGCAGAAATTTTCCAGAAAAGAACTTATCCCAAGGCAGACAATCAAGTTGGAAGAGCTCAGTCTAAACTTTTCAAGTCTGACAAAGTTACAAGCAGCAGCGCAGGCGGTCCTGCAGCAGGACAGAGATGAATGACCTTTATCACAGGAGCTGCAGCAATCCCACCTCTGACGCACTCAGCATTATAATAGCTGATGATGCTGCTCCATTCAGGTGCATCTGATCACGATTCAGATATGTCACCAGGAAAAAAGCTTTAAGTCAGTCATCCCACTGAGCCTTCCCACACCCTTCCTACTCGAGCAGCTCTTTCCATCTAGCAACTGATCACAGAGGAAAACACAGCTCCCTCGCCTCCAATATTTGTGAGCTGTGTGTGTGAGCTTCTGCTTCTTGGATAGAGGCAGCTGATGCTAAAATGGGATTGCTCTCTGAACTAATGTATTCAAAATTAATAAAAGAAATAAAACAACACACTCCTCTGGCATGTTCCCATGCATATTTTCCATGAAAGTTAATTTTTCCACAGAACAACTTGTGAGTTTGTGGGGGTTTTGCACTGAATCTTGATACAGAGCTTAGAATTCTTGGCACTGCTTAGGACGTTAAAATGACATCAGCTCCACTTTCTATATTGGAATTTTATAGTTCCTGCCTGACCGCATTTCTTTGTTTTGCACATGTTCTCTCTCTGAGCTGCCTCTCTGCCGCGGTGTGCTCAGTGAATCAGAAAAAGAGGTGTGTTTGTGTTCCTTGCAGCCCTGCTGCTGGGCACCCAAGTGATAACGCTGCATTTCTCCCCCAGGACAAAGCAGCACTGTTGGCTCAAGGGACCAGGGCACTTTTTCCAGTCAAGAAGCTTCCCCACAGCACGACAGGTCCGTGCTGAGAGGAGCTGGCGTGTCCCCCTCTTTCCTCTGGCTGAGCAGGAGTGGGGAGCACGCTGCCATGGGGAGTGACATGGGGTGGCCAGTGACTGCACACAGGACAATGGGAAATCAGCCAAGAAAAAAAGGAGTGGAAAGCAGAGGAAGGGGAAAGTGAGCATCTCTGTGTGCAAAACAGGGATTTCTCCAGTACTGGAAGATAGCACCTGGAGCAGTATTTTTTTGTGCTACCCCGATGGAAGGAGAGAGTGCCTGCCCCCACAACACAACCATACTGTCCCGTGCCTTGGGGCAGGGAGGAGAAGCATTATTTTAAATTAAGCAAAAATGTGAGTTAGGGTGTTTCCGTATTCCCCCCAGCAGTGCCACCCTCTGTGTTTGAACATCGAGGTGCAGGAGGGCTGATGAGGTACCCGGGATCCCCCGTGAGCAGGCAGCACAGGGCTGGCAGAGTTAACAGACCCTGGCGCTGCGAGTGCAGCTCCACGGGCGTTAGCACAGACATCACGCTTGTTTCCTGGATTTCAAATAAAATAACTATTCAAGGAAAGATGATGCTTTTCTACATCCCCTGTGCCTTGGAAAGCAGTAAGAGGAAAGAAAAGCAGTTAATTATCTGGCACGCCGCATCCAAACATTCCTGAAAGCACGCTTGGATCCGCCGTTCCTGTAAGAGTCACGCTGGAGCAGCATTAGCATATCCTCAGTAAACACTCGGTGCCATCCTCCAGCACAGCCTCAGCTCCCAAACGGGATTACAGCAGCTGGACAAACCCAGGAGGGACTACACCTGGCCCTTAGCAAAATGCCAGCTCTGCTGTAGCCTGGCTGGATGACAGCATTTCCCAGGTTTGCTATTTCCTACAGGCTCAGCTTCTCCGGTGTGTGATGGAGAATCACTGCTCCTTGCTTCTCTGTGCAAGGTTTATCATTTCATCCTTTCGCTGTCGTGTGGAAATAGCCAGGAGACCAGACTAACATTTCAAAATTGTGAAGCCATTTGCCAAACACTCCTTGCTCTATAACAGCAACATTTTTACAATTGCTTTTGCCACAGCCCTTCTGCAATCGTGTTTATAAGCTCCTTTACAAGCGCATGCTACCGTATAGAGAATGCAGAAAATCTTTACCTTGCTTGCCCAGAGGAGAGAGCCTGGCTTTCTCTCATGGATCAAAAGTAGGATGAAAAACAAACCCGAGAGAGACCCGTGAACAGACTCATCTGCTGAGAGTTGTTTAAATCCCGAGCCTGCTCCTGCTCGCAGCTCTAAGTTTGTGCTCTGAATAGAGGCTGTGTTATTTTAACCACAGGATTTCTAGTCATGGGGGAGGAGAGATGGATTAGGTACGTTTGCAATCTAATGCTTCACATTTACCTCAACTGAAATGAACTACTTTTAGCCTGATGTAAATAAGCACAGCTAAGATATAGATTTCAAGTGCCCACTAAGCAATTATGCTTAAACTAACATGCTAAATAACTGTGGAAAATTCCAGGGGAATAAGATAACATACTTTTGTGTTCTTTCCTAAATAAAAGGCATGTGTGGAATTTCATGCTAGATACTATGACAAGTGAGGGGCAGCAGATGAACTCCACAAACTAACCTATGCAAGGTGTTGTACCTCATAAAACAATATTCCTAACACCTGTTAGCATGGATTTCAGCAGGCATCCCAGAAATTTGCATTTTCATGGCTTGTAAAAAGTACAGATATGAGGGATTTGATTCTAATATTTCAAAAGAGCAAGGAAAGCTCTCTAAGTTAATAATGGATGATCTTAAAAGGTCACAGTGTCTGTAGTTCTGCAGGAGCACAAACATTAACCCACTGAACTAGTGCCACCTCCAACAGGGATATAAGCTGGATATAACCCTCCTGCAGCTCATAGATTGCCACAGAGAGTGTTAAATGAAGGCAAAATATTGTGCCTAGGACAATTATTTCTGGCTTTGTTGTTTAACCCAGCTCAATCTCTACCTTCCTTTCCTGGTTTATGGTACTTTAGTATCACAGCTGATGTGATTACAAAGCTTGACTATGGCTGAGGATTCCATGGCCACTGCCCAGGCTCACATGGCCACCTCAGAGCTGATGGAAAGGAGATTTCCTCACTTTCTGAGATGTATAATTTGTAAATAAAACACATTCTTAAACTTCGAGATGAACTGAGAAAAACAATTTGAATGCAAAGCTAGTGGACAAATTCCAATTTGTCTTTGACAGCAGAGGCTTCAGGAACACAAGTTTAATTCCATTTTGGATAAAACCTGGCTCTATAAATAACCTTATCTTACACTTACATAACGCTCTTCATCCCGGGTGCTTTGCAGATGTAATCATCCTTTCTGAAAATCACGGGCAGACCTCCCAGCCTGCCTGCAGGATGGGGAGGATGGGGGCCCTGCTGTGCAGGAGGGAGGCAGCAGAGCATCCAGAAGCAGCCTGGCTGGCTCCTGTCCCTCAGCAGCCCAGCCTGTGGGTGCTGGTTGGGGACTGAGCTCATTGTGTCACCCAGAGACAGCTGAGGGAGTTTCTGTGCAGGGCTGGTGTCTGTAACAGCCAGAGGAGGCTCAGAGCACCCAGCTCAGCCTGCAGGCTCCCCAGGGGCTGAGGCATCTCCAGAGATGCCAGCCTGATTCTCAGAGCTTAGACTGATCTCTCTGAGCTTCCCCTGAGGCATGGCTCAGCCTGGCTCCCCTGAGCCTTGGGTTTTGTGGGCAAATTGGTAACCTGCTGTGGTTTAGCCCCAGCCAACAAGTAAGTATTAAGCTCTCATTCCCTGCCCCCAGCCTCCCCAGTGGGATGGGGAGAAGAGTCAGAAAAGGGCAAAATCTGTGAGTTAAGGCCAGTCTAATAACTGAAATAAATGTTTCTTTTAAAGAATAGTAATAATAGGAAAAATGCCCAATACAATTGTTCACCACCTGCTGGTGATTGACCCTTGCCAGTCAGCTCTCTGCAGTTTATACTCTGAGCATGACATCCTGTGGTCTGGAACATCCTTTCAGATGTTCCAGTTCAAGTCAGCTGTCCCAGCCATGGCTCCCCAGCTTCTTGTGCATGAGAAACTAAAAACTCCTTGGCTGAGTGCAAGCACTGCTCAGCAACCACTAACATCAGTGTGTTATCAACATTATTCTCATACTAAATCCACAACATGGCACTGTACCCTCCATTAGGAAGCAAACTGATTCTATCCCAGCTGAAACCAGAGCAGATCCCAAGCATCTGTGCCACAGGCAGAGATGTGCACCTGAGCTGGACACAAAATGTCCCCAAACCTCCCATCACCTTACCTCTGGGTCATGAACCAAGTTCTCCTTCCACCACCTGAGCAGCTCACTCCATCCAGGTGGCTGGAATTGTCCATAACATCAATCCCACTGATGTTTTCCAGCCACAGGCTCTACCTCACCCTTGCATGGGACCCCACAAGGGAAGCAGGCATGAGAAATGCTCCCAGGGCAGGGGCAGGGAGGAGGCTCCAGCAGGAAGAGCCCAGGTCCCAGCAGATACTGAGGCACCAGACCACTGCACCACAATGCTGCAGTCTGCCACAGAGGACTCCTCTTGTGGTCCCTGCTGCACCTGGATGGGGGATTCTGTGTGTACAAAGAAAGTTTCTGTGCTGCACATGGGTATATTTTTCATTTTCATTTAGCTGTTTCAATAGGAAACAGCAAGAGGAAGAGAGGCCAGCAGACTTTGCTCTGCAGGTTGACCTGCAAAGAGTCCATTTTTCCAGAGAAACTAAAAACACAAAACTGGGAGGAGGGAAAGCAAAAATAATTTTGAATTAAGTGAAAGCTTTTGATCCCAATGCATGGTTTGGTATTTCTAGCTTATCTCTTAGGCCAGCCTGCGCTCAATTTACAAAGAAACAGCACTTTAAAAACAAACATAGAGGAAATTTAGAATTTCATTTCTGAGATGTCAAGGCAAGACATTTCAGCATTCCACATAACTCCTGTTTCTTTGGGGTGCGGACAAAAGTACACAGAGGGATGGGTTTAGTGTTTCCTTTGTTCTCCTGGACAAGTCAACAAGCAGAACAAAAATTCACCTCCAGTTCCTTCAAGTTCACATTATTTTTCAAAAAACCCCCAATATTTCTGTCTGAAACCTTTGCCAGAGTTAGACTCTGACATAGCACCAGCACTTGGAAGTCAAACACCTGCTTATTGGTGATGTCTTGTATTTTGCCCCTGTGCCTTGAGGCAGCTCAGACCTGCTCCCTGCCTGATGTACCCTGCTGCAGCACAGACCACGAACACTCTGCCCCCAAAACAAAGGCAGCCCTGCAGTTCCCTTTCTCTTCATCGTGGTTCCAAGCTGGAATGGCTGTTTCCCAAGCATAAACAGCAACAAGTCACTCCTAGCCTGTGAGAGGAGCATTCCCTTTCAGCAGCCTCATGCAATGCTGGATTTTTCTGTAATCACTGGCTGAGGTCTGGAAGCTGCAGTGCTCACCTGCCTCCCATTAAAGCCTGCAGAATAAAACACAGAATAAAACACATCCCTATTTAGGGATTCAGTTTTGCACTCTAGTCAGCATTTGTATGAATTGGGCAACAAACAAAAGGAAATGTGAAGCACAATAAACTGTACAATAAACTGTACAATAAACTGTACAATAAAGTACAATTCTGCAGCACCAAGAACTCCTACACTGGCCCCTCCTTCTGAGATAATGGGATGAAGACTTTGTAAGGGACATTGTTGATGGGAAATTACATGTTAAAGGAACTTGAGTAACTGCTCATTTATTTTGCATGTTTTCTCCCTTTTTTATACAGTGAAAACTGGAAGTAAAAAGTTTCCATTTCTTTTGAATTGGGAACGTCTTCTAGAAGTGATATTGCCAATCACCCTGTTAAAAGATCTTCAATTGGGATTCACACAAAACTTTGTGTTTCATCTAGAAAACATAAGCTTTTGGGGAAAGGAGCCCATTGGGAATGGTAACAGACCACAATTTGCACACTTCTGCTCTACAGTTTTGGCATCTGGTACTTCTGTTGTAAAAGAAAGCAAATGTTTTCTTTAGTCAAAGTGCTCCATAGACTGAGGCCCCGAACCAGCACCTCACCATATCAAGCACAATAAGACACAAAACTGTGATAGGTGTCAAACCGTAAAAAAAAATAAATAAAAAACAGGGGGAAAAAGTGGATTTAAGTTCATGCATCTGAATTGTTTTCTTTCTAGATTGCAGTGTTTCCTTCTGTTCTATTTCTAAAATTACACCAATCATGACCACCAGTGAACATAAAACACCAAATGACAGGACAAGCTAAAATCACATAAATTTACAGTTAATTGCAGGTTAATCCAGGCAATTCCACCAAAGAGCTTCCCCTTAAATGAAGTGTATGCACCTTTTCTACAAGCCCAAGAGTAAAAGGGTGGGTTCCAGGCCCTGTTGATTGGCACTGGAGGGCTCTGGCAGCCATTGACTCTATGTGGGCATTGCTTCCCCTTTCCAAACCCAGCAGGTCTTCCCCCTACCATGAGGAAGCTGCTCCCAACCCATCAAGAAGGATCTCCCAGTTAATGGCATTCAGACTCTGACCCTCATCCAGGGTTGTGTGGGATGCAGCCCATTGCACAGAGCCCCACCAGGAGGTGGCAGGTACAGGGGAGGGGGCACCCCCAGCCTGGCCCCAGGAGGTTCAGGTGTGCTGAGGAAGGGCAGGGCCATGCTGGTGTGGGCTGAGCCCCACAGCCAGGCCCTGCAGGCTTTGCCATGGCTCTGGCATGATGAACAGCTTCAAATCCATCTCCTTCTCGAATGAATACTTGTGGGGGAAGGTTTGAGGTTCACATCTTAGCCCTGCTTCATTTCAGCTTTATTTCAACAATCAACTTCATTTCACAGGGCAGAAACCTCAGAAGCTGTGTAGAGTGTTAGTATGGGAGTACTGGACAAACCCTAAAGTATATCATAAACTAAAGTTTATCATAAACTAAAGTATATCATAAACTAAAGTATCTCATAAACCCCTGTAATGGTGCAGGCTCTGCTCCCCTGCAGTGCTGGGTCACAGTGAGCTGCAGTACTCTGCAAAGGAGCAGAGGATTAAATGACTCCAGGACAGACCTGCCACTGCCCACGGACCCATCAGTGACAGTGGGTGGTGCTTCTGGGATAACATAATTTAAGAAAGGGAAAAACTGCCTGGAATAACAGAGGAGAGAGGAGTGAGAGAGTGTGTGAGAGGAACAGTTCTGCAGACACCAGGGGCAGTGAACAAGGAGGGGGGAGAAGGAGGTGCTGCAGGCACTGGAGCAGATTCTCCTGCAGCCTGTGGTGCAGACCAAGGTGGGGCAGCTGTGTCTCCACAGCTCCACACTGGGGCCCAGCTGAGAGCCCCACACTGTGCTCCAGCTGCAGGATGTCAGCAGGAAGCCCCTGGTTTAGCTGGTGCATTCAGTGAGACAGAATTATAATGAGCTTTCAATGAGACAAATAATAAATCCTTGTTCAGATGGAGATGTCTGGGCACATTGTGGAGAAAACAGAGAAAATGTAGACTGAAAGGGAAGGAACGTAGGGTTTCAGAGGTCCTGAAAATAGAGGCTAATGAGGAAAACAGTATAGCTCTCTCCTAAACTGAAGAAAATACTGGTATTCAGAGAAAGGTGTGATGGTTCTTGTTAGGTAATGACAGTGGTTTTCTTGTTTCTCTCACAGCCCTGATTGCAGGAGCCCAGGCACCTCTGGCAGGCCCCAGGACCATGGACTGCAAAATGAGCCATGTTAATTGGAAGATGCCATCCCACAGCCAATGTCTGGTGGTCATTTTGGTTTTTCACTCCATGCCATGAAAGCAAATTGCAAAACGTGTCACCTGGAAGGGAGTGGGTCTGGCCCCATGGCTGCTCCTCTGGGAAAAGGAGTGATTGCTGTTCATGGAAACAAGAGTGGGTCTGACAGAAATTGCAGTGCCATGGACTCAGTGGCTCCTTGGCTGTTTTCATGTGACAGCTTTTGAGGATTTCAGCAAGGCAGGGTGTGTTCATGCGGCAAGGAGAGGGAAAAGTCTCTTTTTAGTGCGTCCAGAACTGCAGCCTTGCCTTCAGCTACTTACCTGCAATTACCTCTGTCACAACTAGCCAAGGGGCTGCCCAGGATGCAGTGTGAAAGCCTGTCTGAAGGAAATGCTGAGCCAGAGATATTTCTGAATAAAAAGGCAGAAAGTGTGGCACCACCCCAGTGCTCAAGCTTTGTGTCTGTTTTCCACAAGAGAAGTTAGATGATATTACAAGACTTGAGGTAAGATGCTTCACTGACCTGCTCACAGGCATTCTCCAAGCCTTCATCTCACCTAGCAGCCCCAAGGAATTTGCTCAAAAATTATAAAATGTGCATGGAAGTTCTAAAACTGTACTGAGCCCTGAAGTCCTTTGCACTGTCCAGGGTGGGTAGGGTGATGTGGGGCTGTCTCCACCTTGTTACATCCATATCAGCCCTGACAACATTTCCTCTTAGAGAGAGTCATAGAACCATAGATTGGTTTGGGTTGGAAGGGGCCTTAAAAACCATCTAGTCCCAATGCCCTTGCAGTGGGCAGTGACACCATCACTAGCCCAGGTTTCTCAGAGCCCCGTCCAACCTGGTCACAGAGCTCACCCAGGGAAACATCAAAAGGCCACAAAGGATCTGCACAGTCTGCTTTGAGCTGCCTTTTTTTTTTTTTTTCCTGTTCTTCTAAAGCAAGACAGCTAATCCAGAGCTAAATCTTGTCCTTCCCAAACAAGTAAGAGGCCTGAATAATGTACTTTGTTTCAGACACAAGGATTTGATCCCCAGATGTATCACAGACTCCCTGCATCACTTTTGGCAAATCACCTTTGATGGATTTTCATACACTCAGCACTAAAGCCAAGTCGTTATAGAAACTACATGAGGCCAGATCCCCAAAAGATCTCATTTCCCCTTGTCCAGAGTTCTTTGGATAAATTAGCCCATTATTTTACTTACTAATGGAAGCTCAGATCTTCTGAAAACCTGCCTGCACTTGGCAGCCCCAAGTTCTGAGGAAATTTTATCCCCACACTTCTCTGTCTCCATTCCCATCTGTGTACTGAAATAAACCATCTTTCCTTGCAACCCTTGGTCTGGCTTTTCTGCTCCAACCACGAAGGCAGGTCGTGAGACCTCTAACCTGTCTGTCATGGCAGGGCACAAACCTCTGGCACACATCTGCCTGCCCTGTTACACAAATACACACCACTGGCAACAGGAATTGAGTTTCAAAAAGTAAGCTGCTCAGAGGAAGGACATTGGAAAGGGAAATAAAACATCATATTAGATTACTCTTTGATGCACTTTAACCAGTTTTCTCTTGTAAGATCCTCAGTGTTTGGGGCCTATTTCTGCTGTGTACACTTGGAGGATTAGAAGGCCCATATTTTGCAGAAGGCAGTGTAAATCTTCTTTGGGTTTTTGACAATGAAGATGAATAAGGATGAGCATACTTTCTCTAGGGTATGTATCAGAAGGAGAAAAACACCAGGAGTTCCCAGGAAGTAGAGAGAAACTGCACTTAAGGTCAGAGCAAATGGAACTTTCCAATTTTATGGCCATAGCAAGCCTTTTTTTTCTCCTAAAACTCACATTAACATAGGATTCCTCAAGTGCTGGAACTGCTCCTTTGAGCTGTGGAAACTTACTCACAACCTAAGGTGCAAGGGTCATTGTACTCAAGTGATGCAGATCAAAACTCATTCCCTCCTGTTTGCACTCTGGAAGCCAAGCCTCACACTGTGGGTGTGCACTGACTGGCCATGCACAAGTGTTTAGAGGCAAAGGAGAAAAATAAGGCAAAGAACTTTTTGGCAAAGTTCTGATAATCAGATTCAAATGTGCACTAAGACCAAAAAGCTCATAGCAACCATTCCCAACAAAAGTTACAAGAAAACAAGGTAACATTAAGGAGAATAATGCAGGGGCCGGCAGATGAGTTCCCATCTCCATCCTTCAGAGACACAACTTGCAGGCCTCACAGAGTGGTATTTTTGAAATATTTTGAAATCTTGGGGGCATTGTAGAAAGTTGTAAGTGCCAGTAGCTTCTTCCAAAGCCAGGGCATTTGGCACTTGGTGGGCCAAACCCTGCTCTGAGGCTGTGCTGGGGATGTGCTGGCACTGCCTGACAAAGAGCTCATCACAAGGCAGCTGCTGGTGGGATCAGGGTCAGCCCTGTGTCATGGCCTGCTCTGCTGTCACCTCCCTGCAGCAAGTCAGAAGGCCACCTGTCTTAGTCTGGGCACTCATACTTCACAGTGGTCTGCTCAGTATGGAGAAAGCATCCCAAAAGGATTGGCAACTGCATCCATGTTCCATGGATGATGGAGCCGCACTCCTGTGCTTGTCCCCTTGCTGCCACTGCAATCCCAGTTTTCAGTGCCAAGTTACCATGCCAGACATAGTCAGGGAGGACCCCTACACAAGGACAGTGATGCAGGGGCATCTCTCATCACATAGAAGTGTCTCTGAAGACAGAAGTGGGAACATTTACCTGAGCAACACCAAGGTGCAAATTTCTTAGTTTCATGTTAGCCCTTTGTATGAATGCTCCTGAGTTTGAAGCTGGATTTTTTTAAACTGTAAAGTAACAATCCATGTGGATTTCATGCCTTACCATCCCCTTTGCAGTGCATTTCAGTTGTCTACAAAAAAAGCCCTGTCAGGCTCTTCTGGGCTGTATGCAGGGAGTGGCCTGGATACAAAGTCTTTTGCTTTTAGCAAATCTCTTCAAATCAATTTAAGGCAGGAGCAGTTTGAAGCTTTTACCCTCTGAGAACTACTTGGCAGCTCAAATGAGATGAATTAGGCCAGGCTCCAGAAGATGTGACGTTGTCACAGCAGGGTCAGCAGCAGCCTTAGCCAGCATCCTGATCCCTGTTTGCAGATGGGGTGAAAAACCACTACAACCTGTCCTCAGCCACAAGGGGAGATGAGTGAGACACCACAGGCACTTTCTGCTCAGAGCACCCCCGGCTCTGTGGGCACAAGGCCAGGCTGCTGCTCCCCACTGCTGCCTGGTGTCTCCCCTGCCCAGATGTGAGGGAGCCCTAGTCCAAGGATGTCCAAGGAGAGGAAGGCAAGGTAGTGTCCTGCCAAAATTCAGGCCCACACAACATTTTCCATTATTGTTCAGCTTTGTCTCCTTGGTCTCATTATTTCTTTTTTATTTTCCATTTTGTTTGTCTTCCTTTGAAGGAGTATGGTTGAATTTGTTATGAATTCTCAGAAGCAAAGCAGTTAACCATTGATGATTCTCATGCATCTGTGTGTGCTGGTATTCCAGAATAACCTATAAATGGGGTTTTCTTTAAAGATTCGTATTTGAGGCAGACCAGAAAAACAAACTTCCACTACGGAAAAACTTGTGAGATTTGAAGAAGCTTAGGAAAGCTCTGTTGTGTGGAAGCAGAGATCCCTGCCTGGTTTGCTTGCAGAAGTCTGGCTTCCCTAGGAAGGTTACTTGGTGGGAAGAGGACCCTTAAGCAAAACCAGGTGCTGTTGTCAGCCCTGCAGGTGTGTGGGCTGCTATTTTTGAGCCCTTTGGTGCTGAGTGGCTTGGTGGCAAGAACCCCCATGACAGTGTTTTAACTCCCCTGGCTGCTGCAATCTGTCAATATTGACATATTCCCAAAGAACATTCCCATTTTGGCCAACTGATATCTTCAAATTAAAGCAAACATTCATCTGGAAAAGATCCAACTGGATCTAGGCCCCATCCTGTGCTGCACCATCCCACTGTTTATGCACTGGCATGGCTTTCACAAGAAAATTAATCCAACAGGAGCCTCCACTGAACCAGCTTTGGAGTATTAAGACAGCAAAACTCTGTGCATTTGTTAGCCAACCCAGGCAGTGCCATAAATGTGACCACAGCCAGTCCACACCAGCTCCTGTGGAGATGATGGGAACTCATTGATCACTCCAAGTCCCTTGAAAACCAAACTGCCTGAAAGCAAACCTGCCATTTTCCTCCCATTTAGACTCAACTATTGAGCAAAATAACAAAGAAAAAATTGCATTAATTAGATACCCATGGTTTACATTTTACTGCCCCTTCATGCCTCTTAGGGAGAAGAAACATAATGTTGCCTGCATCAATCTGAAGATAAAGTTATTTCTGAACTTAGGAAACCAAAGATCACAGCTCCTTTTTAGTTTCATTTCCTAAGCATCCACAGATATGAGATTCATCACAGCATTGCTTTACAATATGTCACCCAAAGTTGAGTTTCAGGCTTTTTAACTGAAATACTTTGTTTGCTCCATTTTACAGTTGAAGGAACAGAAACCTGGGGGGTTTTAAATTGCTGTCTTTAAGACACACTGTATGTCATTGTCAGACTGATGACTCAAAGAGCAACTCTTGACCTGTGCCTGTTCATCTGACTGCTCCCTCAGAAGTTCCCAGCAGTGATGAGGGTGATGTGGCTGGTGCTGGTGGCCCTACCAATAGCTGCTCAAAACCACTGGAAAATCCATGTTATATATTTAGCATCAAACTACAGAGAATCCCTGCCACAGCCAGGATCCAAGCACTGTCCTTTCAGCGACCCTGCTCTTTTCACAGCTTCACTTCTCCATCTGCTGCAGTCTTGTGCTGTCATGGTGTGTTGTCCTCCTCCTTCACTGCTCTCCCACCATGGGTCCCTTGAGGCTCTGATAAAATCTGGGAGAGGCTGCTAAATGTTCAGGAGGCTAACTAGATCAAAATGTGAATCTTAAAAATGAAGGATAATCCTCCCCCTGCAAAAATGTGCCTCCCATCTATCCAAGTGACAGCACCCTGATGCTGGGGGGATTCCGTGTTTGCACCTCATGGAACAGGCTCTGACTTTCCTCTAATACTCCAGCTCCTGGAATAATCTGATTATGGGAAAATGCCTTATGTGAAAGTTTATTTAAGGAAAATATTAGTAGCTCTCTTGTTTGAGGAGAAAAGCTCAAACATATGAAACTAAGGGAATCAAAATCCCAGAGGTAAATTAAAGAGCTGTTGGATGATTTTTCTCAGCTCCCCCCTCAGCTTGCCATTGCTTGTGAGGTGATCTCTCATTTGTGAGACCTTTGTCTGCCTGTTAGGAGGCTCTCTAAAGCACAGGCCATGTGCATTTGAGTGAGCCACAGTTCACACCATGTGTCCATCCCAAGGCAGCTTCAGGCCAGGGTGGCACAGGGCTGTGAGGAAGCACAAGTTACCCAGGAGGGACAGAGAGGCTGCACTCACCCAAGTACCTGTGGAACTGACTCCTGAAAGTCAGCCCTGCCTTAAACAAAGCCAAAGTCCCATCCTCTCACCAGGAGCATGTAGGCTGGATCCTCTTTTATCCCGTTTTAGTCAGACAAAATGGGATAAACCAAATTTTTTTGTTTGTTTAAATCTTTAATTTCTCTGTAGGGGGATACAGTATGGGTAAATGAAGGTAGTATAGGGAGTAATCTTATCCCCTAAAGAGTTACAGCTGGGTTAAATATTAAAGATTAGGAGCAGGCCTGATTGTAACAGGCCGCAGCTGTAGCCAATGAGAAGAGTGATATAAAAGAATGGATTGGTAGCAATTGGAGTCAGTTGGTGGCTGTGAGGACAAAGAAGAGTCAAGGAGGTGTGAAACTCTTGCAATGTGGAACCCTTGCAATATGATGACAATTGAGCTCTTGCAATATAACTACAACAAACAGTGACCCCGATGTGATGCTGGAGAAAAGGACTCAACTATGTAACCCTGTGGATTCAGGAAAAAGGACTTGAATGCTAAACTATTGGTAAAATATATCAGTTGCAGCTATTCGTGTTTGTTGAATATGAGTATAAAAGATTTTGAAGATAAGTACTTTGTAAACTGAGAAAAGCTGCAAAACTGAACCAACACTCAGAAATATATATATTTGTACTGTAATATGTTGTCTGAACACTTGTATAACTCTCAGTTCTAAATGAAATATATGAATGTGTCATAATGTTAATTTATTTGAACGTGTCTTTCTAGAAATGCTGCAACTCTGTAATTAAAAGAAAAAGGGGGAAATTGTAGGGGGGTAAAGTAAATAAAGGTAGTATAGGGAGTAATCTTATCCCTGAAGAGTTGCAGCTGAGCCAATTATTAGAGATTGGGAGTAGGCCTGATTTTAACAGGTCACAGCTGTAGCCAATAAAAAGAGTTATAAAAGAGTGGATTGGTTGGTTGAGGGGAACTGGAGTCAGTTGGCTACTGTGAGGACAAGGAAGAAAAGTGCTAGAGGAGCTGCCTACAAGAAACATCAAGGAGGTATGAAACTCTAGCAATATGGAGCCTTTGTAATATAACGACAGTAGAACTCTTGTAGTATAACTACACTTCTCCTGAGCATTTTCTTCTGCATGCTCAGCTGGTGAGCAGAGCTGGCAGCGGATGTGGTGTGAGCAGATGTTGCCATTGATGTTCTGCCCATCTTTGGAGCAGTGTGGTGCTCATGATGCACTGGTGGCATGGGGCGTTTCCCATCAGGCTCTCTGCCGGGTGTCTGTGTTGAGTGGTGCCTGCTGGAGTGAAGGCAAGGCCACCCCATGAGCTGCTGGCTATGCTGGGAGCCTGTGCTCAGGCAGGGAGAGCCTCAGGGAGCTGCATGAAGGGCTCACACCACTAGCTCCTACTGAGGCTGCACTGGAGAGGGGATTTTGCTGCATCACTCTCAGCTTCTACAGCTTCAGCATCCCCAGCAAGGCTGGTCTCACCAGACAGCAAGAAGTACCTCACTGCAGAGAAGGTGAAAACCCTTAATCATTTCCTTGAACAGATGATTTTTTCGCATGAGGTTTCCTAGTCTGAAGCTCAGCCATCTGCTCTGGTCCTTCAGGGGCAGGATTGGCTGGCCCTCAGGGCATGCTGCAAGGCAATTTGCTTCCAGGGCTTTTCCTGGGCCCTAGGGAGGGCCAAAGCAGCAGCAGTCTGCAGCATGCCCAGCTAGGGGAATGCAGCACTAATAAACAACTCTAATTAATTGCTGTGGTAGTGCTTGAAGCTGTGGATGGAGACAGCTTGGTTTCCTGCCCAGCACCTTCACTGTTTGGCTCTTCTGGCCAAACAGCAGAAATCCAGCCAGGCCTCATGGCCCTGAGCACCTCCCACTGCTCCCAGAGCTCCCTGCAGGGAGGAAGGGCTGGGGAAAGGCCCTGAGAGCCAGAACTGAGAAGTGAGATGTTCTTTTTAACCTCCACTCATTAGTGGTGTTCATTACCCCAACTCTGAGCACTTCCCAGATGTGCTGAGCATCCAGCAGGTGAGGATGCTCAGCATCTGATAAGAGCAGAGCCTGGTTCAAGGTCATGGTGAGGGCTGGGCTACCCCAGCAGGAGCAGAAAAGCTGTTCTTGCTCTATCCTGTATTCCTGGAACATTATCCATGTAAATTCTTCCACTCTCCCATCTCCTGGAGAAGTCTATTAACAGTGACATTAAAAAACAAAAAGCCCCAGAAACTGGAGCCAAGTAGTTTGGCCAGTTTAGAAACAGGTGTGGCGAGGCTGATGAGCCAGAGCAAGAGCCAAAAACCAAGTGGTCCCACTGGTCACATTTGATGGCTCAAAAGGTGTTGGGCACTGCAGGAGCATCCCTTCCTGTGGATTCCTGGCGGGTGTCTGCTGCTGCAGCTGTACTGCAGGGTGGCTGTTTATTTTTATGGTTTTCATCCTGCATTGATGAACAGAACTGCTTCAATATTTATTGGTCTTTCAGAATAACGTTCAGAGTTTTGAAAAATATAATTCCTCTTATAAAGGTCAGCTTTTTAAACTACCCATGTATTTCAACATAGTATTGGAAAATATCAATATAATGAAAATATTGTGTTTGAAAGCATAAAACCACCACAACTTTGGTGAAAGAAGAGCAGCTGGGTATTTTTGGCCTGGCAGTTGCTTTCATGGGAGTGTCTTGCAATTCTGTATCTCAGATTTGCAGAGTGACCGTACCTTTACAAGCAAGGTGCTCCTGCCAGAATGGTGAAGGGACTTATCTCCAACAAACACAGTTTCTACTTGTTCATATTGGAGAACTGACAGTAAAACAAAGCAAGAAATATTTTCTTTCTCCTTCTAATTTAAACAGGAGGAAGCCATCTTAAAATGACTTCACTTCAGTGTGAGATGGGAAATTGCTAAAATGACTACTCTGAGGAAAAAGAACAAAATAACAGAGAGAGGACTCCAGGAGAAAATGGTGCAGAAAGCAAGCAAGCAACATTTTCTTTTTGCTGTTGGTGTAATGGGCAAATTACACACATGTGTGCTGTTTGTAGGGATTCTGGAGATAGCGCCATGCAGCCAGGCTGGTAATCTCACCCTGTGGAGAGATGGTTTTTGAAGGAGGCCTGGTGCCACACAGTCAGGGTCACCCACTCCTCAATGACACTTGAAAGGGGCTGCAGCAACCCCAGAAATGCAGGGCATACTAAAATGATCTTTCTGGAGTGCTTTATAGGACTCCTTCCCACTCTGAGCAGATTGTGTTTGTGCGGTGACAGACACTCCCCTAAAATAATGTGGGCTCATGCTTGGTTACTCAAGAGCTGAAGGACAGCAGTGGACTGCAGCTGCCCTTAGGGCTCCTCTCTCCAGAGATGCCGCAACTCTGCTGGTGTCTGAATCCTTCTGGTAGCAGGGGGAGTGAGCAGCAGCTGATGGTGGTACTCTGGCTGCTCGCTGGCAGCCCTTGCTGGGCCGTGAGGAGCTCGGTTCAGCTGGGTGTCACCATGGTTAACGCTTGCCAGGGACAGCTAGGAGGCACCTGGTCAGTTCAGCTGGGTGTCACCATGGCTAACCTGTGTCAGGGACAGCTGGGAGGCACCTGGTCAGTTCAGGTTGTCACCATGGCTAACCTGTGCCAGGGACAGCTGGAGGCACCTGGTGTCCATGTCAGGAGGCCAATCCTGCAGGACCAGGAGCCATTTCCCCCAGTGCATGGCCAGGTTTGGGTGGACAGCAGATGGTGCCAGAGGCTGGAGGGGCTGAAGGTGGGTCAGTGCTCAGCCATGAGAGATGTGCTGCCAGCCCCACACCCTCCTGCCTCCCTGCTCTCCTCACCAGTGTGTCACCCTGCAGAGGAACAGGATCCACAGAGAGCCAGGCAGTGGCTCCCTTGCAGCATGGGATTCATGGTTCAGCAGGGAACTGAGAGGTTACCAGGATAAGGACTGAAGTGACAAGGGCCTGTTTTGGCAGGAGTGGTATTTAACAGCTGTCAAGTGTTCTGTCTTGGAGCAGGAAAAGCTGTTTATGTTAAGTCATTACAAAAATTGAAAACGATTCAGCACTAATGCCTACATTTCACTTCACTCTCAGTGGAAGATGCAGGAAAAAACTGAGTTTTCAGCTTTCTGTTTAAGTGGGCAAGTTTCCCTAGAAAAATCTCTGGCTGGTTAGTAGCTAATACAGAAATTACTCCACTTTGTCCTAGCTGTTCTCCAGCTCTCCTTCCTGGTTAGATATACAAGGGGAATCAAGGAATATCCAGCTACAAAATGGTTGTTTAAACTTGTTGTATTTCAGGATTACAACCTTGTCTGAAAGAGATATTGCAAAAATTTTGGTTCTGGCAAAAAGACAAGCACCAACTCACTCACTGATACAGAGGATGGAAATATTATTTCACTGAAATGGAAATTGGGGGTTTTCTTCCCTCTATAAAGCAATTCAGCTAATCAAATCTGAGAAATAAAGGAAACCTCAGTTTGAAAAAATACACAAATCTACCTTTACAGTTATTCATCTTTGATTCCCTCCAGGGCAACAGGCTTCCCTCATTGGACAAACTCTTGCCATGATTAGGCAAACTCAACAAAACCCACAATGCCCATTGTGTCAGGGACAGTGATGTTGAGTGCTGCAGAGATGCTGTTCAAGGTGTCAGACAACCTTGGACAAGTGTCTTGGGTTGTACCAGTGGACAGAGAAGAGCAGCTCCATAAAAGCGCCTCTGCTCATGGCCTAGGGATGAACATAAACGATAACTGGAGAGGTGTTGCAGAACACACACCTGAGGATACACAGCAAATTCAAACAAAAGAGCCAGGGAAAGAGTGAAGGGGCTGCAAAAACAAAGTGGATCTTGAAATAAAATGAGTGGTTGGGGTAAGGGGGTATCAAGGTTTCCGTAGCATAAGGGGTCATGAAAGAAAAAAAAGGATGTGGTTGTTTGTGTTTGGGTAGTGGCATAGGGCATACATTAGTAAAGCAAAAGACCTGGCATCCATTTCAGAATAGAAAACATGTCCTTGGAGGGTCTGCCGATCCTCCAGAGAGCAGGGCAAGCCCTGTCTGTTCACTGCCATGAGACACTCTACCATCTGCCCTGGAGAAAAATCCTTATCAAGCAGGTGATTTTCAGTGTGACCTTCAAATGAAATGGGTTAACCCTGGCCCAGAAGTGATTTCCTTCAGCTTCCAAAAGTGCTGCAATGGGAAAGTCATTGAAGCAGTCATAGGTACTCAGAAAACCCCATCAGGGGACCTGGCACCTCCAGGCTGGACCAGGACTTGGAAAACAGATTTTATTTCCAGATCTGAGAGTAAATGGAAGTGTGACATTGAAGAAGGCATTCCACCCATCTCTGCTTTACTTTCACCATGTATAAAATGAGCATAACTAACATTTCTGTATTGTGCTTTCTGTTCTACTTATAAAAATAATAAATATGGGTCCAGTATTAATTATCATTGTTACTATTAAATAGAAAATTAATTAGACAGCAGACCAGATCATTCAGTGCTTTATACCAAAGGTACTGACTGGTTTTCCCATGTGCTGCATGCTTGTGCTGTTGCAGAAATCCTGCTCTCCCTGTCAGTGTGGCCACAGGGCTCATGGACCTGCTGCCTGTGAGCTGGAAGCCACCACCCCAAGCTGATTCCAGAGACCAGGATCTCTCAAGGAATGTGCCACTGTTGGTCACTTTGGACAAAGGAAGAGAAAAGCTGGGGGGTAGGGAACAGCCTCAAGCCCTAATGAAGGGCCAATGTCTAAGGAGCTCTACCCAACCCACTGACTGCAGGGACAGAGCAATAATGTGTTCTTGTGCCATACCTGCTGAGAGGATTTCTGTATCATCCCTTTAGCATTAAAATCCTTCCTCACAAGTCAGCATTTATTGTCACTGACAAGCTACCTTAGATACGGTTGTGTTATTTTATGAAGGACCCATGAGGACAATCACAAACTGAAGTAACATAACTGACCTGGCTCTCTCCTCAGCTGGGATTCAGCCTGAGGCTGCTGCACTCTATGAGCTTGGGTTATCTGAAAGGAAAATGCCTTTGACAGCTGGGATGGATTTGAAAGGCCCTTCAATAGATGCAGTTCAATGGAAATGTGAGAGAGAGTCCTTCACCTCTGGACTCTGCCCCAGAGACAGGCAGCCACGCTCAGGCACAGGGACATTGTGCATTTCAATATTCAAGGCTGGCTCTTAACTCACTTGACCTCCCCTTTCCTGTCTGTGCTGCTCTCTGCAGCCCCCACCCAAACCATCTGCCCTGCTCCATGTCTCAGTGCCTGCAATGAGCATGGTTCATGCTCTGCACCAGGTGTTGGAGCAAGGGAGGATCTTCTAAAATGGATTGTCTTGTAGTAACAGCTTCACTCTCAATAATCCTAGTTATTCCAGTGGTGTGATGTCTTTATACAAACATACATTAAGCCTTAAGGTTTGTCTTTGAGAACGACACACATAACAGACTTGTGCATAACAATGCCATTTTCTTAGCAGTTATTATCCTTCTTAAGGACTGCTTTATACTTCAGGATCAATGCTAATTACACACACAAGAAAATGACTGGGAGAGCAAAGGCTCAGACCTACCAGATCCATACTATGAGGTAACTGTGGGTCTGCCTTTCCCCAGACTTGTGCTCAGCAGCTGCTTCATTGGTGGAGATTTTCTTAGCAAAGAAAGAAGTACCACTGGTTGGGAACCTTCATTGCCTTCAAGACTCTTCTCCAGTAGGTTGTTAGATTTCCTTTTAACTTTGCCTCAATAGATATGTTTTTAAAACAAAACAACCCGCTATCCCATGGATCAGTGATGAATAACATGGGAAAAAATAGCAGCAAATAATTGCAGACAGTGATGATTTTGTTTACTTCTTAAAGAAATTCTCTGCTGTTGGAGAACTGTGTAAAAGCAAAAGCTAAGACACAGCTGATGAAAAGTCAGTATGGGATGAACTGGTAGTAAAACTAATGGAGAAAAAATTCAATAGAAACACAGGAATCTTTATCAAAGCCAGGCCAGGAAGAAAAAAATCAGCAGTTCTCTGACAGTGATGTTGTAATCCATTATTACTTTGGATTGATGTAATGTAATCCATTATTACTTTGGAATAATGAATCCATTATTCCAAAGTAATCCTTTATTACTGTGGAAGCAAAATGAATATACAAACAGGTTGAAGTTTCTCCTTGCCCACATGAGCCCAAGTGGTAGGGCACAGGACAGCAGGGCTGTGCATGCTGTGTCCATGGCAGGGCTGTGTCCATGGCAGTGCTGTGTCCATTCTGTGTCCCATGGCAGGGCTGTGTCCATGGCAGGGCTGTGTCCATGCTGTGTCCCATGGCAGTGCTGTGTCCATGGCAGGGCTGTGTCCATGGCTGTGTCCATGGCAGGGCTGTGTCCATGGCAGTGCAGTGTCCATGGCAGGGCTGTGTCCATGGCAGGGCTGTGCCCATGGCAGTGCTGTGTCCATGGCAGTGCTGTGTCCATGGCAGGGCTGTGCCCATGGCAGTGCTGTGTCCATGGCAGAGCTGTGTCCATGGCAGTGTCCATGGCAGAGCTGTGTCCCATGGCAGTGCTGTGTCCTTGGCAGAGCTGGGAGGGCCATCCCCCATGAGGTCCCTGCTGCAGGAGGGGCTCAGCTCTGTCCTCTGCTGCTGGCTGTGGGTCAGGCTCAGCCAAACCCCTTTCCCCCAGGGGTGGATGTTAAACCCCAGTAGCCAACAGACCACAAGCTGCTAATGCCAAATCATCCTGACCCCATCCTGCAGGTAAAGAGGACACTCTGGTTCCCCCCTGCCATCCTCCATCTCTCACCAGGCCCCCCTCACCTCCTGCCCAGGTAGCTGAGCCCATCTGACAATGCGTCTGTACATCACATTTTATCCCTTTAAATGTGAAAGCCTAATAGACATCAGAGATAGGTTTTCAAGGGTGCAGTTAAGGACTGAGGGAACAGGTCAACAAGGGACAGGGCTGGAGGAGGCAGGATGTAGGGAAATAAGGCTGGAGGGGACAGGACAGGGCTAGGCTGGGAAAGCACATATCTCTCAGCTGGATCTGTGCTGTTTGCTCTGAAGTGCCTGAAGCTGCCTGGATAGATGGGGTGTCAGCAATCTCTCCAGGTGTTCATTCCAAATATGTGAACAATCCACTTACAGAGAATTTGTTGTCTTTTTTTTTGTTCTCCCTCCTGCTCTGCACATTTCTCAGCTGCTTTGCAGAGGTGACAATTCCAATCCTGCATGTAGGCCCTGGATGTTTGCCTGGAGGCTGGGCTAAGGTGTAGGCAGGTACTCCTGCTTGGGAAAGAAGAGAACTTCTCTTCCATCCCTTAGCTGCCATGGGAATGGGAAGCATTCTGGGGATCCAACAAAGAACTAGACACAGCCCCACAGCAAGAAAGGATTGCTCTGAATTTTCAGAAGTAATAAATAATCTCAAGAGCTGATAAGGGGAAGGAAAATGAGACCCTCTTGTTTTGGTCTCAGTTGTTCTGCTTGCTTGTTTCGTGTTCACAGTGTCCTGGAGAAAGGCCTAGGAGAGAACAGGCATTTTTGGATGAAGTTGAATGATGCATAAATGGTGCAGGCAAAGGCTGTCCAGGAAGAAAGCTCTCCAGGAGAAGCACCTGGAACAGAGTGATGAGGGGAAATAGCAGTCCAGGGAGAGCAGGGCAGGAGTGATACAGCACTAGTGCCCAGCAGCTCCAGTGCCTGTCCCAGGGGCAGGGTCAGAGCCACCAGTGGTGTCACTGCAGCTGCAGAGCCACCTGCCTCTGCCATGGGACATAGAGAAAACCAGATATGCACCTGCAGTGCCAGCAGGAAGATGGTATTTCCCTGCAGAAACCACCTTTCCCAGGCACTAATCTCTGCTCAGGGCTCACCCAGCCATCCAAGAAGCTTTCCCTGCAGCGAGACTGTTCTCTCTGAGAGAGGAGGGAACTCCCTTCTGGCCTTAACTCAACAGCATCTCCCTTTTTACTCCCTGCCTTTATTCCCACCTCTGCTGTTCTACCCCCTGCCTCACTCAAACACATCCCAGTGTTTGGGTGAGGCAGGGGGAGGATTAGCAGAGCTGTCTTGCTGGGATGAGGAAATGTGCCATCCCCTGGGAGCAGGTGATGCTTATTTAACTGTCAGCATCATTGCAAACATGGAGCTGCTAAACAGACCCTGGAGCTCTGCACACAAGGAAAACAACCCCTGAAAAACAGCAATGCCCCACCTTGTCATGGGCAGGGAGCTCACTCCCCAGCTGAGCCTGCTGGGCTGGTGGGATGTGCTGGGATCTTGTGAATCACAGTAGCAGCCACTGCAGGAAGGGTTGGGAAGCTGTGAGGCACTGAGGAAGTATGATGGGCATAACTGCAAGTAGTGATAGCTGTTCTTTGTAAAACAGCATTTGAGGTTCTCAGAGTGGTTTGGGAGTTTGTGAGAGATGAATTCAGAAGGATGGGAACCCTGCCTGCTTGGGTGGTTCCATCTGACTAAGCACAGATATTATTTAAACTTATCCTTTAGGCTCCCTTTGAAGCCAACGTAGAGAAAATGAGCACTTTAAGGGTGCAGTTCTCCTTCTAAAGGAGAGGTCTAAAACAGGTGACAAAAATGTATCCTCAAAGTACCTCTTTCCCTCAACTGAGTATAAAGAGCCTGTGCTGACTTGCCCTGCTGGAGACATCCTCACTGCAGCTACCCAAAGGAAGGCAAGGTGAACTCCACTGTAAATGAATCCAAAGAGAATAAGAATATAATGAGAGAGCTCATCAATCTGGAACACAAAGGGCAGCAAAATCTAGAGCTGAATGTCAGAGGATGGGAGTTGTAGATCAAAGGGAATGTGTTTTAGGAATGACGTTAACCAAACTTGGGAGAGGTTTAGCCTAGACAGGGATGGATTTTCAAACCTCAGAAATTTTCCTACAATGCATTTTTAAACAAAAATATTCTAGTTCAAAGGCAAATTAATTCAGGGAATCTCTTGCCTGAGCTGCCTGGGAAGTCAGAGCAAATGTGTATTAGTGTCTTCTGATTCTGTATTTGGCAAATCTAAATGGTAAACTGAAGACAGGTTTCACCAGCTTTAGAACATTTTAAAATTTGCAAGTTGCTGCAAGACTGTGTTGAGAACTGGATCTGATGGGCATTAGTAATGCTGAGCTCACCAGGGCTCCATTTGCTGTATCTGCCACTCCTTCACCAGGGCTGCTGGAAAGAAAAAACACTGCTTTGCTGGACTGTCCAAAGCTGCATCAGGAAAGCAATTATTTTGAAAGGGAAATGACTGGAATCATTCAGGGTTTTGCTCCACAAAAAACAACAAAAAAGGGACACAATTGAAACTGGAATGTTGTGGAAAGACTGGGGAAGGCTTATTTTCTTGACTGAGCCACCCCCACCTTTTTCCCATGTAGGTACTTACTGTTCACCCAGACACAAAAATGGCACAGAGCTCTGCTTGGGAAAAAAGGCTGAAATCAACTTCAAAGAAAGTCAGACAAGCTTATTTTCCCAGGCCAAACACTGTAAATGCATTGTTTAGGAAAGGCTGAAGTGAGAAAGGGGCTGGAGCCAGGGCAGCAGGGAAGTCCAGGGTCCCCCCAGCCCTGGCCACGTTTGGCTGTCCCTGCCACGGCTCTGGGCAGTGCCCTGTGCTGCTGCCACATCACACACATAAACTCTCCTGGAGGCACCTAGGGCAATAAACTGCTGGCTCTGACATGACCTGTCTTCATCTCACAGTTTTCTTGCTTTAAAGAAGAAAAAGAGAAGGGTTTATTTAACCCTTCATTTCACCAAACTGTGTATGTTGTGATTTTCCCTTTCTTACATAGGGATGGAATTCCTCTTCCATGTGGAAAGACTTTGAGAACTGGGGTTGTTCAGCTGGAGAAGGCTCCAAGAAGACCTTATTGGGACATTTCAGTACTTGAAGGGTCTGTAAGAAAGATGGGGACACACATTTAAGCAGGGTCTGTTGCAATAGGACAAGGGGTAGTCATTGGAAATGACATGGGAAATGAGGAAAATTTTTATCAGGAGGTTGGTGAAACACTGGAACAAGCTGTCCAGAGGGGTGGCAGATGGACTAACCCTGTAAACATTCAAGACCAGGCTGGACTAGGTGCTGACCAACCTGATAAACTTGAAGATGTCCCTGCTCAGAGGGGTTGGACTAGATGACCTATAAAGGTCCCTTCCTACCCACACATACTGATTCTGCCTTTTGAAATATTTTTTGTCTGCCTGAGAAACACATTTCACAAATTCTTTTTTTTAATATGCACACATTTGTGTATATAAATACACATACCTGTGGCGTGGTATTTCCTGCTTGAATACTGGGGCAGGAGGGACTCCTCAGATCCTTTGGGAACACTCCTGAGCTTCCTTGTATGCAGGGAGATATCACAGCAGTGTGGTAGGATGTGCTGTTCACTTGATGGCCAACTGGGAGACCATGAGGCCACCACACCTGAACGTCACACAACCCTTGCTCATGCACGGGGTCACTTCTTGCTGCCCCACCCCTTTGGGCTGTCAGCATTTCTCCTCTCTGTGTGTCCCTCAGTGACACCCTGAAAATGGCCCAGCTTCCCCTGCAGTCCTGAGTGCTGTCCCTGATGTTTAATCACTGCCTAATCCCCCACATGCAAATTCTTCAGTCACTGCAGATTGCATTGTTATTTTGAGTAACTGAAGCTGGATATTAAAAAGATCTGTTTAATCTTTAAGTCTTATCCCTTTTTCATATGTAAAGATCAAATCCCTTTTGAGAGGCCACACTAAATATTTAATGTTATATTACACTTGATCTTCACCAGAAGCCTCTCAGAAGGTATTTGTGAAATCCTAGGCTTAATTAATAGCTGCTCTTCTTAAATTTTTCTCTTTTCTCCTTTTCTTTTCTTTCTCTTTTCTTCTTTTCTTTTCTTTTCTTTTCTTTTCTTTTCTTTTCTTTTCTTTTCTTTTCTTTTCTTTTCTTTTCTTTTCTTTTCTTTTCTTTTCTTTTCTTTTCTTTTCTTTTCTTTTCTTTTCTTTTCTTTTCTTTTCTTTTCTTTTCTTTTCTTTTTCCTTTTCTGTAAGAAAGAGCAAGTCACTTCTTAGGAGGAAACAAATAAGGGGAAGCATCCAGGAGTATGAAGGATGGAAACACCCTCAGGGCACCCTGGCCATAGGAGAGGGGCTGTTGCCCATCACCCTCTTTTGAGCTCTGTGATGTGGTGCCTGGAGCAGCACTGGCACCAGTGGGTCAGGGTCCCCAGCAGGGCCCCTGCCTGTGTGTGGCCATGGGACATCAGAAAGGTCAGCAAGGAGACTGAAAAATGGACCAAGAGGACACAGCAGGGCTCAGCCCCAGGCTGGGCAGCAGAGGACACGTGAGAAATGGAATAGTGCTGTAGGTCTGGTCCCAGTTTTCCTTGTTTCATCTTTCTTAGGGAAAAGAGGTGATCTTGCAGCAGGATGCTGCTTCTTCACGGACTGCAGCCCCAGCCAACACAGAAGGATAACACGGAAGATTTTGCTCTGTGCTGAATGATTTTGTTCTGTGCTGAGTGAACAAAAGCATAAAAATACTTTCTTACCCCTAATGAGAAACACAACAATCCTTATAGTCAATGAACCATAGAGGTTATAGATGAGAAAAATCCATAAAATTAGGTCAGGTTGAGCATCCCTGTGCCAGTGCCAGAAAACCTTACAGCTTAAAAGGGTAAATTTAAAGCAGAGCAGGCATACACATTTTAAAATGCATAGAGGCTATGCCAGGGGTCTAAGTCACACCTGAGCATGCTGGTCCTGGCCATCCTGCTGAGGTCTTTGGTGACAATCAGCTCAGGAGACACCAGTTTGCTGCAAACATTCATCTGACCTTGGCCAGTCATTTGCATTTATGATTTTTTCACTCAGGTCTGTGGAAGGGAGAATCACTTTCAGCACTGTGAGACCCTCCAGTCTTAATGTGACTGCCTGAGGAGTTCAGATTTGTACCAACTACCTGCTCTGCTGGCCAAGGTAGTGGTGCAGATCAGCAAAACTAGAGCTTTGTGTGAGGCAGGCTTGGGACATGACTTCTCAGATTTTTGGATATTTAATATTTAACTCATGGTAACACTTGGCTGAACTAGAGAAACTCATCTTTGGGGGAAAAAAATGCTTCCAGGGATTCTGTTCTCCATGGCCCTGGGTTCTGTTTCAAGTGTTGCCGAAAGCAGGACTGGGAGTTAAACAAACATTTTCCAGCTCGCCAACCTCTTCACCTCAAACTCCAGGCTTTCACAGTTTCCAAGCCTATTAAATTCAGAAGGAAGTGGATTCCTAAATGCTCCTGCTCCTTGACAGCCCAGTAGCCCAGCTGAAAAAGAGAGCAGAGAGAAGTTCAGCAGGGATCTGCTGTGCCTGTGTGGTACCAAATTCAGGAGAGTGTTTCTGGGCCCTCCCTGCATCCTGCCTACAATCACCATCCCAAGAGGATTCAGAGGAACAAATTCAGAAAGCAGGACAGCTCACAGGTGTAGCACAACCCCAAACAGGTGTGAGGAGGCCCTTTCAGCCCTCACAATCTCCTGATTCTGACAAGTTTTAGGTAATTTTCAGATTTTGGTTTGTTTTTTCAGGAAATAGGATCCCAGATGCTCTGAGAAATGACAAAGGAAGGAAAGGTCTGGGTGTATTACCCCGGTGCTGCTGCACTGTTGCACCAGGCTCAGAGCCAAGAGCTTCCTTGCAGCTGTGAGGCAGAGAGAGAACTGAAGCCTGCAGAAATGAATAATTTGGGTGTGCTGCCTGGCCTTCCATGTGTACAGGGTATCTCTCTGGCCTTGTGGGGCAAGGACAGTCTGTTCAGGTGAGGAAATTTCTCTCCTTGCACTGAAAAGAACCTGTACACCACCCCTGAGGCATAAACCAGTTGTTCTTCATGGTTCTGTGCTGAGAGATGCTGAAGGATGGGCCAAGCCCACCCCATGGCTCACAAATTCCCTCCTGACCTTCCCCCTGCATCACTACCTGATCAGTGTATCTAGAGTGAAGCCATGAAGAGAAGTCACAGGATTTTGTTCACAGGACACTTTTTTAGAGCTTTTTTTCTACAGTCCTTTCCTTTTCTTCCACTCTCTGATATATCTCCATGTGTGAGAAAAGCTTCAGATTGTCCCAGGATTATGCTGTCCATGCACAGAGCTGGCAGATGGTTCTGGTGGTGGCAGTCCAGCCTCCCTCCTCTCCCAATGCTCCTGAGGGACAGGTTTGCCACCTGCTCCCCCCAGAGTGCAGTTTCCACACACAGCACTGGTGCTAATGAGAAACATCAGGATCCCTCCTGCAGAAATTATAATTATCTCCTGCAACTGGGTGATGATTTTAGTGCCTTCCCAGTGGGAAATGTGTCACTGGAGAGCAGACCTAACAAGCAGTACAAAAAACATCAGCTGAGCCAGTGTCCTCGGGTACTAATGGGGGAGAAATGCCAGATTTTCTCTTGTATAGAGGAGGAGCTGTGTAAAACCATGTATGGTCCAGCTTCAGAAAAGCTGGGAGCTGTCTGTGCCTTCTCCTGCCTGGCTGCTGTGGGGCTCAGCACCCACCTGTGGGCACACATGGGCTCACTCCAAGGTTTCTCTTTGCTGCATCTCACCCACACTCAGTGCAAGGCAGAGCAAAGGAGTGAGTGTGCCCTTGTGAGGGCATCCCTGAGGATCACCCTGTCCAGCACTGCACAAGCAGGAAAAACATTATATCTCCAGAAAATAAACAGAAAGAGTTGTTGGGCTTAAATTTGCCAATGATTACCACTCTTAAAGGAACAGAGGTGTTAATGCCATACCAGTCTGGTACTCAAGGGTGAAAAAATGCAATTTTATTTTGTATGACAACACACAAAAAGCCAAAAGCAAAACAAACAGCAAAAAGAAACATGATGGAATGCAAGAAAACCTTGCTGGGCCGTTTCCTTCAGATTTTAAACACATGCCTATCATGTGTATTTAGATACCTGCCCTGCATATATCTGAGATATTTCCAGTGCTCACACACTGGCAGCTCATTAGCTAGGAAGCCAGGATGTGTGGCCAGGTGTGAGCTGTGGTTTCCCAGGGCCATGTGGAGCCCAGATGCACACACACAGGGCTGGGATGGCTCCTGCCAGCCCTGCTCTCCATCTTAGAGTGGTGACAGTCAGCACCAGCCCTGCTGTCACCAAAAGGGCTCTGCTTACAGAGCCTCGGGGCTTTGGGGAGCAGAGCTGGTTGTGCCTCCTGTCTGCTAAAGCAGACAGTCTGGTACAGGGCTTTTTGCTGGTGCTAGGGCTGGCAGATGCTAGATGCAAGGTACAGGGTGGTACAGGGTTTGGTGCAGGGTTTTTTGCTGGTGCTAGGGCTGGCAGATGCTGGATGCAAGGTCCAAGTGTCCTCCAGGCAGGAAGGGCCACAGGAAGGTCACTGTGCAGGAGCAAAGCCCAGGTCTGGGTCCCTCTCTGGTTGAAATCTGGCTTCACTGCCAGCCAAAAGCTCCAGGGACAGAGTGAGCACATGGACCTGCAGGAAGGGGCAGATCAGCCCAGCTGGGTTCCCCTGTCTGCACCACTTGCCAGGCAGCTCAGTGGTGTCCCCTGCTCTGATGGTGTCTCTGCTCTGGTCCTGTAGAGCACCTGGCTGCCACAGTCAAACACAGCCTTTGTGCTGTTAGAGGTGGAATTACTTCAGGATGCCTTGGTTAACAAAGGAAAACTAGCAGGAGGAGGCTTTTCCCATCTGGGAGGGAGCATGGGAGGAAGTGTGGTGGGTGACTCACACAATGCCAGCCCAACAATTGCAGGAACTTGCTGGAGGAAATGACTAAAATAGCCACGTGAGGCAGCCCTGGAGAGCAGCTTCAGATAAATAACCAGAACATGAAAGATGAGCTGCACTAGGTGAGGGAAAGCAAGCAGGGAGGGGGAGAGAGGAGGTCTCAAAGAGGATGGTGGAGGAAATGGCTGCCATCATCAGGGGCAAAGGACCCTCCATAGTGATGGCTTGAAGGTCAGCATCAGTGCCAAAGGCTGCAGAAGGACCTTGAGCTTTCACAGATTCTCTAGAACATGAATGGCAGTTCATCTTTGGTTCTTCTTGATCTGGAATGGGTGAAAATTAGATCTGCCAAAAAAAAAAAAAAAAGCCAAGCAAAGGCTTTCTTCTCCTTCTTTCACCGTTGGAAAAACATGGCCAGAGGCAAGTTTTACCAGCCTGACTACACCAGGAGGGGAGTTTTTCCCATGTAACTGAGAAGGAAGGTGCAGCCCCATCCCTGCCCTGGGCAGGAGCCTGGAGAGCTCAGCTCTGCCACTGCACGTGCCTTGGCCCCAGCCTCAGGAGCACGAGGGGCTTCCTGCAAAGTACAGAAACATTTGCAGAGCTTAGGTTAAAATGGGAGCTCTAATAATCAATCTCCCTGCAAAAGAAGTCAACAGAGGGATGACACCACACCAGCCTTTGTTTTCAAAGAGTTCTCCCTGTTGGCTATTACTGAGATGAATTTATTTCTTCATCATAGCTATTTCCTACACAAAATGTATAGTTTAATAGCTTTGATCTCTCCACATGCAGTGCTTGAAGCTGATTCCAAGTTTTATACAGTTAAATACTACCACATGCTTCAAGAACTCAGTTCAGCCTTCTCTATAAACTAGTGTAAATCAGAGTAAGAATGTGAACTGCTTCTTGCCAAAACAGAGGGTGTGCCTCTGGCCCACGCTAAATTCCTTTCTTCATCTCTGCTCTGCTCACAGTTAACCTGCAGTGCAGCAGCCTGGATTTATGTGACACCCATTACATCCCACACAGGAGCATTGCAGCCTTCCAGTGACTCTGAGAAAGGCAGACCAAAGATTAACAGTCCAAACCACCAAGTCAAGAAAGTATTTTTGATCCTGGTTAATCCCTTCAGCATCCTGGTTACATTTGTTTGTCAAAACACATGAAGTCTTGGGAAAAAAAAATAGGAAAGAGGAGGGAAATCATCTGCATGACATACAGGACAGTGAGCCTCTGGAAACTCATCCAGTCCTTCTCCACCTCACTATCCACAAGGCCATTTGAAGCACAGGGGAATCATTCATCAGCATGACAGCCCAGTTCAGTTCCAGAGCATCAAACAGCCTTGTCTTTGTGGGGAAATGCATCCTTCAGCATCCTCATGGGGGGACAAAGCTAAGGGTAGCAGGATCTTGTTGCTCCTGAAGGCAGCCAGCCTGATGAAAATCAGATTAAAGCAGAGCCCAGTTTGGCCTTTGTGTACTTGAAGATCTGTTTCTGAAGGACGCATGCTAGGGCTAAAATAAATAGTGCACTTCCAGGAGGGCAAGGAGGGAGAGTTAAAATTCTGCTGAAAGGGAAACTCCTGGGTAGCCTGGGGTGAGAGAAAGACATGCAAACATGTGGGCAGCCAGGGGCTTAGACTGTGGTTTTACTGGGGATGAGAGCTTGTTCCAAATTGGTTGATGCTTTCCATGGCACTTGGCTGTTGCAGACAGGACAGTACCATGCTATGATATGTAGTTCAAAGCTCTGTGATTTTCCTCCATCCAAACATCCTCATAAAGCCTGGTTAGCATCAAGACCAGCACACACAGAGCATGACTGATGCTGAAAATCAAGTGATTTTTGGAAATCCCCCTTTTTCTTTGCTTTGGGTGAAACACTGTTGTTCTGGAATTTACAGCATAGGACACCACAATTTCCCAGGGCAAAGACAAAACACAAACCTGTTGGAAACAAGGTCAGGAGCTTGTGTGCCCACCAAAATGTTGGTTTTCACATGAGTTTATTTTCCTCCTGCAGTGTCCAAGGGCTGTGGGGGATCGGAGCCCTGTGCTGTGGTCCCTTGGTGTTGGTGGCAGCTGTGGGAGCAAGGCTCAGCTTTCAGGGCTGATCATTGCCCTGCTGCACTCAGAAGGTGACCCAGTAACATTTGCAGATATTTCTCTAGCCCTGTCCCAGTTTGGGTCTGGATACCCCCATTTTGGGATTTTTGCTGTTCTATCCTGTGCAAAGGCCTGGAGCACTGGAGGAGCTTGGCCTTGCCCTGGACCAGTGACAAGGAAAGCAGCACCTCAAGAGGAGAGGAGGACATGGATTGATTGATTTGACTTCAATCTGTGCTGCTTGCACACACTGAGGCTCTTTGCAGCTGTCTGAAAAATCCACTCGATGAGAAAATACAGAAACAATTAAGCACTTACTGCTGTTTACTTTTGCAATAGGAACAATTGATCCTTCTTCCTTCGGACTTCCACCTCTAACCCTAATTCCTTGCTCTGCACACAGCCAAGCACAGTTCAGACAGGGGGAACAGTAAGAGAGATTAAGATTCTGGACTTCAGTTAGAAACATAAATCAGCTTTGAAACAGTCACATTTTTTGGCCTAACTAAAGGAAGTCGTCTGTACAAAACAGGCTATGGCCACTTTCTTTGTTGTAGCTTGAAATATGCCAACTTCCTGGCTGCTGAAAAATACTTCTTTTTGTTGTTTTTTTTTCATGACAGTGGGATCATGTAGCTGGCAATGCTTGAAGAGAGTCTTAGATCAGGGGAAGAAAGAGGCACTACAAAGGCACTGCTGTGGCAGTGGCTGACAGCATGGCCAGGCACAGAACCCCTTGGTGATGCACAAGAAAGGAGCTGAGCGGAGGAGGATATAGCACAGGGTCCTGCTCTGTAAATGGAGCACACTGGAAGGAGCAAAAATGCCTCATGATGCCCCTGTTCCTTTGGGGCATTTATTTTCTTGGCTTTATTCTGCATTTGCCTCACTAGGGATGACACATTTCCTGACACTGTGCTACTGGTGGATTTTCTGGAGTTCTGGACTTCCAGCTCATCCCTTGTTAGCTGGCAGGTGGTTCCTGGCATGTCCTGGGACAGGAATATAGGCTCATTTCTGTAGGGGGACACAGTATGGGTAAATGAAGGTGGTATAGAATGCAATCTTATCCCCTAAAGAGTTGCAGCTGAACCAATTACTAAAGATTAGGAGCAGGCCTGATGTTAACCGGCCACACCTGTAGCCAATAAGAACGGCATTATAAAAGAGTGGATTGGTGGGGTCTGGTGTTAGATGGCTACTGCAAGGGACAGGAGGAGTTAGTGCTTAGAGGAGCTGCCTACAAGAAGAATTAACAAGGTATGAAACTCTGGCAATATGGAATCCTTGCACTATAATGATAATAGAATTCTTATAAGACAGCACATTTTCACATCAGTATGAACCTGTTGCAAGACCTGTCTGGGAGTCTCAGTGGAAGTTCTAGCATGTGCCCTGGGGCTGCACAGCTGCTGGCACAGCTAGCCCAGCATCTCACCTCACTTGCCAGCAGAAAGTTACTGTACTTCTGAAAATGGGTGAGAAAAGTAAACTATTTGCTCTGCTTGAACATACATACATTAAACACATGCAGCTTTCCCCCTTTGCCTTGTTGCTTCTTAACCCAAATCATGCCACTGATTTAGTTTATGCTACAGCTCTCTAAAAGAGTTGCATGGACTCAGCTGAAGTGGACAATGGGAATGACCATGATTTCTGCTGGAACAAAAAAAATTCAGCACTAAGGATCCACCTCAGGCATGACAAAGACCAAGAGACATCAGATAAGCCTTTGGGATAATTACTTTGTGGGTGAGAAGCAGTAATGTATTTTCTTTTTCCAGCGAAGTGAAGTTACAAAGCTACAATTTAAATACTTCAGGACTACAGAAATGGGAGGGGAAGTGCATCAGGATATAAAACATATGAAATGTCTCATGGCAAAGAATAGCTGAGAAATGTGCAGGAATAACAGAGCTTCAGCTTCACATCTGTTCTTAAATATGTAAATCCGTTAAACTCCACTGGACGTTTTCTACTGACAAATCTGGGCAGGCTGGACTTTCTATTAAAACTATTTTCTCTCCATAACTAGCTACAGGAACTTCAAAGCAAAATGTTCTGTTCTTCACTTTGGTGTCCCACTGTCCTTTTGGTGCTCAGTGTCCCACACAACACTGATGCTAGATGAGAGGTATTTGCTCTGAAGTCTCTCTTCCCTAAAGAGGGAGCATCTGCAAACACAGTGGCAACACAGCTCAGTGGCTTTGAAGACAGGGAAATGCCATCTTTTTTCTGAAGCCTGGAATACAACCACCTTCCCACTGGCCATGTCACCATGGCTGCTGCCAGCTGAAGCTAAGGCTCTGTAAACAGAGCTCAGAGAGGTGGGGAGGCTGCTTTGTGCTGCCAGCACTGATGTCCCCTGCAGTGGGTACCTCAGCCAGGACACCACTGACAGCACTGCTCACCTTGCAGAGCACGTGCTGCTCTCCAGGCAAATCTCTGCTAGCAGAAGCCTGCACAGGCACATGGGCTGTCCACAGCATCCTTCACAAACTGCTCAAACACAGACTCTCTGATTTTGAAGCTCTGTGTGGGCTGCTATGTTTTTGTGGCATTTCTGAATGTTGATGATTTCCCACTGAGCCCCAGAAAAACACTGTAGGGTTATGGGTGTGATCATGGTTTGTGCTGTATCAATAAGGAAGTGAAGGGATTGCACAGGGAGGGCAGAACCAGGGTGATGTGAGTTACCAGGGGGGCAGTTTGGCTCTCGTGGCATTTAGAATGTGACACAGATCTGAAGAGAGATTGCTTCATGGAGTAAACACAGAATGACCTGGTTCCTGGTGCAGTTAGGTAAGGTGTCCACTCTGACCTTCCCTCCCCTCCCCAAAGCCAATGACCAATCTTTACAACTACTTGGAGAAATACAGATAAATATACTGATATATATCATGTCTATGGATCCATGTAATATTCTGCTGGTCTAGTGAGGATCTTCAGGGGCAAAAGCCTCCCAGAACAGGGTTGCAAGAAGCAGCACATCCCACCATGTCTCTACCCTTCCATCTCCAACATCCACCATGGAAAAGGACAGCAGTCGTGCAAGTGCCACTGCTCATCAACATCCCAGCACTGGGGAGACACAAAGAGCACCAGAATTCACTCTAATCATCTCTGTCCACTGAGTGTGGTTGCAGAAAGTCAGATGTGATCAACCTCAGAGCACGAGCGATTGCTGCAGTGCTTCTCCTTTGTCACGGCAGAGGCAAACCAGGGGCTGTGTGGATGCAGCCTGTTCCTCTGGAAGCAGGTCCACAGAGCAGCCTGGCTCAGCATGGTGAGCCTCCTCCAGCAGCAGGCAGCTAAACATTTCATTGGGTTTCTACCTATCAGTGTCCTCCACAGCAGTTTCTGGTGACTCATTTAACAGGTGCTGAGCAGGGTGTGCCTTGGCAATGGATTCTGTAGAAATCACTCACTGGTCATATGCAGATTAACAGAGAAGGACACCAGCTAATTAAGTTTTTGTTACATGCACAAAATGAATGCTTTATGGGATGGCTCTCATTTTCTAACCAAGCCTGTGGGTAGGATTTCCCTCCCTCCAAGTTCCTGCACTAGAATGTGGAATTGAAATCTTTTCAGAAGAATCCCAAACTGGCATGGGCTTGAAGTCAGGGACTATAATTTCTGTCTGTTTAGGAGTTCAGTGGGCCCATACTTGGCTTTAGACATCTGATTTATGCCAAACGCAGCCTGCTCTGGGCTTGCAAACACGATCTGTTTGTGCAGGAATAAGCTGGAGATGAAGCCTGGCTCTCCTCTCTCGCTGTAAACAGATCTCCCAGGGTGGGAGTGTAAGCTGCTACATTTTATTTTTTTTTTTTTTTTTTTTTTTTTTTTTTTTTTTTTTTTTTTGTCCTGTAACATGTTTTCTTGGATAGAAGAACTTCTCAGCTAGCAGCGTCCAAAATCCAACTGTCACACCATGGTGGAAACTACAGAAGGATCCTGTCTCACTGAAAGAACTGAGAAGGAAAAAAGGATCCTCGTGGAGCAAGAGGCTGGTTTTGGCATCCAGAGCAGACAGGAAGATGGGGAGCAGGCTGGGCCAACGCAGGTTGCTGGGGTGATGTGGGCACATACTCAAAGAAATGGAGCAGGGCTCATCCTTTCCACAAGTCAGCTGAGGGGCTCTGCAGATGGACAGGCAAAGGCCAGGCCAGTATTTCTGGAAAGACTGCAGTGGTGTATTAATGCAGAGAGTGCTCTTCTGCTTGAGGAGGCAATCATAAAAGACAGACAAGCACTTTGGACAAAAAGCTGTCATTTCAGGGTACGCCTGCTCTCTGGAAGCATGAGGACCAGCACGCCTGACAGCAACCACCAGGAGCTCTTCCCCAAGCCTGTCCAAGGATTATCAGAGCACAATCAGCTCAGGGCAGGCTCACAGTGGTGGGGCAGGTGGGCTGCCATGCCCTGCTGTGCCATGCCATGCATGGGAGAGGGTCCCCAGGGAGCAGCTCCCCAGCCTGCACCCCCTCTGATGGATGCACACTGCTGCTCTCCTGCCATTAGCACATTTTAACATCATTAATCTTTCAGGAAAATTCTGCAGTATTCTAAAGCACACCCTGGGTAGCAAGTTAAATTTGTGTGTTTAAACAGAGTCTTTTCACTGTGAAGATGCAGCAACAGTACTGCTTGCTGGGGATTTGATGATGTCAGCGTTGGGGACAGGATGAGGAAAATGGAAAATCTTCACCAGAGCTCGCCTCCTCTGCAAAATCAAGTTGCAATTTTCAAGCATACGCCACAAGGATTTGAGCATGCAACTCTTGTGCCCCTCAGAGCAGTCAATATGAGTCCATGGACATTCTACACTGCTGCTGTTCTCCCATAGGTACTGAGGGAGGAGGAGGATTTAGAAATTGGGTGCTGGAGGTGAGTGGGAGGAAAAGGGAGAGAAGGAAGGTAGATACAGAGGTTATAATTACATGAAAACTGCTGTTGAGGTAATTTTTCTTCTGGAGAATACTGCAGAACTCAACAGGGAAAAAACCACAACATGCTGTGAGCACTGAAGAGAATTAAGAGAAAATTGCATCCTTACTGTACAATGCTGTAATCATCCTGAGATCAGAGCAAGAAAGACTTGCTTTCAGTGGTCACTTTAGGGAACATTTAAACAAACTGGACATAGGCAGGCCCATGAGACTCCTTGGGATGTACCCATGAGTGCTGAGGGGCTAGGCAATGTCACTGCAAGGTCACTCTGTCACCTTGGCAGTCAGGAGAGATACCTGAAGACTGGAAAAAAGAAAACAGTCCTCCTCTTTTAGGAGAGCCAAAAATAAGGTCTGGGAAACTGGTAAAGAAGACCAATGGTGTCATGGACTGCATAAGACAAATCTTTGCCAGCAGGTCCCCTCCCATGCCTGGGGGGCCTTGTCCAGTTCAGGGTTCACCAGTGCCAGAGGGATATGGACACACTGGAGAGAGTCCAATGAAGGATCATGAAGCTGGTTACAGGATTGGAGCCATCTCTTATAGAGGGGGAAGCTGAGAGAGCTGGGACTGGTCAGGCTGAGAAGGCTCAGGGAGGATCTCACCCTTATGCATAAACATCTGAAGAAAGGATTTGCGGGAGATGGAGGCAAGCTCTTTTCAGTGATGCCCAGTGCTAGGACAAGAGGCAATGAGCAGAAGCTGAAATGCAATAAATGTATTTAAACACCAGAAAAAAATGCTCGACTGTGAGGGTGGTCAAGCACTGCAGCAGGCTGCCCAGAGAGGGGAATGGAAAACACTACTCCATCCTTGGAGACATTCAGCATCAACTGGACATGACCCTGGGCAATCTGTCCTAGCTGACCTGCTTTGGGCAGGATGATCTCCAGAGATCCCCACCAGTCTTATCCAGCCTTATCAGTCTGTGATTCCCATGTTACCTGGCTTCAATTTGTCATGATTTTTATATCTTCATTCAGTGATTGATAGAATGACTTTTTTAGTGAATTACAGTTTTTTGTTGGTAAGAAGCATGTGATAAACCAGACTTTGTCAACTCTCAGCCCAAACAGAAAAATCTACAGCTCTTCACAGAGATTAAACACTGCAGCTACTACATGTAAACAGCAAGTCTGGAAAGAATTACCCTGGAATAATTAGACATTTGTAGGAAAATGTCACAGAACAAATAGAAACATTATTCTTACATGTTCATTCTGACAGGTTCATGCTTACAGGACTGTGAACAAACAAACATTCTGACTGGTTCATGCTTACAGGACTGTGAAGAACCTCCGGGGAGACTCTTTTTCAAATTCAGTTTCCTTACCAAAAATATTCAATTAAAGCAAATCCAGGACATGGAGAAATCCACAGAGGGATGGGAAAGATTTCCCAGTTCACCTGGGGTGTCAGCAAAGCCCTTTCCAGGCAATGGTCTCATGCTCCACCCTCAGGAGAGCAGTCCAAGCAGGTTGGGTCAGAGCTTGCAAGGAGTGCCTTGGTGTCTCTGAGGTGTGATCCTGCAGAAGCAGATATTTCATGCTAAAAATAGGCATTTTTAGCACAGCAGCTTGCAGCCTCATGCTGAGAGGAAGAAGCTGAGCCAAGGGAGGGAGGGCTGATGCTGCAAGGTCTGTGGCAGGCAGAACAGATGCATAATTTCATTCTGTAAGAAATCACCACCTTATACAAGCTGCCTCCTTTATCCCTCCCACCACTCTTGGTGGCATTTTTCTTTCTAGAAAGCGAGCCTACCACATAGAAAAAGCAATTTATCTTCTCCTTTTAGGAGATGTTTTTGCTGGCAGAGCCAGAGCTCTTCTTTGCTTTCCATAGCTTCCCAAGCACTTGTGGTGGAACATTTCTAAACAGCCACAAGTGGAGCCCATGAGCCCAGTGATTGTGGGCTGGGAGCAGATCCCTGCTGGGGAGAAGAGCTCAGCCTTGCCAGCCCCTGCAGCTCTGCTGGTGCAGGGCCATGTGCCCCAGGGGCAGGACAAGCCTGTGGTGCCACGTGGAGCTCCAGGAGCAGCCATGGGGAGGCTTGGCTGTGCTGCAGCTGAGCAGTAAATGTTTTCTGACAAGGAACAGCAGTTGTGAAGTTTGGTCTTCCGTGCTGCACTGGAGTCATCCAAAGTTATGATCTACAGCTCCACCCCACCCACTGAGCTGCTGCTCCTGGGAGCAGACCACCCAAACTCTCTCTCAGTGCTTTACAGGCTCCTGCAAGGCCATGTCCAGGCTGTCCCTACACACTGGGGGATGGAGAGATTTCCAACAGACCCTTTGCCATCATCCAGGACTGGTTATGTTTAAACTCCATGCAGATAAAAGCTTTTTCTATAATGCAGGGGATAAACTCAAAATCTAAACAGGAGAGAGTGTTTTGCTGTCTTCTGACTGTCAGGACTTCCCCTTTCCCAGTTGTTGAATGTACAGAAGAGAGACAACATTAATCCAGAATGTGGAATTAGCACCAGAATGTATAACTGGTGCAGCTGTCCAGCACTGACCAAGCTGGCAGGTGACAAAGTATACAGAGAGCAGGAATTATTTTTCTCAATAAAAAGCCTACCTGAGGCTTTCCCCAGCACAAAGGAGAAAGGAAAGTAAATTTCAGAGATAGCTGAGAGCAGGCCAGAAGATGGCACATGGCCCAGGCCGTGCCTTGTGTGATTTTAACATGATGAAAAGTGTGAATCAAAAGGCAGAGAAGCACAAGAGGTCACAAGGCAGCACCTGAGTTCCAGGGGAACTGCAGAGGGCTCACAGTGGGATGCTCTGTCCCCAGCTGCAGAGGAAGCCATGGATGCACATCACCCTTTGGTGTGTCCCTACCTCCCTGCCAGGCTCCCAGAAAGTGAGAGGTGAGTTTGCAGGGTGCTGGGGGCCTGCAGTGGCACTGCCAGCTGAGGCTGGGTGACAGAGGGTGATGGGGACAGTCAGCTGCTGCTGTGGGCAAACATCACACAGGGAACCTGCTCAGCAGCTGCTTGTGAGGGCACAGCACCTGTACCTGCCATGGGGCAGAGCAGCTGCAGCACAGGGAGAGAGCAAACCCTGAGGATCCCAGAGATCTCCACCCAGGGGAGAATGGGGCTCCAGCTTGTCATGCACTGGTGTTTCAGGTGGGTGATGGGCAAAAGGCTGTGGTTATCCAAAGTGAAGATAATTGCTTACAAATATTAAGCTTCATATTTATACACAAACTGTCCCAACATTCACATATCAAAAAGCATCTCTCTGAAAGGTAGGGTGGGTTTTCTTGTGGACCACTCAAAAAGCAACCATTTTCCATGACAGAAGTTGTTCTCCTGTTTTGAATTGGATGATGGGACAGTTAACTCACTGGCACCTGTTTTGTGATCCAGGTGCTTGTAGCAAGCTGGGTCTCACCCAAATTTGGTCCATCAGCAGTGCCTGCTCTCAGGCTTGGTGCAGCTCAGGGCCACTCAGTGCTGACAGCAGCCATCTGCCTGCCTTTGCCCTCTGGTTGTAAAATACAAGTGGAAGTTCTTCAATCTGTGTAAATGCCTTAAAAGGGAGAAAACAGAATTAACACAGTTTTCATGCTATGTAGAAAACATCTTCTCCCTCCAGTGTTATATCAAGAGAAAACATGCTGTGCATTGTGTCTCTGACAGAGGTGAGCAGCATGCAAACACTCCCATGGACTCTGCAGATGAGATAGGCAAAGGAGGGAATTGAGCCCTTTCCATATTAACACAGATTTATTAACTTCCCTCAGCTGGAATTTCCATTTCCAGGAAGAAATAGAGCACTTTACCCAAGGTTTCAGGATTGGAGCAAAACCCAGGTGTGAAGGGTTTCTGGTGATTTTCACTGCCAACAGCAAGCAGAGGAGTCATCACCCCCATCCCTAGGGACTTCAGATGATCTGGGGAATGCAACTTCATAGGGAATCCCCGAGAAGGGGCAGTGGGGGAGGATGCTGAGAAGGTCTCTGTGAGCCAAACACGTACCCTAAAACCTCCCTGATTAGAGCTGCAGCTTGTTCAAGCATTGAAGCATCATTATTCTCAGCTCCTAAAAAAACATGCTGGAAGAGGATAGAGCTTCTCATCTCACCTCTGCAGCTGGAGAAGCAGAAGCTGCACGGTCCGTGCTGCTGCCCAAGGACTCTAGCACACAGGGGGCTTTCCCGATGCTCGCAGCTCCGGAGCGCAGCGGGAGCCGCTCTGTGCGTCACGGAGCTGTGTGGGCATGGGCACAGCGCTGCCGGGGCGGCTGCCGCAGGAACACAGCCCACGCCGGCACTTTCCGATCAAACACTGAGAGAATATGAGTTATCAGAAACTGGCCTGGTGCTTACTGCCGGCGGCTGCCGGAGCTCACTAAAGCAGAAGAAAACCAAGTTTGTCGCTTGTTGTATTTTTCAGGGAAGCGGAGGAGCAGGGATGCGGCTGTGTCCCGACACTCCCGGGGCCGCTCTTGCAGGGACAGAGGGACAGAGGGAGTGCGTCCTTGGCGGCAGCCGCGGCTAAAGGATGTGCGAAAACTCAGCTGAAAGGTGTGCAAAACTCAGCTAAAAGGTGTGCAAAATTTAGCTAAAAAGTATGTGAAACTCAGCTAGAATATATCGAGCTCAGCTGAAAGGTGTGCGAAATTCAGCCAAAAGATGCGCTAAACTCGGCTAAAAGGTGGGAGAAATTCAGCTGAAAGGTGTGCAAAACTCAGCTGAAAGGTACTGAGCTCAGCTAAAAGGTGTGCAAAATTCAGCCAAAAGATGTGCAAAACTCAGCTGAAATTGTGCAAACCTCTGCTGAAAGGTGTGCAAAGCTCACTGAAGGGCTGTGCAAAGCTGCTGCCTTGGATCAGCCACAGCCAGAAGTGGCTCATGAAGGTGCAGCACAAGTTTCTCTCCAGGGGCATGGGGAAAAGTCTCCTGTGTTTTTTGTCTTAGCATGAGCCACCAGAGATCGTGTGCATTTAGCTGCTGACAGGTTTCACTCGAGGATGAAGTGATATACCCCCAATCACACTCTGATAGTGCTAGAATTGCAGGGTGTTAGACCACAGCAGATTTATTTTTTACTGATTATGGGAAAATTTCCCTACTCTACCTCCACTGTTAAACTGTGCAAAAAAAAAATCATATATGTAGATGCATATAAAAATGCCTCATAAATGTGAGAGAGGAACAAGAAAACTTTCATGAGCAACTGAGAAATCCAGCTTCGAACAATGTTGGGATTTTGAGCATCTTCTCAGCAGCACCTTTCCCGCCAAAGAGAAAGGGAGACTCCATTTCTCTTATTTTTATAGGAATCAGACCAAACCTGGCACTTCTTAAAAACAGCTTTATTTAGATTAGTGTATTAAATAAATGCATATAAAAATAACTGAATATAACAGCAATTGTTACACCATACAAAACTAAGTACAATCTTTATGCCTGGCAGTCAAAACGTGTGTGATAAAGATTTAGCAAAATATGTTTTTTTATCCTATTGTGCTGCTTCTTAGTCTGGTTTTAGAGATGTTTATATGGAAAGATTAGAGTGTTGCACATGATATATACTCCTTTTTTTTAATTATTTCAGCAACAAACAGTAATGGCAGCATTAAAGAAGACTATAATAACTTATTTAATTAAAAATATCACCATTATTTAAACATTTGAAATAGCCATCCTCTGCTTTTATCACAGCAACAACGGAGCTATTTGTTGGATCAGTTGGATCAAGTTTCCAGACAACTTCCTGTTCTTCCAGATATACACTGGCTCATTTACAGGAAGAGAGACCAAACTGGAACAGACAACTGGCTCACCAGACCTGCTGGCCACTCATCACAGCGTGATGCTTCAGCAGAGGACATGCTTCCTTTCCTCTTCCCTGCATAAACTAGTCTGTAATTGAATTTTTTTGGTGAATTTTCAAAGTTGCTGAAAAGATTTGGGACTCAGCAGTGGAGTCCTTTGAAAACTGAAGTTCATTTACATACAGATGTTTCTCAGTGTCAGAATGTGGTGCTCTGGTCTGTGTTGGCATGCATTTCACATGAGAGTGCAGCAACAGAAATCAAGATCCCCTCCCATAATTATTCTTTATGTCTTTCTTCATGATCAAGAACAATCAAGATCCTCAGCCAGAGACTGCTGTGGAAAGGCATTAAGCTACAGATACTTCCACAAACATTGTCTGGGGCTTTAGCCCTCCTAGAAGAGAAATCTCACCTCTGGGCAGGTATGCAGAACTTCCCAGTTATGTTGTTTTTTGGGTTGTTTTTTATTTTGAAATAAGCCTCACTAGCAATTAAAAAAAAAATAGATTCAATTGAATTCTTTTGATGAGGCTGAAATAAAAATATCAGTTTCCACCCACTTCCCTTCTGAACTGTGTTGCAAGCTCAAATTGTTGCTCATATTGTTATTTCAAACTTATTATCACCTGACTGGGTGTCCTTCCTGTATGAGACAGATTTTCATAAGATAACCAGCAGAACCCCAGAGAAAATAATTTTTATAAATGCTTAGGACTGATAAAGGGAGGAGAACAGTTTCATAAAACTCTACATTGTGCTAATAAACATGCCAAGACAAAGTATGATCACAGACAACATTATGTCCAGCCATTAGGATTTATTTCCTTCTTTCAAAAAGAAAAAAATAGTACATGGCCTGATCTCTGATCTTGCAACACTACCTCCAACTGCTTAAAATATCTGTTCAGCTCTTACGACATGTGACAAAGAATATTTTTCCTTGAATGTGTGTGGTGAAGAACCTAAAAAAGATACGGTTTTGGCTGTAATGTTTGTCAAACATATATTTGAGCAATGTTGTAGGGTATTTCAAATTTCTCCCACTGGTACGAGAAGAAACTGACAGTTAATTTAAAGGAGATAAATCATTTGGGGAAGAGTTGTTCTCCCCAAAATAGGAAGGTGCCTCAGCTTCTCCTAGCTGAGAGCAGAATTAGCAGCAATGCTGCTGGTTATGGAGGTGATGAACACCGAGGATCAGAGGGGCAAACCTGGAAGTGAGAACATGAGGAGTTTGCCAGGGGACAGACCTGGTCCAAAGAGTGCATGGCACCATCCAAGCATTCCAAACAAAGCAGTCCCAGGCCCTCCATTGGAGCACTCACCTAGGGAAAGAGGGAAAAGCTTTGTTCTTCATCTTCAATAACCAGAGGCTTTCCTAGAAGGAACAGACATCAGGAGAGAGCTGGTAGGCTCCCATAAAAAGGCATGTCATTGTCCTGCATGATGTGCAATGGGGTGTGCAGCAAAATGTTTTAATGTGTTACAAAAAATTATGTTCCCAAAGCCAGTTTTGACTGAACAAGCAAAACTCAAACTGACTGCTGAACAAGTTTCTGAAGCACAGACATTAAAAGGCGCAAGGCTGAAAGAAAAGTCCTGAGCTAACCAAGTTAACTCTCAATTTCCTCTGATTTTTAGGTACATCATGTACATGTACATCAACTACTGCAAGGAACTCATATTGGAACAGCAAGACTGAGCATTTCTAAAGGCTTTCTCCTTGGCACAGAGACAGACTTTAATTGCAGAGCTTGGGGAAAGAGTAAATGAGCTGTTTAATGGGAAAAATTAAACCTCCTCATACACAGACAATGTCCAGCTCTGCTAGCTAGACAGCAAGTATTTGACAGCAAACTGTTCATAGATTACTTCCATCAGCAGAACAATTTAAGTTATATCAGAATAGGTTATTTGCTGTCATGCTTCCCATTCCCAGACATCTTTGTAAAGTCTGCAAACAGAGATGCCAACATATCCCATTCTGACCTACATAGCAAACAATTGGACTTGTGTTCCTGCTGTGTTATCACCAAAATGAATCATTGTCATGTCTCCTCAAAGGCCTGGCAAGATGGAGACTTTTCTGCTGGGAAGTGTCAGCTGAACCCTGCACCTTCTGCTCTCATGACACCAACTGCATACTTTGTGTTTATCACAGAAAAGAAAAACATCTAGCAGAAAAAGGCTCAGCTTTAAATTTCACTCTTTGCCAGGAAAAACATGGGAACAAGTGAAGCACAGCTCTGAAAGCTCTAGCTTAATAAACTCCAAGGACAACAAAAACAACAAAAAAATCATCAATCTTTTATGGAAAACAGAATAAAGATGCTAGATAAAAACACACACAAGCCCATACATTGCACAAGTCTGAGGAACAGAAATGGCCATGCTATAGCATTATTGTTCACTATTTCTGCATCTGAGAAAAAAATTCAGGGATATGTCCTGCTGTTACCAGACTCAGGAGGAAAACAGTCTTGCTGGGAATGGGCTATGAAGATGGCAAACCGTTCTTTGCATTCTCAGGCTTCAGAAGTCCCTTGGTCAGCTTGGCAATTAAAGGTTGCTGTTGGCTTAGGAAGATTAACCCCAGGGGAAGTTGCCCTTACCAGAGTGAGCAGCTGGCAGTTGTTAATATTTATGGTCTTCTGCTGCAATGGTGGTGGGATCTAAAAAAGCGCAGGAGATTTGGGCTAGGTGTCTTTGAATCAAGGCTGCATTAATCTATGTGATCTGAAGCTTCTCTCTTACCAGCATTTGGAGCATAAAATTCTATCACTTATGCCTAACTGCCACATACTTGTAACCCTATACATGTGGGATAAAATTAACTCAAGACAAACAGAGATGCCTGTATTCCCCCTTTATAAATTATAAGGATAAAAAGCAAGTTTTTTGCCAGGACAGGGTTCAGGAACTTTGGATATCTAGCTAGAAAAAAAATTCTCTTCCCATTAGGAGATATCTCACAGAGTTTGTCAGATATCCAAAGTGTTATTTCTGCTCTCTTCATTAGAAACTGTGTTTTGTAAGTGATAGAGATATACTCTTCACAGACCACCATTTACTTAAACAAATAATTAATCATAAAGTGATTCTGGAAGGCAAGAAGTGCTCCATCTCAAACCATGACTTGACAGCATTTGGTTTGACAATTTTTCTGTTTGGAAAATCCCTGAAGTTAAAAATGTTTGTTGGGTGAGTTCAAGCTGGCTGACACCGAGATTGGCTTTTTCAGGGGTTTGTTTTCTTACTTCTTTGGTGAGCTCTGTAGACTGGGGCATTTGGAGACCAACCTTTCAAAACCATTGCTCTTTGAAATGCATCCTCATTTCAGTAATCTCTGCCTGCATCTGAGAAAGGAAAGCACCACATATGTTATTCTTTCTCTTATCAAAGATTTCAACAGCCCAATGGAACAGTAACTTACTGAAAAAATACAGAGGACATGTTTTTCTTTATTAGCTATCTCATAGAAGAAATATAAAATTAATTGCTGCAACACAGTTCAAAGATTGAAAATACTGTCTTCATTAAAAAGGACTAAAATCATAACAGCCTAATTGTAATGGGCATAAGTGTTTAAGTGTGTTGCTAACTGTAAGCATTTGCATTCTTAGGATAACTGAAAATGATATTATTCCAGATTCATAAGCCAACTGCAATGCAAACCCTCTTAAACATGGGGGTTTGAGCAGAACTGTAATCACCAAGGTCTTTAATGTCTCAACAAAACAGATCATGGTCATTTCAAATGAGATCTTACTTTGCAAGCTCAGACATCAAGCAATTACAGCAAACCCTCTTTTCATTGGTGTCCAAAGATAATTTTCAAAAGGAAGAATTATGAATCCCCTTAAGGTTCACAGAAGAATTCTGTGTTTTAATTTTGGAATAAAAAAAAATCTCTGAATCTTATTTCAGTTTGGAGTTGGTAATGCTTCATTTTATCTACTGCAATGGCTAAGTACTTAGCCTCCCATGTATTGGATGCTATAGTTTCCATTCAGTATGCTCTCTGAAATCCCATCCCTCTGTACAAGTAGTGTACCACTGGGCTACAGAAAATTAAGGCAGGAAAACTGGCTCAAAGAGACAAAGCAGTGATATTTGTTATTGTCAGACTGTTACATGTGTTATTGTCCCCTGTGCCATTACTTTTGATAATGAATCAAGTCTAAGTACCATTTATCTGATTGCCTGAACTACAAAGCCTCTATGTATTCACCCAGTTCTCTCCTCCTGAAAATCTCTAGAAATCACTCCTAGAGAAGGACTTTAGAAAACCAAACTTCAGATAGAAATATTCAGAAAGAATGTAAGTACTACAGCTCTGTACCCCAATAATGCAACTTCTAACATGTTTACTTTTTTTTCTGCAGGAAAGCAATGTCTTTCCTCTGTCCAGTGTGAGAAAAGGAAATACAGAATTATGGAAATTGTTCCATCTCATGGAGTCAGCACCACAAATGAGAGGCTTTGCCTTAGTAATTTCTGGGGCTTTTACCTCCTCTGTTGGGCTGTGAGCATAATACCTACAAGACATATTCTGGGAGTTGTTCCATACAAAATTCCTGTACAAGGCTGCACTGTTTACATTGAATACAAATCTGTATGCACAAGAAAGCTCAGCCTGGGAACAAAAACCTATCTCTGAAGTCATTCTGTGAAACAAATTGAATATGGTTTTCCCTGTAACAAGGGAAAACAGAACAGATCCTGAAGGGTAGAGCGCCTCCCTGCAAAAATTTGCTGGGATCTTCTGCTTTCTAATATAACAGATTGTGTTAAACAAGTCTCTTTACTGAGGAGACTTCCCAAAAACACATATTCTATAAAGGTGAGACCCATCGAGTCCAGCTAATTGATCCCTCTACGTGCCATGGGAAATGCAGAATGGAGATTCAGTCCACACAAGAAATAAAGCAGTAAAAAAAGTACATTGCAATGTGAGAGCCACCTTTTGAAAACTACTTGTTTCTTGAATACAGGTGTATTCACCATTGCTTCACAAAATACTAGGGGAAGTGGAATACTATTTTTTACAGTCAGATACAATGAAAAGACAATGGTAAGTGTGAAAAGAAGCAGGGAGGTCCTGCAAAAGAAAGCAAACCAATCCTCTGCTTAAAGAAAGTATGAGAAACAGGTCTGCAAAAGCAGTGGATCAAGACTTTCAACTAAGAGGATTTATGGAGAAGGAGATTTTATCTCCAGGCACAGGTTAGCCTCAAATAAATCCTAACCCTTGTTGTAAACAAACTGACCCCAAGTTACCCATGATGTTTAGAAGAATTTAGTAACAGAAGAGAACCTCGGTGGTAATTTTATGATAAGCAAGGGAAAGCATTTGGAAGAGAACTTTCCAGTGAACAACATGACATTATTTTGAAAAGCTTCCTCATTGTTGATTCATCATATCTCCAAAGCAGCCCAGGCTGGAAATCTTACTTTTTTCAGCTCAGTGTGGCACGGACCTTTCGCTAGTTTGTTTGCAAAATTATTTAAATGGAGGTTCTTTGTCTACCTTTTCTTTCTCCAAAGGTACAAAATTTTGTTAGGCAAAATTATAGCCTGCACCTCTGGAGAGTGTAAAAAAATTGAACTTGCAGATTTGTTTCTATGAGGGAAGACTTTCTGTTTTGAGAACACAATTCCTCAATGACCAGCACAAGCATGGAGCAGAGTGAGGTTGTGGCCGAGAGCCTGACTGCTCTAGACTTAGAGGTGACACAGCACCACAGATGTGTCAAATCAGGGACAAGCTCTGCTGGCCAGCAGCATCCTGTACCACATTACTTCACTTGTGGAAGCAACAAGCTCCCAGAGACACAGCACTGTGCCCTAAGGTGATTCTGCACCTACATCAGTATTTTCTGGGGCTTTTCTTCCAATGCAGTACACCAGTCAGCTGCTCAAGGCCTCTTACTTTCCTGCAAAGCCTTTTAGGAATTAAGTTTTCATCAGGATTTAGTGT